>NW_006159574.1:286775-311321 GCF_000334495.1 Tupaia belangeri chinensis
GTCGCCATCCCCCCTGGGGGGTGATTTCTCGCTTTCTGTTTCTCTGTCTCCCTGTCTTTCTGGCCAGCGCACGTGCCCTATAGCAAAAACCCCTCAGAAAAAAAAAAAAAAGAGTTGACGCTCCAAGTACCTGGTAACCAGCATCTTCGTGACTTGCGTTGTTGGTTTAGTTTAAACGTTGTTTTCACTTTCAAATGAAACTGGTAAAATGGCCCTAGAATCTGGACATCTCAGCTACTCCGGTGACACTTTTCTTCGTCTTACCGTGGTGCTGAATGACCCACGTAAATTTTCAGAAACTCCATGTCGTTTCTATAAGATGAGGATGTTCGGGCTTCTCACGTCAGCTTCTCGGGAGGGTTGGCAAAGTGGGAGAGTACTGGCATCGATCTTGAACGGCCGACCTCGAATGCCAGGTGTCGGCTCATCGACAGGTTTGCGCAGTCTGCAGAGGCAGAGTGCTTGCTCTGAGCACTTACGCTGAGGCCTGCTTGGGAAGAAGCGCTGCCCTGCTGCGGAGCATAGTCTGTCTCTGCACACATGACCCAGCAGGACGTAGAACCTGCAGGGAGACCGGCGCCTTCTGCTCTGCGCTGCCCTTGGTGTGCACTGAACGGCTTAAGAAGGGGTCTGATTTCTATTCAAGAGGATGGCAGGGGTGTTTCGTGGAAGAGATTGCATGTTAACCTGGTCTTAAATGATAGAGCTAATGTAATAAGCCATCTGTATGAAAAAGCCCTTCAAGGGACGAGAGTGTGGCGAGGCACCCAGGCAGGAAGGCGAGCTGTTTGGAGAAGAGCGAGCGGCTCACCTTGGAAGGGTGCGCACACATTGGGGCGCTGGGGAATCCTGCTAGGAGAGCACTCTAGGAAAGTTTGCAGAGGCTCTGAGAACTCTGTGAAAGTCCTCGGGATGGGCGGGTCACAATGGCCAGTGAGTGGCTGACTGCAGACGCCTTCACCTATCCCTCGCCATGGCGCAGTGAGTGTGAACTGTGTTTGGGCCAAAGATTCTTTCTGGATAATTGTTGTGATTATGAGCCTGAATGAAATCATGAGGGAAGGGATTCTGGAAAGAAAGGAGAAACATACTGAGCTAGCAAATTCAGGAAGAAGAGCCAACCAGCCCCTTCCCTCCAAGGTGAGAGGAGCACACACACTTCGGCTGCATTCCACTGCCACACCCAGGGGTGATAGGCAGGGACACACAGGCTCTGAATAACAGGCGGGGCACCTGGAGCCACTCAGAGGCTGTCCCTCAGCCCCAGCTCAGGGCACCACTTTCCCTTTGGATCCATCCAGAGAATCATTCGTCCAGTTCAGATCTCCCACTAATGTGTGACTTGGTTTGGTTTAGCCAGATGGGCAAGCAAGGAATCACATATACACACAGAAAGCAAGTCTTTAGGGCCAGCAGATGGCGTGGAGGTTAAGGCACTGGACTTCTACATGGTCAGCTGGTGTTTGAGTCCCAGGCCCAGCAGCTTGAAAATCACACTGGGCGCGAGTGCGTGTATGTCCAAAATCCCGAGAGGAGAAGGGATTGCGTTGTGGCCATCCCCCGAGGAGTGATTTCTCATTTTCCCTCTCACTGTCTCTCTCTGTATCCAGCAAGTCCACATGCACTGTGGCAGAAACCTAAAACAAATAAATAAACAAAAAAACCACGTCTTTAGAAAGACATGTACATTTGCAGATAATTGCTTTGAAACAAGAATTTTCTATGTAAGATTTCAAACTTTTCATTGCATGACAATTTATTATAATAGGAAAGAACCATGCATTATTTTTGGCCTTAATTCAGTTCTTTCTGAGGCTGTGAAGACCTGCCTGCCCATCTTGCCCTCACCCCTAGGAAGCTCGCCATTCCCTTGTAGAACATGTGGAGCGGGCGCGTTCAGGGCACCACTGGCCCTCCGCTCAGGCAGCTCACACGCACCTTTTTCTTTGTTAGAGAAAACCGTCTTGTTTTCCAACGTGCCATCAGAGAGTCTTGTGCGGACCTAATTTATCGTCCCACACACACCTTGAACGCAATCTGTCATGCACTTGATGTGGTGAAGTCATCCCTGCAGAGAGGCGGCCGGGCTTCATCTGTGGAGCTGATGGGGAGGCCATCCCCTTGGACTCCAGGCAGGGCGGGACTCAGTCACTCCCTAGCCACTCCCTCCATGCTGCCCCTGAACTGGTGCTGGGAAACAGCACCAAGCAGAGCTAGCGGAGGCTCAGGGCAGCGGCCTGGGTCTCTGAGACCGTTCAGAGCCATGGGGGCTTCTTGTGCTCAGAAGCAAGGGAGGAAATCATAAAGGAGAGGTCAATAAATGTTGCGTAAAGACAAAAAACATACCTTATAAAGTACCGCATAGAAAATCAAGAGAGAAAACAAAAGCCTGGCGAAAGTGTTTCAACAGCTAGGAAAAAGGATTACTGCCTTTGAGCTGCAGGAATGGATAGAAAGAAAATGACAAACCCGAAGTACACAAAGCGCCCAGGATGCAAACCGACGGTCAGGCGGAAGGGACAGTGTGAGCGCCTAGCAGGTCAGTTGCAGGTGCTCGACCTCACCTAGCCACCTAGCCTAGCCGAGGGGATTTGGACCCTTACCCAGAGGAGAGAGCGCGCTCCTGAAAGGTTCCAGTAGTGATGCCAGAGAGCAGGCTCCCTTCGCCCGCTCCTTGGTCAAGCTGTGACTGGAGATGCCTGTTCTTGAGGGACTGCCCGAAGTGGTGAGAGCGAGAGACGTGTTGACACCCTGTAACCCAGACCCGATGGCTTGAAAATCATGCTGGGGAAGTGTGTGTGCACCCAAAATCCTGGGAGGATAATGGAGGAGAGGGGATTGCAGTGGGCCATCCCCCCTGGGGAGGTGATTTCTCACTTTCCCTCTCACTGTCTCTCTCCAGCAAGTGCACACCACCTAAGGCAAAAATCCTAGAAATAAATAAATAAAGATTACATTTAATCCCTGTCCATCCTTACAGCATACAGAATTGTCTTTCCCATCGTGAATACAGTGCACGCCACCCACGTCAAACATATTACCACACACATTATCCTCGACAGATACTTTTTTCATTTTGTGTCTCTTTTTGTGTCTCTTTTCCCCCCAATTTCTTCTGCCACACCCCACCTCCTCCTTTACTGTCTCTAGCATCCACTGCAAATTTCCTTTTAAAATACCTTTTCTTTATGTTTAGTGTGTAAATGTGGTGTTGTGGTGTCAAAAGACTCCAACTTAAGATGTCAGACTAATTTCACCAATTACCTGTTTGCATCTTTGTTAGGATGTAAGGCAGAAAAGTGGGTTGAGTCGTAAGTTTTTCGAGCCAGTTTCTAGTATTTATATGTAGATTTGTATGTACATTTTTAATGTTCTAAATGTCATTTTTATTTTGGGAAATTTTTAGGAGTACAGAAACTTTCAGTGAGTGCAGTGCAGGGTTTCTGTATGCCCTTTGCCCGCCTCCCCCTTGCTAATCCCACCTTACTTGTCCAGGGTGCAGTCATCAGAGCCAAGAATCGGATCTGGTCCTTCACCATCACCTCAGCTCCAGACTTGACCTGCAGTTCACCACTTTTTCGTTAATGTCATCTTTCTGTCCCAGGACCTAATCCTGGGGACCACACTGCGTTTGGTTGTCACGTTTCCCATCTCCTCTGGGCTATGACAGTTTCTCAGTCTTTTTTTAGTTTCTGACCTTGAATTATTTACTTATATTGGGTTGAACTAGGTACCTTTTCCCCAAAATCAATGTTACAGTCTTCAGTACCTCAAAAGATGATTGTGTTGAGAGATGGATTCTTCCAAGAGGTAGTTAGGTTGAAATGAGATCATTTGGGTGGGCCCCAACCCCTTAGGATGGGTGTCCTGACAAGAGATTTGGACTCACGCATGTATACAGGGAGGGCGCCCTCTACAGGCAAGGAGGGGCCTGGGGGGAGCCAGCCCTGCCTCTGCCCTGACCGTGGCCCCCGTCCCCAGAATGGAGGCTCACTACTGCTGTTGAAGAGCCACAGCCTCTGGTGTTTGTCGGGCTGTCAGGAAAGTCATGACATGTTGTCCCGTTTTCTGTGCAAAAACGTGCCATGACTCTTCCGACAACCCAGTATTCTGGCCGCCCTCGAAAACTCATACAAGTGTGCTCACGTACGTTTATTCTCAACTTCCCCTTATCATTGAATTCTGCGTGGTTTAAGTCGTTCCCAGTTGGGCCCCTGAGAGCTCCCGTGTGCCCTGGTGTATCTGAAACTCTCACACTTCTGCTTGGACTACAAGCAGCTCCAGGATGGCTTTGTGTTTCCCTTGTCCTGACCCAGAACTGGCCGTGTCTCCAAGGAGTGCTGGTTCCTCGTGTTTGAGAATGGCCTTTCCAATCCAAGGCCACTGGTGCCGCTCTTGCTCCTGGCCTGCAGCTCCACCTCCAAGGCGTGGGCCCACAGCGGCTCCCACGCCACGTTCCCTGCTCTCCGCGTTCCGTGTCCCCGCGCTTCCCAGGGCACTGGCTGTGAACGGGAAGAGCAGGGGAGCCACGAGCTCCACGGCTCAGCTCAGCGCGGTCACTCTGTCCTGTCGGCATTCTCGACGCCGATAAACACACATCACTTGGGGGAAGGGACTCAGGAGTCTTAGACTTTAACGAGCAGTGCCTGTCTCTCTGCAAATCCATCCCTTGAAGAGGACAAGAGTCTCTTTAAGGAGAAATACGATGAGGCACTGCCCAAAGTGTCATGAGTGAACCTAACAGCACTCACACGGTTTCAGATTTGCCTAGCACCACACCTCGGTGATGATGGTCCGCAGGAGTTACGCTCAGGCTGCAGCTGGAAGGGTCGGGCTTCCACATCGGCAGTTCCTAGCAGGTGCGGTTAGTGAACTGTGGAGAAAGCTAGGAGGGGTGCAGAACTTTCTTCCCGCTCTGCTAATAAACAGGCGAACTTTCTTCAACTTGCCTGGATTAAAATATTTCAGGGACCAGAAGTTAGCATAATGGCTATGTCACTAGGCTCCCATGTAGTTGACGGTGGTTCAAGTCCTGGACCTGGTGGCTTAAACTCATGCTGGGCACGTGTGCGTGCGTGCCCAAGATTCCAAGAGGAGAATGGAGGAGAAGGGATTGCGGCGTGGCCATCCCCCCTGGGGGGTGATTTCTTGCTTTCTGTCTCTGTCTTTCTGGTGAGTGCACGCGCCCTATAGCAAAAGCTTCTCCAAAAAAATTTAGATTCAGTATACAATTTTTTTGTATTTTTTAGTCTGTTCACAAAGCAGATGAAATATTGGGACTCTCTTGGCTCTGCACACACACCTGCTGGTGCATGTCTTTGAGCAGCCAGTATCTTGATGTGTTATACTTTTTTATTTACATTGACTTTTTGTTGTTATTGTTGTTTAGGTTTTTGCCATAGGATGCGTGTGCTCACCAGAGAGAGACAGAGAGAGGGAAAAAGTAAGAAGTCACCCCTGGGTGGTGGCCACGCCACAGTCCCTTCTCCCCCATCTCCTCTCAGGATTTGGGGCACAAACACACACGCACAGAGACACAAACACACGATTTCCATGCCGTTGGGTCCAGGACCTGAACCAGGTTCTTCCAAGTGGGAGTCCAGTGCCTTAACCACCACACCTCCTCTGGCCTCTGTGCTACGCTTTTTCATGTCTTCGTAGCATGCTGCTCTGTGGGATAGGTGGAAGAGACAGTGCCGATTTTGATTAAATAAACATCATTTTCACTTAAGGATTTTTCATCAGCGAATGTGAGCGCAAAGTGGATCCTGCATTATTGCCATAGTAGACTTTTAATTCTACTGCTAATAAGCATTGAAGCCCCACGGTGTGCAATATTTTCTTTCCTTTAAAAAAATTAAGCTTCATGTTTTTGTGTTTTTCCTCAGAGCCTGATTCATTTGCTTGATTAAAAAGCATTTAAAATCGTTGTTCAACACAAGGAAGAGCCTACTGCTTGCTGCAATTCTCTCGCTTTGTATACAGATGTAGGAGGTGTGTGCTTTTGGGTGCTGGGGGAAACGGCCTTTCGCGGCCACCTGTCGGGCGTTAGACACATGACCGTTTGTGATGTTTGCTCCAGGGCACTGCACACGTACAGGGTGGCTGTGGGAGCACGGGCCTGCACCAGGCCGCCCCAGCGAGGGGTGCGGGGTGCTCGCGACGAACGTGTGCATTTCTCGGCGTGTCCATGCCTGAAGTAGTTTCGATCCCAGCATGCCCCCTGCTCTGACAATGTGAGAAAGGCGCACCAGAGAAACTCTAGGACCAGGGCTTACCTCCAGCCGTCACAGGAACCCACCTCTCCGCTTCGGGTCAAAACCTAAGTGACCTTTATGAAGGGAAGAGTCCTCGGTTTTCAGTGGAAACATCACAGCAATGGACGTTCCAACATGCCCTTTCCAGCTGTTTTTCTCACTGCCATCATCCTCCTTTCTCGTCTTCAGAAGCTGCAGTGAGTCCCCCTCCCTTAGGGTGCACGTAGTGACCCCCGTGCCAGCCGCTTGCCCGGCCTGTGCTCACTCACCGCGACCCTCCACGCCTGCCGGAGCCGAGAGCAGACGCGAAGACACTTGGGAACCCTGTTTTCCTCTGAGCTGAATACTGCTTCTTGGCATGATTTTTACCGTTATTTATAAACCATTTTTAAATTCGAAATTCCTGATTCCCTTGCTCGTGTGTGACAAACGTCGTCCTCCTCGCCTGCAGCTGAGCACCTGCCACTCTGTGACTTCAGCTTTTTTTTTAATTTTTAATTTCTTTTTATTTCGATTTCTTTTATACGTTCAATCACGTTACTTAACTTTTAAAGGGAATATTCTCACCAGCCCAGTTGACAATACTATAAAGTTATCTTTAATAGATAATAATCCATTTCTTTGTCCCATAAATGCCTGAATGACTAAAGCTTATAGGAACTTAGTAAATGGTTGTGAATAGCAGACACAGTGAGGGAGGAGGGCGGGTGAAGTAGAGTCAGGAAGGACAGTAAGGAGAAAAACAGAGCAGGGAGGCATTTATGGGACTTAGGCTTTGTAAAGGGAGCCAGCGGCATCCTGAGGGCTCAGCAGGGTCTCTGGCTTCCAGGAAGTGGGTGTGGGCAGCTCTGCTGCGTGAGCCTTGGGCTGCTCTGTGGGAACTCCAGGACAGCAAAGCTTGCCTCTCACTGACTGAGGGTGGCAAGCCCCAGGTACGTCTGGTGTCAGGCCAGGGCCTGCTTTCTGGCCCGCAGACTGCCCCTTCTCTGCTCTCACGTGGTGAGAGGGGGAGAGAGCTCTCTTGGGCACCTTTAGGACACTCTCCCATTTGTGAAGCCTCCACTTACACCTCATCACCTCCAAAGGCCCCACCTCTTAATGCCATCACCTGGGAGGGTTTCCACGCTGGGGACGCAGCTCCATGCAGGCCACTGTAACGGCACCAGCGACTGGGCAGCTTAAACACTAGGGCTTGTGTCTTTACAGTCCAGAGGCCGAGCCAGTCACCGTGCCCCAGGGCCGGTTTGTGGCAGGGGTTGCAGACAGCGTCTTCTCATGGCGTTCCCACAGGGCCCTCTCTGTGCACTGTCCTGGTGACCCTTAAGGATGCCAGTCCTGTTGGATCGGGTCCACTTCTCCCCAAGGGCCCCCCTAGAGACTCTCCCTCCCAGATCAGTCATGTTGGGAGTCAGGCCTCGGTGTATGAGCTTAGGGGACACAATTCAGTCTGTGATGGTGGGCGCTGAGTTATTTCAGGAGAAGATCTTTTTTTCTAATTTCCCACAACTCCAGAGAAAGCGAAAGAACATATTTCATTTTAGATTTATTTATTTCCTTCAGGAGAGAGACACACAGACAGACAATACCCCAACAGAGGCCTGACGCCACAGTCCACCCTGCCCCGGCCACTCCCGGTCATAGGTGTGTGTGTGCCTGGTGTACTCGGAGTGCTCAGGACTTGAACCAGGAATCTCCCCACGTAAGCCTGCCTTGCAGAGCTTAGCATTTTCTGCATGTGCCATAGTGTGGCCCTGTCGCATTGTTTCTTGATGCACAGTCTTGTTCGGCTTTGCTTTTCTGGACTACACTCAGTGCCACCTAACCAGAATGACTTCATTTCGGATGGTAGCTTCCCAGATCTCCTGGTCTACCCCGGGGCAGACCGATATGGATGGAGCATTTCCAGGGAAGCCTGGCCGGCGCTCTAATGACTCTGCGGCCTAACGGCTCAGGGAGCTGGGACTGCGGCCTGCAAGTCCTCCTCGGTATGAAGGGCCCACTTTCCTCGGGTCTGTTCTGGGGATCACATTTTCGAATAATCGAAGTGTGATCTGAGACCCTCACCTGGGGATTTACTAGAACTAGAGGCTCTCCGACCCCTTCCCAGATCTCCTGCTCAGAACCTGTGTTTGATGAGACCCCAACAGGCCCCGTGCATGGGAGTCTGAGAAGTGGCGCTCTGAGCAGACCCCGATGTCAACCACGAACGCGGCCCACCCCGTCCGGTCTCCTGGGCTCTCACTGGCTCCCTTTCGGTCTCTCCAGCCCGGTTTAAATAAGCCTCGCATTTCCCCCAGGGGCCCGTTTCTCCCCTGCCCTATCTGATGTTTCCTCACTACCAGCTTTTTATTCGGAGATCACAGCCCGTTTCTATGGAGCCGTTGCATATTGCTTGAACCTTTCTGATAAGAAGGTAATCTGTGCTGAATCATAAGTCTGAGATACAAAGGGAGTTAGTTGCGTAGTAAATGGTTTATGGTAATTTTCGTTCAGTGGCACCGTCTCTTATTCAAATGCCATTTTTATTTTTCTAGAGCAAAAATATGAGATACTATTTGAAGTCGTTTTCCTGAAACTCTTTTTAAAATATTTTTCACTTTAGACATTTATTTGTACTAAGGCATAAAATGTTTTATAGATATAAATAAATAAAGGTTTCAAATAGCAAGCCCTCCCCCGTTTGTATCTTTTCATTATTTATTGTTTGGCTTTTAGAAGTCTGAATAAGGTCATGTGAGTCAAACTCTTTTGGAACTGCTTGAAATTTTCAATAACCAGCTATTTGAAGTAATTGGACGTTAACTAAGAATCAAAACTCTCAGTGAGCATAAGACGTTTTGTTGTTGTTCTGTTTTGTTTTTCCCCCTTTCCACCAATGCTAGCGTGGCAAATAAAAATAACTTTCATTTTCATGAAAAGTAATTCTAGATTGTTTTAATAATCACAATATACGTTGCAGAACACGTTCTTTAAGCATTACTGTAGTATAAAATTTTAAAGAAATGTATATAGTATAAACTGAAAAATAGCTTTCATTGCTAAATGAAGCGTGTGGTTGTAAATTGCTTAGATGTTGAAGTCATCACGCCTGGCAGTGATCACGCCTGGCAGTGATCACGCCTGGCAGTGTACGGAAAATGTGTTCCCGCTCAGCCGCTTCAGACCCCGTTCACAACTTCCACCAGCACGAGCCAGCTTACACTCTGCTGTCTGATTCGCCCTCATGAGCATACTGACTTTCAGCTTGCTCGCTTTTTTTTTTCTGAGAGATTTTTGCTATAGGGTGCGTGTGTTTGCCAGAGAGACAGAGAGAGACAGAGAGATAGCAAGAAATCACTACCCACAGGGGATAGCCATGCTGCAATCCGTTTTCCTCCATCCTCCTCTCGAGATCTTGGGCACGCACACACATGCACCTGGTGTGAATTTAAGCCACCGGGTCCACTGGGTCTAGGATTTGAACCGTGGTTAGTCATGTGGGAGTCCAGTGATGTAACCATTTTGCCATCTGCTGCCCCCGACTTCTAGCTTTTAAAGTGGATGATGTAGGCTAATAAGAATTTAGCTCATGCAAGTTATTACTCAGACTAACAAGGTTTAAATGCTCCTGGATAAAAAAAGAAGGAAGTCATTCTACCAGAAAGAAACTGTTTTCGGCTTTCATGTTTCCTCTCTCTCATATCAGTTACAAGGTTTAATTTCATTGAAATTAAAAAGGAAACACTTTGTTGTGAGATATATACTTTGAATCATTCTTCCTTAAGCCTTCCTTTACTTGAATTAATCCCCTTATACACCCTCTAGTGGCTCTCACTTTCTGTAAAATGAAGTTCCTATTTTCCTTCTTGGTATTCAAAGCATCTTAAGCTGAATCGCATCCTCCTTAACATTTCTTTTCTGCACCTGTCTCTTCTCCCCTTTATAGATACTTTGCTCCAAATAACCTGCACTTTACAGCCCAGCCCTGCTCAGTCATCCCACAGAGCCTGCACTAGTTAGCTGTGGCTGCAAAGCCGGTTAATGCCATGCTAGATCTGATGCTGCTCTGTCATCAGCTCACGGTCAGGTCAGCTGACGCTGCATGATCTGAAGGCTCGTCCGGGCTGCAGGGGCCTCTCCCCAGGTGCCTGTCTCACATGACTGGCAAGTTACTACTGGCTGTTGGCTGAGGCCCTGGGGCCCTCTTCACGGGAGCCTCTCTGCAGGACTGCTTGAGAGTTCTCATGGCACGGTGGCCGGCTTCTTCCAGGGCAGTGGTCCCCAAGTCCAAGGCGGAGCTGTGATGGTTTTATAAGCCCGCCTCTGCACGAGCACGCAGCACTCTCCCCGTGTTCCTGGACCGCACTAGCCAGCCCTGGGGTCGGATGGAGCGAGTACCCAGAGGTTTGCATCACAAGGGCCGCCTTGGAGGCCAGCTACCACAGGGCCTTGGCTCTCGCCAAAAAAGCTCGCCCACCGTATGCCGTCTTTGCCTGTGGAAGGCTTACGTCTGGTTGTGTTGTACTCTACGGTGACTCGAGGTCCTTGTTCCCGACAGAACACTCTCCACGTGGTGGGTCCTAATGAAGATTCCCCAGCGACTACACTCGGAGTTGAGAAGGTGACATCTAATGTGTATGGTGGCCAAGTCCCTTAGCACCGTGTGGCTATAGCAGAAGTTCATCTGTATCTGTGCTTACTCAATGTCAGTGTGCGGGTGGGTGAAATGCAGTTTTGCTGAGTTTTACGGATATGAGAGACCCATGTGGCTCTAAGATCTTGTTTGCAAGTGCTAGATGGGTCCCTGAGAGATCCTGGGTTCTCTTCTGGATCACTAAAGGAAGACCACGGCTCAGCATGGCTCTGTGTGACTGAACTGCCTTGGAATTGGAGGTCTGTCAGTGGTACCTTTCTTGTCTGGAATGCCACATTCCCCAGCCAGGCCAGACAGACACGTCCTCAGTATTGCCAATGCTCAGCCACGTGGACTTCCCTGTGGCATCCAGAGCCCAGTGATTTGGGGTGAACATGGTGGAGGTGCCCTGGCAAGCCGGAACCCATGGCTCCTCTCCCTCCTGCCTCCCCGCTCGCTTGTGGTTGTGTAAAATCTTCTGGGAGAATCTTTCCCAAGATTATGTTGCTGTGAAGTTCTGTCTGTACTGTTAGTGTTTAGCAATTTAAATAAACAAGTTGAACTGAATTATAGAAATACTGGTTTCTCGCTTTCAAGTGCAAACTCCGACCTCGGTAGACCACACAGGACACCTCCCAGACCAGCATCTCTGCGCGCGGCAGGGTGACTCTGTGTGCAGACAACTAACATGCAGAGCCTCTCCGGCAGTTCTTCTCTCCGGTGGGCTGAGCAGGCTCCTGAGATCATGCTCACAGTTTGCCCTGCTTCCCGAGGCCTTTGCAGGTGCAGATGAGAGACCGGTTCCCACCAGGCCGGGCTGCAGCGTGCAGTCCATGGTCGGCGCCCCATCCCAGGGACCCTTCACCGTGCACGTCCCCGGGGTAGACGGCCTTGGCCCAACTGCGAAGGGAGGAAGGCCAGGATGACATTAGGATGATCTCAGGGACCCTCCAGCCATTTCCCTGCAGATGGACTCAGTGACAGCAAGCACAGGCCACTGCCATGAGCTCCAGGCCCTGGCGGTCCCTCCACCTGAGTGTGAGCCACCGACCTGGGGTCACCGTCTCCCACTCCTCTCCCACTCCTGCCCCACTTCTGGAGACCGAAAAGGAAAGGGTGGGCTTCGCCTTCTTTATTCCGTGTCGTGGGCAAGGCCTCGCCCTCTTCCCACTCTCCCATGTTAGACAGTCTGTCCTCTCCCTGCCCCTCTTTGCTGCCCCAGCCCACACGGCCTGCCCACTCTGTCTACCCTGCCTGTGGCCAGCGTGCTGGGGGCGGTGCAGTGCTTCGCTTCCGCTTTCCCCTCCCCTTCCCCACGGCCGCTCTGGGCCATCTTCTCCCTTTCTCCTGAGCTCCTCCCACCGTGTACACGCCATCTGTCTGTCCTCATTCATCCCTCCACCTTCCGCCCAAAGGCTGCGACCAGTGCCCGATGGGACAGTACGGCCACCCTCCCTCAGGATCTTCTGTGGCTCCCTATGGCCAAATCCCTCGCAAGTGAGATCGCGCTGATTGCCAGTTACCATGTCCCATCATTTTTCTCCAGGCAGAAATCAGTTCCTGTCCAGCCTGCCGTGAGGACCGCAAGGTGCTCCAGGCTCTGCTGGCATTTCCCTTTCTGCACGCAGCCTTCCCCGCCCCGTCACCCCGTTCCAGGGCACAGTGACCTGCCTCACCTCGCCTGCTGTAAGATCTGGCTCTTGTGGTGTCTTCTGATTCTGTTTGTACTGTTCGTTTAAGTTCTTTTCACAGGGCTGTAAATTTTGGATGGGAAAGGCCGTGTTTTATTCATCCTCGCATCTCCATCAGCCTGCGCAGGCCTGTTTGCAGTCGGCTTTGAACAAATGTTCCAGCCATTTGTCAGATGGACAGAGTGGTTCAGAGTCTTCTCTCGAGAGCAGGTTTTGTGAAAGGGGAGTGGGAAAGACTACAGGACGTGCCCTGAAACAGGGAGGGCAGAGGACGCGGAGGAAGCCATGCGTAGGTACCTGAGTGCAGCTTCCCGGGGCTCCTGGGGGCACTTAGGAACTGCTGTGACCGTGCACGGACAGCACCTGAGCGCAGCTTCCCGGGGCTCCTGGGGGCACTTAGGGACTGCAGTGACCGTGCGCGGACAGCACCTGAGCGCAGCTTCCAGGGGCTCCTGGGGGCACTTAGGGACTGCAGTGACCGTGCACGGACAGCACTCCACCCCAGCCCGCCCCTGCTCTCCCGCCAGGCCGTGGCTCCTCTGCCCCCTTCCGGAAACTCGCGATTACCTCTATGCCTGAAAGGCAGTTTGCACGGACGTTGTGACTGTAAGACAGGGTTCTCTAGCACTGACTAATTAAAGCGAGTACCACGGACCCTCCTAGAAAAGTGACAGTCTACTGCTAGGGGAAGAGAGTGTTCAAACCCCGCCAGGCAGGAAGGCCAGCCATGGAAGAGGCTGTGGCGTCTATACTGCCCAGGCCTACTGCGTCGGAAACGTGCTGTGTGTTTTAGGCTCCTCAGGGTTAAAGGGGACTAGGTCAGCATTACAGCCCCAGGGACGGTTTATCAAGTGCTCTTGTAGTTGCCGGGGAGACAGAGAGAGTGATGGCTGGGAAGGGAATGTAAGAATTTAAGCTCCAAGAATTGTAATAATCTCTGGAGTCACTCGTGGCCTCACCCACAGGCACTGTCAGGTAGTGTCGAAGGAAGACCCAAGACCCTGCCTGTCCCTGTGCCCTTGGGTGATGTCAGGTCCGTCTGTACCCACAAGCTGGGAGGCGAGCCCTGAAACACCAGCTCATTTGGGTGAGAACGGTCGTTAGGTGTTAACGAAGCACTGAGGCGTGTCCTTTCATTCACAGCAGGTATGCTTTATTCACAGACAGGTGGTCCTCCTGGGAGTCACACGGGATCGCCGTTGTGTTTAATGGAGCCCATGGCTTCGTTCTGGACACCTTTGCATTTTCTCCCCTCTTGGCCGCCTGGGGGCAGGGTGGCCTCGACAGGGACAGTCCTCTGCAGGGAATGTCGTGCTTGGAGCCGCACTCGGGCTCTCAGATGGGCCTGAGGTGCCCACGGCTGGTGCCTCGCTGGGGCCCTCCCTGTTCCTGTTCTGCTCTGGGCTTGTTTCTTTCCTTGCCTCCCCCTGGAAGTGGTTAGAGTCAGAGCAGAGGGAGCCACCGTCTGCAAAACCGGTGAGCATGGCCCTGGTAGGAGGGGGAGCCACACTCAGCACCGAGCAGGAGGTAGCTCTGGGTCCGATGCGCCCAGGAGCGTCCGCTCTGGACCCCACGGAAGCCGCCCATTCTGTGTTCCCACCAATGGTGGTTTCTGGCGGTTAATCCAAATCAGGCCGCAAAGGGAGGTGCAGACTCCCATGTTCCTTTGCGGCCCAGCCCAGTAGTCGAGATGCAGCAATGACTGTAATGCTGATTGACAGGACACTGGCTCGGACATGTGATACTGACATGCAGAAAACGGAGCCTTCAGAAAGAGGAAATCTTGCAACATGTGGCCTTTACATCTGGGGGGCATCATGCCATGTGAGAGCCGACTGCGTGATTCCATGAGGTGCCCAGAGTGGCCAAGCTCACGGATGCAAATGCTGGGCTGGGGTTGCCAGGCAGTGGGAGGAGGGGTGCCGCAGAGCTCCCTAACCAGCCCTGGGCGTGGTCAAAGGGCACGGAATTCCAATTTGATGGCAGAATAAGCTGTTACATCTGTTTCACCGCATGGTGACTGTAGTCAGTAATCATGCCTATTTCAAAACTGCTAAAAGAACGGATTTGAAATGTTCTCACTGCAGAGTGGTGGTGTGTATGAAAGCGCTGGAAATGTTGCTAACTGATCTGATCCCACCACCCTGTGATGTTACATGTTATTGCACTTCATGACCGCATGCAGTTATACTCGTCAAATAAGCAGATTTTCGCCGTGCACAATGAGAATGTTCTGGAGAGCTACTCTGCCTGTAATACAATGCTGGACCGTTCTTACAGTCTGTCAAGAGGTAGATCTCACGGGCAGGCTCCTACCATAGTAAGACAAAAAACTAAAGAGAATGAACAAAGAGAGTAAGGCAAATATTTAAAAAATAAAGAAATAAAAGGCAAAGCTGGGGACCGGCAGATAGTGACCGGCAGATAGTGTAGTGGTGACGTCTCTGGACTCCTAGATAGTCAAGTGCAGTTTGAGTCCTGAACTGGAAGCTTGAAACTAATGCCAGGCACATAGTGTATGCATGCCCCAAATCCCAAGAGGAGACTGGAGGAGAAGCCGCTGTGGCATGGCCACCCCCACCCCCGCCAGGGGTGATTTCTCGCTTTCTGTCTCTCTGTCTCTCTCCAGCAAGTGTGCATGCCCTATAGCAAAAACCTTTCTCAAAAATAAATAAATAAATAGTTTCTGGGCTTGGAAATGAGGCACTCCTGGGTTTGGAATCTGACTGTATGAATTCTTAGCTAAGTGACTTCAGGCTCCTGGCTCAGCCCGCCAGGCCTCAGTCCCCACGTCCGCGAGTGGGGAAGGCCTAATTCTCAGCTTAGTCACGAGCCTTGTTGCCCTGCCCCCGGGTCTGGCACACTCAGAAGTAGGAACTGGTAGCCCTGGTGTGTGGCCAGTGGTCTGGCTCAGCCTTTTATTCTTTATTTTTAAATTTTATTTATATATTTAATCACTATACATCGCAACAGCTTGCAAAATAAATTTTCCCAGCATGAATACACTGCACAGCAGTCCAGTTAAAAATATTATCACACACATTATCGCCAGAAGACAGTCCTCCATTTCTGTGTCCCTACTGCGTTTCTCCGGGTTCCCTTCCCCTCGCCTCGCCCAGCCGCCCTCCTGCCACACTGTCTCTGGAATCACAGCCATTCTCAGGCTTCTTTACCCTCCAGGCTCTCCGTTTGTGAGCTACGTGGTTTTCGACAGAGAAGCTCATGTCTCTGAACATCAGTGCCTGTACCTGTAAGGGAACCGGGCTGAATCACCTGATTGTGGGGTGGGCCGTGGCTGCTTTGGCTGTGAACAGATCCAGTTCATCCAGGCAATGCCAAAGCGCCTGGTGAATCCAGCGAGTTCGAACGAGTGCCGAGAAACGAGGCCACTACCCATTTCCACACTGACTCTGGCGCTGCGCTGCCTGTTTCCGTGGCCGGGGCCCAGCACTTAGCAGGCACTCAGCATTTCACTTCAGTTTAATGACTGAAATGACTAGCTGTGTCCGCCAAGCCACAGGAAGTAGGGCCCGTTAGAAACACTTGGAGAGAGAGAATGAAGCGCGACTTGGGAAAGAAGGGTCAGGAGGAAGCAGAAAGGCGGTGGGACTGCTGGGGCTAGGGCGGTGGGGCTGCAGTCCTGGCCCAAGGTGGGGGCTCGCTGGAGCCCCGAAGATCCCTGCAGTGGAAGACCAAGGCTGCTGAGCAGGAGCTCTGGCCCAAGTTCCCCGGCTCTCCCCGACAGCTGACCTCCTGGGTCTCCGTCAGCCAAACCCAGCTAAAGCCAGAGCCCGGGGGCGGTGGGTGAGCTGGCCCTCGAGGTCACCTTCCCAGGCAAAGAATAGGTGGGAAAAGGCATGAAGTGGATGAGCACGAGGAGCAGAGGAAACGAACTGGTGGGCAGCTGCCCACCTGCACGGGTCTGTGTGCGGTGGAGCGGGGTGGGCTGAATGTGCTACCGGGTTTGGGGCTGTTCTGAACAGGCACGGAGATATCGGGGCACTTCAGCCTGAGCTTGTCTTTTCTATCAGTAAAGGTGACAGGGTTACGTAATGAAGACAGGTCACCTTCAGAGTCACACGTGATCAGTGTCAGGTCTGACAGGCACACTTTTGGGTAGGCGAGTGGCTGGACCAGCGGCAGGGGGTGGGCGATGGAAGGTCAGGATTGGTAAGGAGCACTGTGATGGGAAGACACGAGTATCGGCAAGGCCGTCGCATTCAGCCTGGGAGCAGCCACCTGGCTGGCCTGCGGTGAACAGCAGCTACTTCACGATTTTGTCCAAAACTTTTTATGTATTTTGGCTTTCATGACCAGGAAATATCTAGCTTCTCTTTAAGCCCAGCCTCTCATGGGCAGGCGCTCCCTGCTGGAGTTCTCGGCTTGTGGAAAGGTCGCCTGCTAAGGCTGCGCTCTGCGTTGCTGTGATTAGGGAGCCTGCGCCCTCTTCACTGAGCTGTGTTGGAGACAGCAAAGCCAGCCCGACTTAGAGCGGCAGGGGTGAGTTTTAATCAGTAATAACTTCTGCAAATGGACGTCCAGATGGACTGAACTCACTCCAGTTTGCACAGAGGTGACTGGGCATCTTAGAGGGAGGGCTAGGGAGACGAGTGGGGCTTAGTAGGACTGGAGAAGCGAAATACCGGAGACAGCCGTCAAACTCGAGCTCTGCAAGGCAGCCCCCTTGGGAAGGTTCTAGTTCAGGGCCATAGCCCTACCGGGAGTGTGGCGGCACATGCCTGCCGCCGTCTGGGGCTGACTGCAGGGCTGGGACGGAGCGTGGCATCGAGACCCTGGTGGAACTTTGTCTTTCCACTCTCTCTCTCTCTGTTTCTTCCTAGCCCTCATTCACAAAAGAAATAAACGTTACAGAAAAGAAAAGTGAGCAGTTGCCAAAGGCGAATGACTGTATGTGATTAGGCTGCTGCCCGACAGTCAGCAGTTTTCAAAGTCGGAACTCCGTCCTCCCAGGAGGCAGACGGGTCCTAGGTCCGGTGTTGCCAGAACAAGTGGCACATTCCCTGGGCAGCCCAGCGCTCTCTCAGGCAGGCACTTCTCGGGGGTGGGAGCAGGGCCGTGTTACGGACGCGGCCTCATGCCATGACAAACCAGGATAGCGTGTGTCTGAGTCTTCGCAGGCCATGGGCGAGGCCTCGTCAAGGGCTCACAGGGGCCCAGCCGGAGTCTGGGGAGGAGAGTGTTTGCTGCCGTCATTCCTCATCAGGAAGCTGTCAGGTGTCTCTGGAGCCTGAGCAGAGAGTACAGGGAAACTGAATACCGCCAACTGTGTTGTTGAAGAATAGTGGTATTGGCAAAGTACAGCTCAGTGATAATTAATGGGTTGGAAAATTGTAAGATGCCTCCCTTAATCACTCATAAATTAGCCGAGTTTCGCAGCATGGCTGAATCTTTCGATTTCATTGTTTAAAGCCAAGTTTGAAAAGAACTATTGCATGTGAATTTACTTTTTCTTCAAAAATCCAGGAAGCAAATTAGCCAGGTTATTTAAAGGTGTTTATGAAATTTTCCAAAGTGCACAAGAATGCCTTGGGCGATAGAAAAAAAATGAGAGTTAAAGCCAGAAACTGAATGAACCCTTTCTCTTCCACCAGAGACTCTTTATAGAATTTGTTTTATGGACTTTTGTTTAACACTCATTTCATGGAAAGAAAATAATCACCAGTTTTCTCCCTAGTGTAGACACATACATAAAAATGTGGGGACTCCTTCCAGCCAGGTAGTAAAATTCAAAAATATTCTCTACTTTTCCATCCCATTTTCACACTCCTCTGGGGTCTGGAGGTGCTTGTACACTGCAGGCCTGACCACCTGTCCACTGTACCAGCACGTGTTTATCTCAACACACACACAGGTCTCTTTTCCAGATCAGCATCAGGGGCCGTAAAAAAGCAAGCCGTCCAAAGCAGGCCTGATGGGCAGGGCCTTCGTCTCCTGTCACTGCTATAACAACCACTGCAAATGCGGCTGAAGAGAACGCGAACTTGTCATCTCAGATTCCAAAGCTCCGAAGTGTGCAGTGGGCTTCACCTGACCCACAGCAAGGGGTCTGCAGGGCCGTGCTCCTTCCTGGGCTCTCAGGGCACCCCATTTTCTGGTCATCTCCTGCTGCTGGAGGCTGCCCTCACTCCGTGGCTCCCGTGGCTCAGGGCCCCGCTGTCCGCCTTCCAAGCCCACAGCGGCTGGCAGGACATTCTCACATCCCATCCCTCCGTACCCACGCTCCACTTCTCTGTCTGTCTTCCACATTAGGGACCTGGTGGCTATATCGGGCCTGCCTGGACAGCCAGGCTCACCGCCTAGTCTAAGGCCAGCTGCTCAGAAATCCTAATTCCATCTGCTGCCGTGACTGGCACGCGTGTGCGTAACCAGCTCAGGTTCTGAGAGCTAGGATGTGGGCGGTTTCCGTCTGCCGCAGGGGCCGGGGCGGTCTGGTTCAGACCCATCTCACCTGGGACTCTGCCTTCTGACCGTGTAAGGCAGGAGGGCGTCCGTAGTGGACACAGGACTAGGGTAGGAATGAGGACAGGCCGATTCTGGATCTAGGAGTTGCACTTAAAAACTGTGTGACTTTAGGTGAATTTGACACAAAAAGATGCTTCTCAGTCTTTCCACTGTGTGCCAGGTAACTTCACCACTGTGTCCCAGGAACTTACAAATCCGAGAAGCCCTCTTTGTCTGAGCTCCGGGTCATCGTGAGCCCCCTGGCCTGGCGTTGTTATTGCATTCCTGTTGATTTGTTTTAGCCCGGATGCCCATAAAGTCTATGCACACTTTCAGTTACTTATTCCCCGTTGGGTAATTACATGGAGATGAATCCCAGTGTGCAAAGTGTCAGGTGA
This sequence comes from Tupaia belangeri chinensis, assembly GCF_000334495.1. Taxonomy (NCBI): domain Eukaryota; kingdom Metazoa; phylum Chordata; class Mammalia; order Scandentia; family Tupaiidae; genus Tupaia; species Tupaia belangeri. Next base: position 306,196 of record NW_006159574.1, read on the forward strand.
GTAACTTACCCTTTCCCGAAGAAGACAGACGGGGGGCTCAACAACTGCTCTGTCTCCCCAGCGACCGGCCGTCGACTGGTCTCGGCGCTAACTGCTGGTCCGACCTGAAGGACCAGGCGTGGTTTTTAACACATTAGTACACCCAGGTTCCTCCCAGAGATGGACCACAACCTTTCTCTTTTTCACGTGAAATACCCAACAACACTGCACAGCAATTTCACGCTCCTGAACAGGGTGGAGCCCGTCGAAACAGCTGTAAGTGTGGAAGCCCACCTGCGTCTTTGTGGGTAGGAGTCGTGGAGCTGGAACTCTTGTCCCGTCTGCGTCTCAGCCACAGCGCTCTCAGCCCAGCCTCAGTTTATGTTCGTCTGTCATCTGCTGTACAGCACTGGCTCTGTCCCTGTGTGACCTTCCTGTGTGACCTTGCAGGCTGCTTGATACATCCCGGAGGGTGGTGGCCTCGGGGCCTGGAACCTCTTCCTCCTCCTTTGCTTATAAGTTAGTTTGGAAAGAAAAAAAAGTATATATTTCTAAGAACTGAGAGGCAGCACGTTTGAGTGTTACAGAACTAAAACGAGATGAGTTTTTACTACACGAAACTGAGAAGCTATTTGAGAATTGGACTCGACTTCCTGGCTTCGGCAGAACACACCACGTGCTGCATCTACAACTCCAGATTCGATTTTCACATCGTCTTGCCAAGGCGGTCACTAGAGCTGCCTGTCGCTTCAGTGCTCAGCCACGTGCAGTTTGCCAACAGGAGACTGCTCAGGCTGGAGGCTTGGCATAGCACGTCGGCCGGTAAAATATACCTAAGGGTTTAATAGTTTCTCTCTTTATTGGAGCATTGAGTCGAGGGTAGAAAATTAGCCAATGGTTGTAGGACTCTAGGGCCTGCCTTCAGAAGAACTCTTACAGCGCAGACGTACGGTGCTGTGTTTGCTTTGGACCTCCGACTCCACATAATGGCACGGCAGTGTGAGAGCCATGGGTGTGAATATGGTATAACAGAACCCTGGAGGGGCCGGGTCCATCTGTGCAGGAAGCCTGTGCTGGTTTTTCTGCCACGGGACCACGGTGCTTTGAGTGGGGTATATCTCAGCCATTGGAAGGTTCTAGTTGGGACAGAGGGGTGGGGGGTTTCTGTGACGTGTGTCCCTGTACAGGGTGGTGTAGCCCAAATGCATGGCCTAGAAAGGGCATTTAGGTGAAGACGCTGGCGAACATTTCAGAATGACGTATAAAACCACTGGGAGAAGGGAACTTTGGAAAAACATCAGCCAAGCAGAAAAATGGGGCCAGAAATGCCCAGACAGTCTGTATAAATAGGCCATTGACCACAGAACTCGGAGAGGATCCTGTTTCCTACACTAGGAGTTGGACGGGTTGTTTAGAGAAGAGGTGAGCTCCCTGCCCCTCGGGGATCACCACTCCCTCGAGCGATGCTCCTTCTTCGCGGTTAACAGCTAAGATTAGAAGTAGCTTGGTGTCTCTGCACATACGGACGCAGAAGATGACCAAGAGCATTATGATGTGACAGAGGCGATGCCTTTATGATCGCGTCTTCACGAGCTTTTCGTTTCCTACTTCTCTCCCCTGAACGTGTTACATGGAGATAGGTAAGAGTGTTAGCGTCGGTATCGTTGACCTCCTAAAAGTAGGAACAAGCGCGTCTGTATTGTTGGGGACTCACAAAGTAGTTTTGAAAATGCTGGAGATTAAGTGAAATTCATAAGCTTTTAACACTAGTTTTTTTTTTTTTGAGAGGTTTTTCGCTATAGGGCGCGTGCGCGCGCCAGACAGACAGAGAGAGACAGAGAGACAGAAAGCGAGAAATCAACCCCCAGGGGGGATGGTCACACCACAATCCCCTCTCCTCCATTCTCCTCTCGGGATCTTGGGCACACACACACACACACACGCGCCCTGGGTGAGTGTTAAGCCACCAGGTCCAGGACGTGAACCACGGTCGACTATGTGGGAATCCAGCGACATACCCATTATGCTAACTGCTGGTCCCTTAACACTAGTTTTGGGGGTACATTTCCTTGCCTGCTGCTCGCCTGCCGGTGGGACTTATTCCCACCCTCTGTGTTTCCAGTCCTGGACTTGCCTCCCCAGCTGTGTGAGTCTCTTCAGCATTTTTGGTCGGCGCTTGCTGTTGCTCAGGGACAGCTGTTTCCTGGTGGTGCTCTCGTGGACACGGACGTGGCTGACTAGGGGGCCAGAGTGCCATTCGGGCCTAGAGCAGTGGGTACTAACTGTGTGTGTGAGAGAGAGAGTGGTGGAGGGCATTGGCAGAGAGAGACAGAGTCAGAGAGAGGAGGGGGGGCGAGCGATGACACCAAACCAATTGCGTGTTGCGTGAGTCATGGTCACAGGCTGTCCCAGGTCAACCCTTTTCCACAGATTTCACTGTGGGATTGGCCTTGCTGGGCCTCGTGGCCGTGGAATTGAGGCTGGACCATGAAGCTTGGTGCATTTCGCTCTCACCTGCTCCTGGTCTCCTCGGGCTAGTTGCCACCTCCGCTGTGCTGTGAGCCCCTTAGGGAAGGACAAAAGTCACCAGCCTGAGGATTAAGTAGATGAGCCAGTGACACAGAGCCGAGCGTCCCCAGGGCTCCGGTGCTCCTGACGGGCATGTGGCGGTTGCTGAGTGTTATTGACGGCTTGTTCTTGGCGTCCTGAGTCTTCTGTTGTCCTGTGTGTGAAACTCCCGCGGCCGGAGAGCCGCCTGCCTCCCCGAGATCTGTGCCGTTGCTTCTGTAATTTGTTGCTTCCTTCTACTTATCGTAAATGGTCCATGAGACATAAAAGAAATTTATGTCCGAGCTTTCCACGGTGAATAAATATCAGGAAGAAAATACATTCCGACGAAACAGTGGAGACCGTAATGGGAGCCCCTCCGGTCAGATCTGTGTCATTTATTGTCTCCCCGTAATTGTTATGGTTGCTGCGTGAACACTGCGCTTTTTAAGGAGTCTGTCCCACCTTGGCGTGGTACTTGACACATTTCCGGTGCTCAGCAGAAGGAGCCAATCCCGGCCTCTGTGCCCTTCCCCAGTGTCACTGCCTGGCTGTGTCTAGAAGTTACCAAAGGGCTCATGGCCTCCATCTCTGGCTTCCTGTTGTGTTTTGGGTAAAATGCCACACGCATGACACTGTCTAAAGGCTGAACCTAATTCTGCCTGTGCCTGTCCTTCCCATTAATCTCGTGACACGCCACCCCTTGGTCACCGTCCACTTCTCCGCTTTCTATGGGGGGAAACCTTCCCCAAGCATTCGCCTCCTAAGTCCTGTGCGCCCTTCAAATCTCATCCTCAGAGGGCCCCTGCCCACCCTACGCCCAGCAAAAATGAGCACACGCCTCCCTGTCACGCTTCCTCAAGGCTCCCAGACTGCCCTCCTGTCTTGGCCGCAATGTCGTGGGCTTTGCCTGAGGCCTCTCCTGCTGGGTGTGCGTGCAGGAGGTTCGGCTTTCGTTCCCCACTCTGGGCCAGTGTGTACTGCCACGGCTGACAGACGGGCTCCCCAGGGCTAACCTTTGCCGTTGCAAAATGCCACAGGCTGAAAGGAAGACGTGCAAGTGCAGCTTCACAGAGGCACGCCCCCGGGGCCCAGAAGCTGCGTGCAGGCCAGCATCTGCCACCTGTCCAGCGGCACCCCGCAGCGCCTGCACCCAGACTCCCCTGCCCCAAGTGATGTTGCTCAACACCCTGGGTTTACGGAAGCCCTCTTCTTGCTTGTGTTCACAGACTGAAGTGCGAGCTCCTTACTTAGAGTGTGGTCCTGCTCATTTGTGAGCTTTCTAAAAATGGAATTATCATCTCATCATTTAGGGTGAGCTACTTCACTTCAACTCACATGTGTGAGATTCATCGCGCTGTGCCTATGGCCGTGGGCGCCGACTTCCGGAATGGCAGGTCCATCACGTGGATAGGCCACTGCGGTGGACAGCATGCACTCCCACGAGCTGCCCGCCCTCCTGCCTGGAGTGTCTGCATCCATTACATGGCGGAGGAGGCTGAGGTTTCACATGAGTTAGGCCCTAGATTAGCAGGCAGGCATCCTCGTGCCTAATGTTCCTCTGTCTTTCTGTTCGACTACACTAGATGGGGATGCTGATGAAGGCCAAGGGCATTGTGACATGGAAGTGCTGAATAGAACCCGTTCTAGGTCAGCTGCAGTTTAAAAACATGACAGCTTTCTTTGTGAGTAATTTTGTGCCTGAAATAGTGACTACCTCAGGAACAGCTCATTCTCGAGACTGGTGAGCCTTCTGGTGGGCCAGCTGTCTTGGCCAGCTTTCCCTTCAACCCGAGTCAGCTTGCTCTGTCACAGAGGGGCCCACTCCAGGGCTGCAAGGGACAAGCTGGGTCTTGGAGGGTCTGTGGGTGGTTGCCGCATTTCATTCCATTTCTTTGGAAAAACAGCGATGCGTACTGATGACATAAGTGGTCATCTCAAAGAAAATTATGTATCAGATTAGCAAATTAGTTATAAAATTCTAAGCCAAGTGAGTGGTGAAACCTTTTTACCTGGTTTTTGAGCACAAGCTTGGCCAGAATGGAGCCGGGCTGCTTCACCAGCCATGGACCCTGCTCCTTTGTTCTCATGTTCCAGAAGCCAGCTCCAACTGGCTTAGATAAAATGAGAAGTAGAACATTTCGCAATGGGGCAGGAACATATTCTTAAATGCAAGAGACAGACGTGTCCAAGCCTCAGGAGAGGAGTCAACAAACGCAAACCACGAACCGCTGCTCTCTCCCCGTGCTTGTTTTCTGCTTCTTGTCCCTCAGCTTCGCGGCATCACAGCCCATCGCGCCCGTTCCCTAAGCCTGCTCCGCGTCCTTCCGACACACGCACCGGATGGAAGCAGGCCCCTAGCTCCTCCACTCCCGTTTGCATGGCTCAGGGTGGTGGCCCAGAATACATCCTAATATTTTATCCGACACCTAGCGTCCTGCGGTGGACTCTGACCCAGGTTCAGCCAGTTAATTAACTTACGGTGGAGAGGAGAGCAGAGGAAAGGAGAGGAGAGGAGAGCAGAGGAGAGGAGAGGAGAGCAGAGGAGAGGAGAGGAGAGCAGAGGAGAGGAGAGGAGAGTAGAGGAGAGGAGAGCAGAG
>NW_006159574.1:313007-319928 GCF_000334495.1 Tupaia belangeri chinensis
AGAGGAGAGGAGAGGAGAGGAGAGCAGAGGAGAGGAGAGGAGTGGAGAGGAGAGCAGAGGAGAGGAGAGGAGAGGAGAGCAGAGCAGAGGAGAGGAGAGGAGAGCAGAGGAGAGGAGAGGAGGGCAGAGGAGAGGAGAGCAGAGGACAGCAGAGGACAGCAGAGCAGAGGACAGCAGAGGAGAGGGTTTCCCCATTGGACCTGCGGGCAGAGGACAAGGGCAGTGGAGATGGGGTGACAGGGCACTTTTCCTGAGGCACCTAGGCCATGAGGGAACATCGCATCATGGTGCACCAAACCCTTTGAAGAAATGAGCTCAGTTATTTAAGTCTCTGCCACTCAATTGCCGGTAGTTCTTGCCTTTGAAACTAGTTTGTTCGTTACTTAATATTTATTGAGTGCCTGCAGGGATTTTTGACACTGGGAGTTGACGTGTTGTGCTTGTCAAACAGCTGCCCAGTATAGAAACCCTCTCGAAACTGCCTGTGGGTTTCAGCGAGTCCATGCAAAGACCACCATTATCTAAAGATGCTTCTAAGACATCGTTACCATACACAGCAATGTGAAAGATACAAATGCTGAATTTTAGACTCTGCAGCTTGCTTCAATAGCTGTGTTTTCACTGACAGGGACTTCCCCTGGGCATGCGTCATGGGAGTTCTGCCAGTGGTCAGGCAACAGTGCTGTTGCTTTGGGGGATATAAGGAACACCGCTGTCTTCCAGACGTTAGACCAAAGTAGACCCACATTAGATTCAGTTCTGCAAGTGAGAGCAGAATTGAGTTAATTTCATAAAAGGAGCTGACTGACAGAGTCAGTGGAACTTAGAGCCTAGAACAGTGTAGCTCCAGCTCTGATTGCACTTGCAGGCAAAAACAAGGAGGAAATTGTAACAGAGAAGTATTGGCATCAGTGATTCACCTGCTGGGGTTAGAAAGATTGCAAGGACAGGTCTCATTCCATAGAGCTTTTGCCAGACTGCAGGGGTTCGACAGCTGCCTCAGTAAGCAGGTGGCTACTATTTCAAGGAGCCATGCCCTTGGGCATCTATACAAAGTCATAATATGTAAAAGTCAACTTCAGGAGTTTCTAATCTTACATGAGAAAAGGCGTGAATCCTGGATGAACCCACAGGGCACATACATGATGGTGGTGAAAACAGCCCAAGGGGGGACTCGAGTTATAAATACGGAGGATGGGGCCGAGGGCACCTAGGAGTCTGGGTCCCGTGGTGCTAGGAACATCCACCCCGTTACGTTTCAGTGACAAGGATGCATAGTGGCTGCCAGTCTACACGAGCTGTCAGGCCAGCCGAAATTAGTTTCTGAGTAGTGAGCTCGACAGAAGTTTCTGGAAGGTGAGATTGCTTCTTCTGCCCCCACCTCCCCTTCCATTCACACAACGGCGGGCCCTTCCACCTTTCAGAGTAGCCTGCTCTGCCCAACCCCCAGTCACTGAAATGGAACCGGCATACATTAGCATCATGTGGCCACATCCCTCGGCCACCCCTCACTCAGAGCTAGTGAAAGCTCTTCAAAGTGACCATCATGGGAGAAGAGAATGTCGGGGAGTGAAAGAAGTCCCCCTGCGTGGTTTGAACTGTGCTTTATTGACAGGAAGTCAGGTCAGACAAGGCTGGCTGGCATTCTCACGTCCAGACTAACTGGGAAGCCCAGACAGCTGCTGGTTTATACAGACACTCTAGAATCTTCACAGTCATCTGTTACTTAAACTTGGGTCTAACGATAACCCAGAAAAGGCCTCTCCATTTTGAGAGCCCAAAATAGTCTCCTCGTCTTAATATAGTTTGGAAATCTGCCTGATAGGGGAGATTGACTGGTTTAAAGATGAATTATTGTGAGAAAAGTGATGTAATTCACTTCCTTCCTCCCTAGTGAGAGGGCCATCTGGTTGACCTCTCTGCCTTTAGCTAAGGGGAATAAAATGCAAAAATGCCAGCTGTCCCCATCGTGGCTGGCAAGGCCTGGACCTTTGCTGTCACTGCCATTCTGTGTCCTCCCACCACCCTATTCCTCCTGCATTTGCAGTGTCGCACACGCCTGTCTTCCACTACGGTGCTGCGACCTTAGGAAGAGCTCTAGTTTACTCATCTCACTCCTGTGGGTCACTCCATCTGTCTCCAGAGCTCCGCGAGGGCTCCACTTCCATTACATGAAACAAGCATGTCCTGTGATGTGCCCCCCGAAAGCCCAGCGTGGCTATTTGCCACAGTAGAGGTGTCGCTGTGGAAGCCCAGCTCTAACCGGATCACCCTGCTTTGGGGTGGTCAGCCAAAGTTACATTTTGACTTCCCCTTGTTAGAGCTCAGGATGGGACAGGTAGACGGAGGGACGTGACCACGCTGTTCTGTCACTCTCTTTGTAGCGAGCTTCTGGGTTTTCCACTGTGTACGAGTGTTTCAGGTGCCGAATCGTTCAGTGGTGACAGCGTTAGACAGGGAAGCGGTGCCTCCGGTTCCTGTAACTGATACATCTGATACATCGTAGAGGGCTTTCGGATTCCACCTGCAGGGAGCCTCCTGCCCCTTCCAACCAGCAGCTTCATTTCTCTGGTTTCGGAAATCACCTCCAGGTCCTCATTTGCATCTGTATCCTCACCTTCAGGCACAGGTGTGATAAAGGTAGCAGGAGAATCTGTGACAGGTCTGAGCTCAGACCAAGAGGAGACAGCTCAGATTTTAACTTGGAGACAGAAAGTGCGACTGCGTTACCTGCTGTAGACGCCCAGGTTCTGGAGGCTGTAGGGACAAAGATGAAGCAGCAGTTGGCGGATCCCTTCTTGAACCAGACCACAGATCGCCGTGGGGTCTCATTCTCCCTTTAACCCTGACCCCATTTCCCATGTGCAGTTGGCACGTGAAACATCGAGCTGTCAGCACAGGTTACTAGGATTATAGCATCCTGTAAAGGTGAATTTTATGTTTAAAACAACCTAACAACTTCAGGAAAGGCAGAGTGTGCTTTTAGTTCATGGTCAGTATTCTTTCTGCCTAAGTTAAAAGTAAGTATGAGCCACAGTGACGTCGCAGGGCAGGTGCCCGCCAACTCTGCGTGTCAGTTCGCATCTTTTAGGATTCACTGCGCCTCCTGGCCTCTCTAATGCAACAGGGCTTGCATTAACCCTTTGATTTCTGTATCCGTCTGCAGTTGCTTTCCTTCAGACATGCCAGCAAACACAAGTGACGTCCTCTAAAGGCATCCATCCATCTGTCCCTCCGCTCAGCACCCAGCCCCTGTGCCCTGTGGTGTCCCAAGGTTTGTACCAGAATTGGGACCTCGAACACCGCAAAGCACCTGTGTCCTTCGGAGGCTGGCCGCCTGCTGCTGGTGCCGGTGCTAAATGCGTAGTCAGTAATGCCGTGTTACAGAGAAGCACTTTCAGAGTGCCGAGCTTGTGTCCAGACGGAAGCTAATGCCTGTGAAGCCAGGCAAGTCTTCCTAACACGGCAAAGGTGATATTTGGCTGATAGTTAAGAATGCAAAGGGTTTTGCTTGACAAATGAAGGTGAAGGAGATTCCGGGAATTGGAAATTGTGTGTGTGATTTTGCAAGGCCTGACGAAGGAGAGAGTGGAAGAAAAGTCTCGCTTGAGGAGAAATAAGTTCTGAAGAGACAGGGGAAGAGCTCAGAGGACAGATTTGCTGTGTAATATGAACAGAGGGCTTTGTTCTTGGAACAGAAGGCTGGAGCCTCCGAGAGGGCTTAGTGCAGAAGGGGTGCATTAATGCGTCCTGTTGCCTGGGGCTGCATGATCTGTTCCAAAGTGCTTCATCAACTAACTTTTTCTCTGCAATATGCCCAGAACTCAACGGCATCTCACTATCACCCCCACTACCACCTGGAACAAATCGCCGCTCCTCGCCCTCCCTGTCACTCCCGTGCCCCCCGCCCTCCCTCGTTGTCCCCAGGCGTCAGCTCCCCTGGTGATCTGAATGTGAGTCCAGTCCCACACTGCTGTGCGCAGAGCCTTCCACTCACAGGGCAGCCGGCCCACGCATGGCCTCACTGCTCCCACCCCGGCCACCCCTCTCTGCTGGGCCACTGTGCTCTCTCCACGCTGACCGCTGTCTCCTTACCATCCCCGTGCTGAGGCAAGGGCCGTCTTGCACACCGGACCCTGCAGCCCTCTCCCTGGACCGCCTTCGCTTGGCCGTCAGGACGCTCTGCACGCTCCCTTCACTTCTCTCCACGTGCTGCCTTGAGTGGAGAGAGCTGGCCAACCCCTACGGACAGGCAGCTCACAGAACCCCATCATTCTGGCTTTTTCTTTTTCTTTTTCTCTTAATGGGTTTATGTGCTATTGTTTGACCCCCTCATCCCTGTACTAGAATACAAAACACACACACACACACACACACACACGCACACACAAAACACACACACAAACCAACCAAAAAAAAAAAAGGACATGGAGAAACATTAAAGCCTGTGACTTGTGTTGTAACAGTGCCAGTCTCCGTTTTGTTTGCTTCTGTATCTAAGTCCTCAAAATAGGGCCTGGCTGAGTAAGGCCTAGATAGTGATGTGATGGGGGATAGACAGACAGATGGGTGGATGGATGTGCGTGGATAGATGAATGGATGGCTAGATACATGGATGGGTGGATGGACGGGTGGATGGAGGGTGGATGGATGGATGGGTGTAGAGGGTAGATGGATAGACGGATAGGTGAGTGGATAGACGTGGAGGGATAAATGGATGTATGTATGTATGTATGTGGAGGAGAAGGTAAGTGGGTGGATGGATAGATGGATGGGTGGGTGGGTGAATGGGTGTGGATGGGTAGGTAAATGGATGGATGGATGTGGGTGGATGGATAGATGCTGCCTGAAAGACAGGATGCTACATTTGTCCTTAGATGGTGTGTGGGGGCCAGGAGGCAGTGGGTAAGGCACTGGACTCCCAAATAGATGACCCTGATTTGAGCCCTGGGCCTCGCAACGTGAAAATCATGCTGCAGGAATGTGGGTGAGTACCCACAATCCCAAGAGGAGAATGGAGGAGAAGGGATTGTAGCATGGCCATCCCCCCTGGGAGTGATTTCTCACTTTGTCTCTGTATTTCTCTGGTGAGTGCACATGCTCTATGGCAAAAACCTAAGAAAAAGAAAGAAAGAAAGAAAGAAAGGAAGGAAGGAAGGAAGGAAGGAAGGAAGGAAGGAAGGAAGGAAGGAAAACGGAAATGGCATATGGTTCGCTCTCTCATGTAAGTGGGATCTCTTCCTGTGCATCCCTAGTTCAATGATACAGGCTGACTTGATTTTCCATGCAAAATCTTTGCTTAGTCCAGGGCTCAGAGAGTGCAGAGTGTTTACCCCCTTTCAGGAACTATCCTGGTTCTCCTTTATTTTTCTGCCTCCAGCACAAATCTCCTCAGTTTCATGTCTTTCTTCTCCAAGTGTCCGTAGAACTCATGACGTTTGGCATTTTTAAGCTGTTTCCACCGTCTTCTCTGGAGGCTTGGCTCCCCCAGATGACACCCACCCCGCTCACTTCCTGGGGACGCAGCTGGTTCCATGGTTAGGCAACACCGATGGTGTTCATCAGTGTGCAATTCCAGGGCTGGGGAAGCACCTTCGGGTACTACTTCTGCCTTCTGGTGCTACACGGAATAAGTTTCTCTCTGTGGGATAAAGCCTGAAACAAAGACCCCAAGCCTTTCCTTTAGAGGCTGAACACGTTCTTCTTCCTTCATCGAGCATCTCCGGCTTCCTGTCGTCTTTATAGACACACTCTGTGTCATGGCCTGTGACGTGTCCATCCTCGATGGAGGTGACATGTTGTGGGTTCTGTCTTTGTGTCTCTCACCTATGGGCAGATAGACAGACAGATAGCGAGAAAGACAGAACCCCAACCCTCCCTTGTCCCTATAATCATGGGCATCGCCCAGCCTCCAGCCAGCCCCAATTCATGGAAAGTCATGCACTTGGCATTCACAGGAAGGTCCCCAGGCTTGAACCATGAACCTTCCCATGTGGTCGTTTCACAGGGCATCATGGCCGACTGCTATATAGCCATCTGCCCTCAGGGTTATTCTTATAGAAACGAGATTCAGAAGACGCTGATCGTTTGGCCTAATAGAAACAGTAACATTAATTTTATCATTCTGGATCTAGAATAAGATTTGGTGTCGAGTGATAGAAAGTCTGTTTTGGCGGTTCCGCTGAGATCTCATCTGAACAGTATCAGAACGTTAGCTAGGATCGCTGAGCCGCTGCTGTGCTCCCCACGGATTGGGCGGGGAGGCCATATCTACTTACCTGGGTCAGGTGAGAAGCTTCAGGGCCCAGGATGTCTAGTCACTTGTCCTGGGCAATGGTCAGTGGTTCTCACAAGGAAATCCCATCTCATTAGAAGCGAGATTGAATCAGAGTCACCTTCATATTCACAGAATAATCTCATGCTTCACTTAATTTCATTTTTTTAAGCACTAAAAATTACTTTTTAGTCGGTGAACTAAGTTCTAGACGACAGCCATAAGGACTGGTGGAAGTTTCTTAACAATCGTAGAGCGTTCCTGCTAAGGCTGCAGTGGCCTTCTCAGTTTTTCTTAATTTGGTAACTTATGCCGTGAACACTGAATGGCGATGCACACACTCTCTCTACTACCCGTCATCCCAGGAGCGTCATCACTGCTTATGATCTCTGATTCACATGTAATTGTGCATCTCTGTAGCACAACACGTTTTTCAAAGTATGTCCTTTGAAATATCCCCATGAACTTCCAACTAGATGAGAACGTGTATTTGAGCACTGCGTCGTCCCCTGTTTGTGGACTAGATGGCCCCTGTTTGTGCATTGGGTCGTCCCGTTGGAGCACTGTGTCATCCACTGTGTGTGCAGTGCGTCGTCCCGTTAGAGAACTGTGTAATCCACTGGGGGTGCGCTGAGTACTCCCTTTAG
>NW_006159574.1:322365-347015 GCF_000334495.1 Tupaia belangeri chinensis
TTAGAGCACTGTGTCATCCACTGTGTGTGCGCTGTGTTGTACCATTAGAGCACTGTGTCATCCACTGTGTGCGCTGGGTCATCCCGTTAGAGCACTGTGTCATCCACTGTGTGTGCGCTGTGTCATTCCGTTAGAGCACTGTGTCATCCACTGTGTGTGCGCTGCGTCGTCCCGTTAGAGCACTGTGTCATCCACTGTGTGCGCTGAGTCGTCCTGTTGGAGCACTCTGTCATCCACTGTGTGCGTGCTGCGTCGTCCCATTAGAGCACTGTGTCATCCTATGTGTGCGCTGCGTCGTCCTGTTAGAGCACTGTGTCATCCCGTGTGTGCACTGGGCCGTCCCGTGTGCGCACTGTGTCATCCCGTGTGTGCGCTGGGTCGTCCCGTTGGAGCACTGTGTCATCCACTGTGTGCACTGGGTCATCCCGTTAGAGCACTGTGTCATCCACTGTGTGCGCTGAGTCGTCCTGTTGGAGCACTCTGTCATCCACTGTGTGCGTGCTGCGTCGTCCCATTAGAGCACTGTGTCATCCTATGTGTGCGTTGCGTCGTCCTGTTAGAGCACTGTGTCATCCCGTGTGTGCACTGGGCCGTCCCGTGTGCGCACTGTGTCATCCCGTGTGTGCGCTGGGTCGTCCCGTTGGAGCACTGTGTCATCCACTGTGTGCACTGGGTCATCCCGTTAGAGCACTGTGACATCCACTGTGTGCGCTGCGTCGTCCTGTTTGAGCACTGCGTCGTCCCGTTTGAGCACTGCGTCGTCCCGTTGGAGCGCTGCGTCGTCCACTGTTTGAGCACTGCGTCGTCCACTGTTTGAGCACTGCGTCGTCCCGTTGGAGCGCTGCGTTGTCCACTGTGCGCACTGCTCTCCCTATCTTACTCTGTCTGACTTGGTTAATGGGAGCTGCAGTTAGGGGCAAATAAAGGAGAGTGTGCTGAGACCTGGGCGTGGCAGACCATCCACTCACTCCCACTGTGATCACATCCCTATTTGCCCCGTATCAGTGATATTTAGTAGTAATATATTAGGTTGTAGGAAAAGTCAGGACACACTTTTGCAAAGAAAAACACAGAAATTGCTTCATGATTTTTTCTAATGACTTAATATGTTTCCTATTGTTAATTATTAGTATTATTCCCTTTATCGCTCAAAGGATCTCAGTTTAGACTATAAATTCATATGCTCACTCTTATTAAAAGGGAATCAAAATTTGGGTTTTAGCAGTCTATATGCCTGGTTAATTTCCTAATTTGTTTGTTTGTTTTTGCTTTTAATTTTGTTAGGGAGCATGTGCACTGCCCTGGAGGTAGAGGGGAGGGAGAGGAAGTGAGAAAGCATGCCCCATGGAGAACGGCCATGCTGCAACCCTGTCCTCCCCTCTCCTCTCAGGACTTCAGGTATGCAAGCACACGTGCCTGGCATGTTTCTCCTGGCAACGGGTCCAGGACTTGAGCTGCACCATTGGCCATGTGGGATCCATGCTGTTGTAACCATCACACCACAACGATTTCCTGGTGTATTCACCCTTTGACATCCTTTGGCATTGTCTCCAAATTCTCCTCCCATTCTCAACCCTTGCTCCTGAGCAAATGTGTCCCCAGAGGGGACTGAGGCCTGGCTCAAGGGTGGGGTCGGTGGAGGGAAGATGAGGTTCCGGGCTGATGGGGCAGATGCCCACCGGCACTGGAGTGGAGTATGTGCTCAGTGGAGGGCTAGGTTTGGTGGCCCGAGGTAGTGGTCCATGGTGTGGATGTGGAAGGGAAAGTGTGAGAAGACGGGTTGGGAGCTGAGTCCCTGTCCGCGTCGGTGAGGGTGAGTGGGCTGGCTGGCACAGGGAGGACTCCGAGCTTACCCTGTGCTGCCGAGCTCAGCTTGTTGGAAGCAGGCGCATCAGGTTTGCATGAAGCCGCGAACACGGTGTCAGAGTCACTGGGGGATAAAGCATTGCTGTGAGTCAGGAGACAGCCTGAGACGCGGGGCACTGAAGGGGGGAGGGTACCAAAAGGAGCCGATGAGAGCTTCAAGGTTGGGGCTAGGGGCCAGGGACCAGGCAGCTGGAGCCACATGGCAAAGGTCCTGGGTTCTCATCCTGAAACCTCTCTGAGCGGGCCAGGCACATGCGTGTTTGCCCATGATCTGGGCCAGCTGAAGCCAGGGGTGGAATATGGACGAAATCCCTGTTGGGGATCTCTCTCTCTCCCTCTGTCTCTCTGTCTGTCTGTCTGTCTCTCTCATTGCTCTCACAGGAGAAATAAATAATAAAAGTTAGGAGGAAAAAGCATGGGAATGCCATAGTTGCCCTTATCCGTGATTCTCTTCTCACAGTTTCCATTAAGCACAGTGCAGTAAGACAGTCAGAGAGCGGAGAGACCAGCCACTCCACGTTTCCACGCGTCCCGTTTCACGTGGCCTGTTTCGCCGTTAGTTCCCCACGCGTCCCGTTTCGCGTGTCCTGTTTCGCCGTTAGTTCCCCACGCGTCCCGTTTCGCGTGTCCTGTTTCCTCGTTAGTTACTCACAGCGTCCCGTTTCGCATGGCCTGTTTCGCCGTTAGTTAATCACCGTGTCCCGTTTCGCGTGTTCTGTTTCGCCGTTAGTTAATCATGGTGTCCTGTTTCGCGTGTCCTGTTTTGCCGGTAGTTACCCACCATCCCGTTTTGCGTGTCCTGTTTCGCCGTTAGTTAATCACAGTGTCCCGTTTCGCGTGTCCTGTTTTGCCGGTAGTTAATCATGGCGTCCTGTTTCACGTGTTCTGTTTCGCCGTTAGTTAATCACCGTGTCCTGTTTCGCGTGGCCTGTTTCGCCGCTAGTTCCCCACGGTGTCCCGTTTCGCGTGGCCTGTTTCGCCGTTAGTTACCCATGCGTCCTGTTTTGCGTGGCCTGTTTCGTTGTTAGTTGCTGTTCCCCTCTTTCTGTGCCTGGCCTATAGAGTAAGCTACATCACAGGCACATGTGCACACGAAGACGTGTGGTTCGGGCAGGGTTCGGCGTTCCCTGGGGTTTCAGGCATCCCCTCGGGGTTTTGGCATGTCTTGGCAAAGGGGGCTGCCAGAGGCCTCTTCCACTGATTTGCGTCTTAGGTCTTGATTTAAATGAATTACACCTACTCGGCATTGTGTTTTCGAACTTCACTCACTGGGGTCTCTTTCTCTTGGACTTTAGGAGCTGGTGGGGAGTAACCCTCCGCAGAGGAACTGGAAGGGCATAGCGATCGCACTGCTCGTCATCCTGGTCATCTGCTCCCTGATCGTCACCTCGGTCATACTGCTGACACCAGGTACGTGCGTTCCCCTGGGAGAAGCCCGACGCCGTCAGGGAGAGAGCGTGCTTTACCTAAGGAACGACAGGGGCCTGATTTAGTTGTCTCAGGTTCTAATTCTCAGGGCGTCCCACGGTAAAATGATGAACATGCTCTCAATGAAAACATAGATTCTGTTCTTTGACTTTGTCCATGCAGTTGCTGACCAGGTGGACTTCCCTGCCGTATGTTAACATTCACATGTGTGTGTTCTTGCCTGATGGACTTACAGACAGTGGCATTATAAATGCAGCAGTTTTATACATCTATGAGATTCCTGGATATCATATCGAGGATGGATTAAGAAAAATATTAACTAAGTATAAGATATTCACTGGGTAGTGCTGATGAAATGAACCATAAATCAGAGCCAGAAATACGTTGGGAAAAGAAATATCAAAGAAAAGACATACCAAAATTTGCAGCAAAGACCCACCTCAAGTACAGACACGTATGTGCACTCTTAAGCACGAAAGGAGTTAAGGGCAGAGAGATTCGCTTTCTGGGAAAGTTCATGAGAAATAACACGTATATTGGGCCTGGTGGAGTGGTGAGGATTTAGCAGCCAGAGAATGATGGGATTGGGGACAGAAGTAACTGCATGGGAGTTATCACAGGGAAACACTGTGACATAGAAAAAAGACATGCATCTGTTACACTTCAACATACTGATGGAGGTGATCGTTAGCTATTAGACACCTATTAGTGTAGGTGTGAAAAAAACTAGTTTCAGTCCTCGGAAAATATATTGCATTGGTATTAGACTCAGGATGTGAAAAGAAGTAGATATTGCAATGTAAAAATTTTTTTGATAGGTACAAAAAAATGCGAGTGAATTCTGATGTATGTGTAAATTCTTGCCTGAAAATTTAAATGAAGAAAGAGCAATCTCTAGCTTAATGCAAAGCTCGATAAAGGTATGCCGAGAACACGACAGACCAATACCCCTTATGAAGATGAACACAACAATCCTTAATTAAATTTAGCAAATGGAACCCAGCAACATATAAAAAAGGATGTATATCTGTTACCAAATCAGATGTATTCCAGGAAAGAACATTTGACTTAAGGTGTGAAAAATCAGTGCAATATACCCATATAGTAAAATTAAGTACAAAAGCACATGACCACGTGGACAGATACAGAACAAGAGTGTGACAAAATCCAGAATCCCTTTTCTTTTTTTTTTTTTTTTTGTGAGAGGTTTTTGCTATAGGGCGCGTGCGCTCGCCAGACAGACAGAGACAGACAGAGAGATAGAAAGCAGGAAATCACCCCCCAGGGGGGATGGCCACGCCGCAATCCCTTCTCCTCCATTCTCCTCTCGGGATCTTGGGCACGCACGCACACGCGCCCGGCGTGAGTTTAAGCCACCGGGTCCGGGACTCAAACCGCGGTCGACTACGTGGGAGTCCAGCGACATAGCCATTACGCTAACTGCTGGTCCCCAGAATCCCTTTTCTGATCAAACATTCGAGCTAGGAATAGAAGGGGACATCATCAGGCTGCAGAGGAAAACCGGTGGGAGACTGCACAGCTGGCAGTAAACGCAGGGTGAAAGGCGTACGCCCCCCTCCTACAGTTCAGAACAAGACCGGCTACCCACGCTCAGTGTCTCTATTTAACGGCACGCCGGAGGTTCTGCCCAGGGTGAGGGAGTAAGAAAAAGAAAAAAGAACAGAAACACATCAGATAGGAAAGAAGGAAATAAAATTATATTTATGAAAGACATGAAATTGTATACAAAAATAAAACCTATTATAAATGAATCTAGCAAGACAGACGATATAAAAATCCATACACAAAATCATTTGTATTTCTGTACCCTAGCAATGAACTCTCAAGAAAATAAATTAAGAAAAAAATTTACATTGATAGTTTAAAAAAAATAAGATATGATACTCAGGCATACATTTAACAAAGAAGTCAAAGATTTAATACCAAAACTACAAGACAAAATTGAAATAAATTAAGAAGGCTAGTCCATGTAATGGATTAAAGATGCAATATAGTTAACATGGCAACAAATGATCTAACCCAGTTTCCCTGTCCTCTAGTCAGACTCTGTGGCTCTCAGAACCCCTGTCACGATCCCAGCTGCCTTCATTGAAGAAATTATGAGCTGATTCTAAAATTATAAGACAGTGTGAAGGATTCAATAAACAAAACAACCTTGAAAAGAGCAATGAGAAAATTTACACCTCCTGATTTTAAAACCTACTGCAAAGCTGCAGTGATCAGACCGGTGTAACACTTGCATAAGGACAGAGGTCTGTCCCAGCAGAACAGAATGAAGAGCTTGTAAATAAACCCCACTCCTCCATAGTCAGGTGACTTCTCACAGAAATGCCAAGTTTATTTGACCGGGAAAGAATCATCTCTTCAACATTTGTGCTGACAACAGGATGCTGACTTGCAGAGAAGGCGGGTGGACCCCTAACTCTCATCACGTATAAAAATTAACTCAGTGTGGATCAGTGACCAAAATATAAGAGCTAAAACTGAAACGTCTTGGAAGAAAAGATAAGAGTAAATCTTCGTGACTTCAGAGCAGTTTCTTTGATATGATCCAGAAGTGCAGTCAACCAGAGAAAAATCAGATAAATTGGGTGTCATCCAACTTGAAATCTTTTGGGTATCAAAGAAAGTAAAAAGCCCACAGAATGAGAAAAAAAAAATCGTAAATTATATTGGATCGTCAGAAAAGTCATGACACATTTTTGCATAGAAAAACATAAAATATATCCTGACTTTTCTGACAACCCAAAATAGCCAATAAATGTCTAGTATCCTAAATACTTTTTAAAAAAAACTCTTAAAGATCAAAACAAACGGACAAATAATTCAATTTAGAATTGGGCAAAGGACTTGAATTCACATTTCTCCAAATAAATAGAAATGCCAGCAAGCATGAAAAGATGTTCAGCGTCATCAATACTGGGGAAATGAAAATCGGAACTGCAAGAAAATACTAGGTTGGCTATGAAAACAGAAATAAACAACACCCAGAAGATGACAGGTGTTGGTGAGGGTGGGAGAACACGGAACCTCCATCCTGGCAGGGGTATAAAATGGCAGTGTCTGTGGGAAGTAGTTGGACAGTTCCTCAAAAAGTTGAACATGGAGTTACCACATTACCTGGTAATTCTATTTCTAGGCCTAAAAACAAATGGTCATAGAGAAACATAACATTTCTTTTGGGGGTGACGAAAATGTTCTGAACTTTGCGAGTGGCGGTCACAATGGAGACACACTGAACTGTACACAGTAAGAAGTAAACTTTGGGGCCAGCGAGTGACCTGGTGATTAAGGCGCTGGACTTCCACATGGCCTGCCGTGGTCCGATTCCTGGACCTGGTGACTTGAAACTCACTCAGGGCACATGTGTGTGTGCCCAAGATCCCAAGAGGAAAATGGAAGAGAAGGGACTGGGGTTTGGCCATCCCCCTGGGGAGTGATTTCTTACTTTCCTTTCCCTCTCTCTGTCTCTTTCTGTGTCTCTGGCAAGTGCACATGACCTATAGTAAAAATCTCTCTGAAAAAAAAATAAAAAAACAAAAACAAAAAGCTATGTAGAAGTAACGCCCTCCCCTGCCCCCAATGTAGCAGCAGCAGCAGTGCAGTCACCAAACCATCCTGACTGCCCACCGAGGTTTCGGCAGCTGCCAGGATGTGACCTCTTCAACCCTAGGCACGCCTGCATGGTACCTTACTGTCAGATTACACTTTTTACAAATTTCCCATATTTTTTTCAAAAGTTAACAGATCAATTAAGACATAATTCATGTGCCATAAAGTTGACTTCCTTTATTCTTTTTTCCTTTTTTTTTTTTTTTTAAGCAGAAAAGTGAGAAATCATCCCCCAGGGGCAATAGCTATGCTGCAGTCTCTTCTCCTTCATTCTCCTCTTAGGGTTTTGGGCATGAACACGCACACACCAGGCATGATTTTCAAGTCAACGGATCCAAGGTTCAAACCACGGTTGGCCATGGGGCTCCTTCCACTACACTGTCACTACCAGCAATGGGGTGGGGGGTGTCTTGAGTAGCTCCGAAATTATGTCCTCAGACCCACCCCTCCACATGCTCAACTCTGCACCTGGCAGAGAGGCCCCGCTGCCTCCATGGCAGAGGAACCGCGTCACCACATTCCCCCCAGTGCAGTTTCTGTGGCCCCCAAGCAGCCTCAGAGCACTCGTCTGCAATAAACAGAGAACAGTACTGCCAACTGCTATCTCGGAACGTGGACAGCTGGTTGTCAGGGGCAACAGCGAAGGCTGGAGGCACCTGCTGGCTCTTGGGCTCTAGCAAAGGCTTCTTTTGTTTTTCCATTAAAGTAAAGCTGCAGCTTCGCCCCCTGGCTTGTGGTCCTTGGTTGTGCTCCTTGGGGTGAGAGTTCCAGGGCGAGGACCATTCGATATGCCGTCCCAACTCCAAGTGGGGCCCTGGGCTGGCTCCGGGTGGTTCTGTGCATCCACAGGCCTACACATTGAGAACATGTCCTTTTCAGATCTGTCATTCATTTCTCCCCTGCAGTGCAGCAGGGTGTATGTCCTGGCGTCCGAAATTCCGCCGGGCAGAAGGGGATGTCCAGTCACTCTACTTGCCACGGCTCCACAGCCGTCTCAAAGCTGCGCACATTCAGACCGACCTTATGTAACCCATAGTGCCTATCAGTTGATCCAACCTCATGGCCCTCTGTCAGGAGCTAAGGGACATTGTGTAAAATGCTGAGTGAAACATAGAAAGGAAGACTGGGATGCTCTGCGTACAATTTAGAGTCTGCTTCAAGGCAAAGCATATGCAGGGCGAATTCCACAGTGTGGCTCAGTAAGCAAACATAGAATAGAAATCATGAGACAGATGGGGCTGAGCGATTCGAATTGCTTAGGAACGAGCATTGCCTGGTAGGCTCCGGGCATCGGAAGGGCGGGAGGAGCTTCCGTGGCCTGCCGGACTGTGCTCAGGCTTGAGGAGCGGAGGGGCTCAGTCGTGCTGACGCTTGGACGTGTTTGCACACAAGCTTGGGGCATGCCCACGGCACTGGGCTTCCCGCCCACCCTTGCTCCCATCTTGACAGACGTGGTATGAACCATAGTATGTACTTCTGAAAAACTGTTTTAAAGTATTGCCAGTTTTCAGTCTTATATTCTGGTTTACAGAAACATAGAGTAACTTACCTGCTGTCTCCTTGACCCAGGGGAAAAAAAGAAGTCACTCTGAACTCATTTGACCCAGCCCTTTTGCACAAATGCTTCCTAGTGAGCATGGGATGGGCCCTTTCCACCTCGGTGGCAGGAGCCTGGGGAGCGCGACATGATGGAATGCTCTTCTGGTGCCTGGGATCCAGAGGATCGTGGTGATCATTCCAGCCGCCAAGCTCCCTGCTCTGTAGTGCCGTCTAGTTATCCCCAGTTATGCACGCTGCGGCTAAGAACTCAAATTACAGTGTGTAAGGCAATCTTAGTTCCAAAGGGGTCCACAAATGACAAATGAGAACGTGTCCTTTTCAGTTCTGTCGTTCATTCCTCCCTTGCTGGTCTGTGCTCTTCTCTCAATTTCTCTTCGGGATAATAGACTGGAAGTTCCCTTTTTTATGTTCAGTATTAAGTACGCGTCTGCAATAGGTCACGCGCGGCATCTGCCTTTTGTTGGCAGCTATGGTTCCTGGTTCCTGCGTCCTGATTGAAAGGACCTGGAGAGTCTCTGGTGCCACAATTGCTGCTCTGGGAGTCTGCAGATCCAGCAAGATGGTATTTGCATTAAAACAGTCCCCACCTTTGACTTTTATGGACTTCCTTGCCAGAGTGGATGGACTCGCTTTGTGATGGAGAGCACGGAATATTCAGGGGGTGTCTAGAAGAAAAGCCTTGGCTATTTGGAAGTCTTATTGAAGGGACTCTGTCTCAAGGTCAGTGACAGGTTATCAGACTCAGAGGTCACTAGTCTCTGGGGAGGAAAGTAACGAACAGATTATTTTCATGGGATTGAAACACCACTGCTATTTGATTTAAACCTAACGTCTGTCACTACATTGCTAACCATCAGCTTATCTTTATAAAATTCTGGAACAAATTATTTTAAAGCATCGTATTAAGAAGAATACTCATAGAGGACATGCAGTGTGTGAGAGGTCTTCAGGATTTCATGGAAAGTAAATATTATGAAAAGAACTGTGCATAAATGTCTATGTTTGCATCAGAATAAACTGGTACATGAATCCCACATGACCTGAAGCCCGTGCCTCCTTACACCCTCTTTCATCACAGGGCAACTTACTTCTGATGTCATAGAAGCGTTTTGCCAGTTTTTAGGCTTTTTACATTTATGTTATAAATGTAATTGTGTAGTCTGTACCCTGTTATGCCTGGTTCTTTGTTCAGTATGTTTGTGAAGTTCATTGGTGCATGTTAGACGGTGCTTTGCCAATTTTTAGTCGTATTGGTTGACCTCGCCAGAAGGTCCCACGTGGAACCATGGATGCTGCAGAACAGTTACAGTAAGCTGGTGGCTTCCACAATGCTCACAATACATGGTGTCTGCCTCGTTGCCCTGCCATCACGGAGAAGCAGGTGGCTCACGCCCTGTTCTCTAAGCACCGACCTCGCCCCTCAGTTCCAACCTCGGTGTCCTCAGTGTGTCGTGGTGACTCTGGCCCGTGTGTCTGGTCTTAGGAAGTACAGGTACCTGGGGTCCGGTTCTGGTATTGCTGGGCTCACTTGGGCATCTGGGCCTGGGTCCCTTCGGGCTTGTGCCCGCCCATCTGCTGGCTGACTGCTGGTTTCCATTCAGACTGGAAGCAGAGGTCTGCCCTGGCTGCTGCTCCGTCAGTCTTTCTGCCTCGGGTCAGTTCACGGATGCTCACGAGCGCAGAGCGCTATGAGGGCTGCACAGCCGTTTCTTGAGAGCTTGGAGTACGGGAGAGACCTCAAGGACAGGAAGCCGTCCTGGGGAACAGAGCCATCAGAGGCTGTGTGTGTGAGAGAGAGAGAGAGAGAG
This sequence comes from Tupaia belangeri chinensis, assembly GCF_000334495.1. Classification (NCBI taxonomy): domain Eukaryota; kingdom Metazoa; phylum Chordata; class Mammalia; order Scandentia; family Tupaiidae; genus Tupaia; species Tupaia belangeri. Next base: position 332,661 of record NW_006159574.1, read on the forward strand.
AGAGAGAGCCAGCAGCAGGGATGGCAGGCAGTCCAGGAGAGAAGGTCACCACAAGTCCCATGTCCGGGTGCTTGGGGACAAAGGACGGTCTGGCCTGAAAGTCCTGGAGAGGCATGGCGAGCTGTTGGGAGTGTAGGCGGAAGTGGGGAAGGTCTGCCTGAGTGGGCTGGGACATCAGGCTGAATTTGAGACTGGACTCCAGCTGCCCCTCTGTCCATGCAACATGGCACACCCTAACCAGAAGCTGGTGAGAGCTAGGGCACCTGACCACTAGGAGGAAAGGAAGGGCTTATCCGTGTGCATAAGCATGCGGATGCCTTTTGCATAGTTCATGGACCCAGCCAGCTCATCCATGGGCCAGCTCATCCATGGGCCAGGCCAGCTCAGGGACCTGCTTGCGCGTTTCCTAAACACAGTGTTACCATTTTACTTCGCGAGTAATTTAATAGCTAGCTAAGACTGTTGGAGTTGTGGGTGTCCATATTGTTTCACAAAACCAGGAGCAGGCTGGTTCCGCTCCGAGACAGCATGGAGAGCCACTGACTGTCTTTCTCTGCCGCCATCAACATGTTGGCAAATGGCTGCAGCAGCTTCACACACTCTGTGCCCACGGGAAGGGAGAGACACAGAGCTTGCCTCGTCATCTGTCTTGCTGCACTCCAGAGAAAACAGTTCCCTGGAACCGGCCAGAGATCGCTGCTTGGCTCTAAGTATATTACGTGGCGCTCTTAGCTGCAAGACAGGGAGCGGGAAAGGAGGCGTTTTGCCGGAGTCAGGCTCTGCTTGGTTGGTGGAGGACAGAGGGACAAAGGCTTGTGGGGAAGTGGTCAGAGTCACCACAGCATGCAAGACCCTCTCACTTATAAAATACTTGAGGAGTGCGGTCTCCATTCCTTGAACCTGATTCCTTGAATCTGAGCAGTGAATGCAAATCATTATTTAAATTGAAATAAATCTGAAGGGACCAGCAGATGGCCTAGTGGTTACGTTGCCGGACTCCCACATGGTCGACCGTGGTTCAAGTCCTGGACCCGGTGGCTTAAAAATCACGCTAGGAGTGTGTGCATGTGTGCCCAAGATTCCTGGAGGAGAATGGAGGAAAACAGATTGTGGTGTGACCATCCCCCCGGGTGTAATTTCTCACTTTTCCTCTTACTGTGTCTGTCTGTCTGTCTCTCTCCCTGGCAAGCACATGCACCCTAAAGAAAAAAACTCTTAAAGGAAAAAAAAGGAAATAAATATGAAAAGAGGGAGTTATGAAAGATTCTCATTTTTAAAAAAGGAAAGGATTCGTTTCTACCGCACTTGCTTTAGTGAGTTGCAGACTTCCAAGGCGCAGAGAAGGCCTGAGAGCATCTAACAGTCTCTTGACTTTGTGCCGTCAGTTCTGGAAGGACTGTCTAGTGCATCTTGCTCATTTATCGAATCTACACTGAAGAGCCGTTTTCCTGACGGGTGGCAGTGGGTGCTTATTACTCATGCGCGCGCTAAGGGTAGAAGCTAAGGCAGACGGCTGTCTACATGTTTGCCCCCAGAGGGGCCTTTCCGAGCATGCTACATCACACATGCTATTGTAGAGGTGCGGGTTTTTATAAACCATGAGAATGGGTAAATCTGATGTGGGTACCCTGGTTCTCTCCGGCGTCCACTGCCTGATTTAGGTGAGAGCCCCTTGGTACCTTTCCAAGCCATCCTGGGGCCTTCGGGACCGGGGGTTTCTGGGCTGCCTGGTGGACTGTTGCGAGTTTACTAAAGACTGGTCCAGGCAGAAGCAACGGCAGCAATCCAGGGGCCTCAGCTGAGTGGCCAGGTTTGGGTCAGGAGCTAGAACTCTGTCAGGTAGTCAGAACTGGACACCTAGAGAGGAAGGACCCACAGTGGCCTTGGGAGGCGGGCCCTGGGGTGACGTTCTAGGCTGCAACGGTAACAGCTCGTTTTGTAGCAGGACGGTCACCCTCAGTCTGGCCTGAACAGTCATCATTATGTCTGCAAGATGTGTGTGTGACCTCGGCTGCGGCACTGTCCCCAGCCCCAGGTTCCTTCCAAATTAACTCCATGTTTCTAGTATGATAAAATCACTAGAAATTAGGTTAAGTGCTAATTTATGACTGCCAGAATTAATCAGCCTCCTTCTTGCTTTTCTCTTACTCAGATCCTTCATGCTTTTTTATTTTCTAATTCAGTAAATGTGTGCTGATTACGTCCTCGAAGGTGCTTGCTGAAGGGGCTGGGGAGTTGGAAATAGAAGGCCTTGGGGGTGTGGTAGGCTACACACAGGCCTGCCCCTCAAAGACAGCCACGTTTTAGTCTGTGGATGCTATTTCATGTGGGAGTCTTGGGCTAGATGTCTTGAGATGGGAGGTTACCTTGGCTCATCCAGGGGGACCTAACTGCACTTGTAAGAGGAGGCACAGGGAGACGCGACACAGGTGGAAGAGGAGACAGTAGTGTGGCCAGCGGGGCAGAGCCTGGAGTGGGAGAGGCAAAGAGAGGTCCTACCCTCCACGCTCAGAGCCCCGCAACCCTGCCCGCACTTGGATTTGGGCCCATGGAACTGACTTCAGACTCGCAGGTTCCAGAACTGGGAAACGTGGTGGGGGCGAACTGGCCAGAGACCTACCCCAGCCCTTTCTGCCTGCTCTCTCCTGCTCGCTCACCAAGTCCCCCCAGCTCCTCCTCGGCTCCCAGGAGGCTGCTCGTAGTTTCTGAAACTGGCCGTCCTCTTTACCACCCAGAAAGGAACTGAAATTCCTTCACATGAAGATGTATACACATGTTTCAGAAGAAAAGCAAAGCAAGTTTGCAGCACCAACTTAATTTGAGTTACTTTACACACATGGATTAAGTAGATACGAGTTCCACTTAGATTCTGGTAGTAAATTAAGAGACAGACAACATAAATGCAGATTGATCGATGAAGTCAATAAAATTAAATTAAAAATATACATTTTATGTGACAGGTCATGATTTCTGAAATTAAATCATCCTTGAACATGGGCGAGTGTGGCGTTTGCCATGTGGCATGGGTATTTGGGGCTCATGTGTCTGCCCCGGTAGGCACTGGTGCAGCATTCCCCACTGGCCGTCTCTCTGCTGAGAGTACTATCCACCTGTGTCTACACCACAACCGTGCAGTCACTCGGGAAGGTACCGGACCTTAGTGCTGGTCCAGGCTCTGGGTTCAGGTGCGAGCGTACACTTACCAAAGGAAGATGGCTTCTTAAGTTTGTATGGCACAAGTAATATGTATAAATGGAAAACAAACAGTAGAAAAAGATGAAATTAACAACCAAAATCAAAATAATAATAGTCCTTTTCTTATACTGTCTTTTCTAACCAGTCCTTAGATATCATAGTTTTTCACCATTTCTGATTTTAGTCCTAATATGTATACATGTATGAGAATTAATTTCAGTTCAAGTTTGTTGATTTGTGTATTTCATAAGTGGGAGAGAGACTGCAGCAACAGGGCCCTGACAGCCCTCCACCCCAGCCTTCATCCAGCATGGGACCATGGTACACACGTGCCTGGAGTACTGAGAGAGGTCTCCAGACTCGAACCACGAACCTTCCACTTGCAGGGCGCTGTGTTTTACCACTGCACCTCTGTCTGGCCATCATGTAATTCTTAACATGCTTATACGTTCATGGTCACAGATCACTAACTATGAAAGAAGAGATATTCAACTCACACTTCTTCCCACTTCTTTTTTCCCCCAGGTTTTTGCCATAGGGCACATGAGCTTGCTGGAGAGAGACAGAGTGAGGAAAAGTGAGAAATCACCCCCCAGGGAGGAAGGCCACGCCACATTCCCTTCTCCTCCATTCCCCTCTCAGGATTTTGGGCACACATGCAGATGAGCCCAGAGAGATTTTCAAGCCCCCAAGTCTGAGCCTCAAACCATGGTTGCCCACATGAGAATATAGCATCCTAACCACCACACCACCTGCTGGCCTCTCTCTCTCTCTTTCTTTCTTTCTTTCTTTCTTTCTTTCTTTCTTTCTTTCTTTTTTGAGCTTTTTTCCTTAGGACACATGCACTCGCTGGAGAGAAGAGACGGAGACAATGAGAGGGAAAGTAAGAAATCACTCCCCCCAGGAGGGATAGCCACACCACAGTCCCTTCTTCATTCTCCTCCCGGGATCTTGGCCACACACACATGTGCCCAGCATGATTTTTAAGCCACCAGGTCTGGGACTTGAACCACTGTCAACCACTGGGAGTCCAGAGACCTAATCACTATGCCATCTGCTGGTCACCCCTCTTCCTTATAAAATTGGTCTGGCCCTGTGGCATAGTGATTAAGGGAGCCAGATCCCATGTAGCCCACCACGGTTCTAATCCCAGCCCCAGCAGATTGAAAAGGGTGCCAGGTGCATGCTCTTATGCACCAGATTCTGGTGGAGTGCAGAAATGGAGGGAAAGGAGTGAGTGTGAGCACACCCCACTGAAGTGGAGGGTGTGCACTTCTCTAAGGCACACACCTTTCATCTAGCGATTAAAATGGAAAGCCTATCAAGTTATTTCAAGGCCTCTACAGATTTGCTTTATTGCTCCACCGCTCTCAAGTGTGGCTTTCGATGCAATGAGGCATCGGCGTGCCTGGAGGACCTCTCCACGTGCCGCCGCCCTGCTGCTGTCCTTTCCTCTCACCTTTGTGGCACATTTGCAGTCTCTGCTTGCCTTCATAAAATCACCCACAGAGTGACGACAAGTTGACTTTTTCAACAGAAAACATATTTATGAATGTCATTTGAGCAGATAGTAAAATTTCTGTTGTAGAAGTTGAACAGCTGATGAGACCATAGAGAGTTTATGCTGGAGTTTTCATAGATGGTTTTGCAAATGTGAACTTTGAGAAGAAAGCTTTGGGACTTTTTGCAGACACAAATTTAGGGTATAACAATAATTAGTGTACGTCAGTAATACAAAGACTCCAGTGCCAAATAATATAAATAAAAGAAACGGACTTTTAAAACTATAGGTTTCTTCATTCAAGATAAACAGGTCGGACATCTGGGTGCCAGGTCCTGAGAGCGATAAGGAAGTCACAGTTCCTATCTTAAAAAGAGAAGGGAAAAGAGCCAAACTTGTGTAGAAAATAGACTTGAAAGGTACGCGCGAGCTTAGTGCTAGCTCTCGGCAGCAGGGAGATGGCCCATCCAGTTAGTGAGGACAGGGAGAAGAAGCACCCCCTTCAGGGCTGTGCCCGTGCATTTCCCGGGTGCCTCCCTGTCGCTCAGAGGAGGTGGCCTGATGTCATTTTATCCCAACCACGGTTTTCAGTTCCTTACACTCAGGGCTGGACCCCTCCAGACAGACTTGTGAGGGAAATGCAGATGTCTTTTGGAGCCGAGCACCCTGTCTGCAGGGGGAGAGACGCCCCCTCACTCACAGCAGCTGCTGGGTCCCGTCTGGGGTGAGAAGTGTCCCGCTCAGCCCTGACCTAGACGTCATGTGGAAAGCTGTGTTGTAGAAGTTGGACATGCTGGACAGCTTAAGCAGGGTTAGGCAAAACTCCCCAGGGCTCTCACTTATTTGCAGACGTGTCACCGGTTGTAAATGCCACTGTCACTAGGCTGAGGATGGGTGCAGGTGAGTACATTTCTCTTCTGCTTTAAGGCTCTCGCAAGAAAGAGTGAGGAGCCCCCATAGCAGATGTCACTGACCGCACTTCTCGGAGCTGAGTGAAGACTGGCTGGAAGTACTGCTTCCTGCACCTCGCGGGCCCCACCCAGAGCGCTGGATCAGACGTGGCGGCGGAGCCCAGCAAGCGTGTGTCACCGTGAACGTCCCCGAGCCTTCTCCTTTCGACCACGTGGCTTCTGTGTGAGGTTCATCGTTAACGGTGGCTTATTTTTAAGCAAAATCTGTCTCATTGGGACATGTGAACACCTGGTACGGACTTTGAAAAATGAATGGCTTCTCTGATTTCCCCATGTTCTTTTGAAGTGTCGGAAAGCAAGCAGACAAATATTATCAAATTGCACAGATTATTCTGAATATAAAGAGTACTTCACTCAGAGCCTCAGCCTGGGGCTGTCTCCCGAATGAAGCTGGATCTGGCGGGCACACCAGAGTCTTCGCCTCCTTTGAGTTTTAAAAACACTTAGCACTTGACAGCCGCCAAGGAACTCCCCACGCATCTCTGGAAGTGCCATTTAACCTCTCTGCAGTTCAGGTTACCTCCTTAAAATGCCTTTCCTTCCTCCTTATGGTGAGGAGCAGGAGGAATGGTAAATGCCGTTGTCCTCAGAAGTCTGGAAAGCACTTCAGAGTTGTCTCTGCAGTTGCGAACGAAACGGAACCTTACAGACGCCAGACTGCAACTGGGCTGCCAGTGCTGCGGTCACTGACCAGCAGACCGACCTGGGTCGGATTCCCGTGTTGCTAAGTTGGGCTTGTCAGTAGCTCACCCCACTCACAGTGACCAACCTCTGCTTTCCCTATGACCGCCTCATAAAAATGTTCCTCAATAGCTTCATTATTTAACAAGATCACTGTTGGCAAATACCCTAGGGACGGAAAAGAGCCTGGGTGTTTGCGTTACACGCTGGCCTGCATGAAAGACAGCTGTGTCACTGTAGGTCACAGGTGACTTTGCGTGCTGGGAGGTGGCCAGGAAGCCCAGTTAATTAGGATTCCTGTGTGGCTGTCAACACTATGCCAAGCTGAAGGATGAAGGATGGAAGGAAGTTTTACTTCCCACTGATCCCCAAATAGCCGTCAGGATGAGATTCAAACTCTAAGACCACTGGCCACCTTCATGTCCGACCTCCTCTTGACTTCCAGTTTCAGATGCAAGGTTGACCCCAGAACCTTTCCCTGTACTGCAACATGTGGAAGTGATGGAAAAATAGAGTCCATAGCGACACTCAAAGACAAGAAAGGGAGTTTTCTCACGGCTGGAATGGGTGTCCTGAGAGAAGGAGCAGGTGGAATCTGAGGTGGGAAGTAAGGCCCAGCCCCTGCCCCTCGGCTCCACGAGAGGGGCTGGAATGCTGGTGTCCCAGCGCCCAGGGCTGAAGGGCCCTGCTCAGAACTGGGCTCCAAGGCAGAGGGCCTCAAGCCACATCCTCCACGTGGGTGATCTTGGGAAAGAGCTAGTTAGAAATACTATAAATTAGAAGAAAGGGACCAGCAGCTGGTGTAGTAGTTATGTTGCTTGACTCCCACATAGTGGACCATGGTTCAAGTCCCAGATCTGGTGGCTTGGACTCATGCTGGGCACGTGTGCGTGCATGCCCAAGATCCCAAGATGAGAGTGGAGGAGAAGGGATTGCGGTGTGGCCATACCCCCTGGGGGGGGATTTCTCCCGTTTTGTCTATCTTTCTGACAAGCACACGTGCCTTATAGCAAAAAGCCTCTCAAACAAACAAAAAAATTAAACGAAAATTATTTTAAATTTAAAAATGTGGTCATTCATGAAAGAGCAGTCCAGTCATTCTAAATAGAACACCAGTAAGTGGCAGACTAGGCAAAACGTCACCCGGAGGCTCTGAAAGACGTAGGAAGTGGAAAACACAGAGAACAACCGAGGGTGTGGAGTTGGACCAGGGAGACCCTGCCTGGCCGGGTGGGTTCTGGAGGAGGGAGTGGGAGATAGAGAAGCCATACTGGGAGAGCTTGGGAGTGGTGAGTTCCTGATGTGAAGAAAGGGAATTCAGGGAACCAGCAGTTAGCATAATGCCTGTGTCGCTGGACTCGCACGTAGTCGACCGCGGTTCGTGTCCTGGACCTGGTGGCTTAAAACTCACGCCAGGTGCATGTGTGTGCATGCCCAAGATCCCGAGAGGAGAATGGAGGAGAAGGGATTGTGGCGTGGCCATCCCCCCTGGGGGGTGATTTCTCGCTTTCTGACTCTCTGTCTCTCTCTGTCTCTGTGGCAAGTGCACGCAAACCTCTCCAAAAAAAAAAAAAAAAAAGATCATTTAAGAAAGGGAAAGGGAATTCACAGACTGAAAATATTACTGAGTTAAGCAGGGTTTTCAGAGAAAATCCACAAAGAGCATTTTCTTCTTTTTAAAAAAATGTTCTTTATTTCTCTCATGAGAGAAGACAGAGAGGGTGCCCCGACAGGGTGTCTCTGCCACAAGTGTCAGGGCACACAGCGTGTCCCCACCACAGCCCTCGCCCAGTCTCAGCAGCCAAGGCCCCGGGGTTGTGAGCTTACACCCAGTGTGAGCAATGAGACCTCCAGACTTGAACCCGTGCCATCCGCACCCGGGCCATCTGCATGGTGTCAGCATTGCAGAGCGTGGGTTCCCACAGCCAGTCACAGTGCGTGTTCTCTAGCGGAGACAGGACTGGGGACAGCAGGAGGGAACCTCATCTCCGCCGTCTCTGCCCACCCACCGATGCCAACACCTCACACCTCCTTGAACAGGACATCTGCCAACACCGTCACGCCCCTGCCATGCTTCCTGCCTAGGTGTTTGTCTCCTCTATCTGGCTAGCCGATTCTGGCCTCCAGGAAGCCTTCCCAGAATTCTTCTGGCCCCCTCCGTGTCGCAGGGCAGGCCCCGCCGCTCTCCCACTCTGTCCTGCTGTGTCCTGGCTCCTGCAGCTCTGAGCACTTCCTGCAATCACCTGCGAGGTTGTTCGCGAGGTCATCTGACTTCCATTCCTGGGGCTCAGCCTGGTGGGTGGGACATGGCAGCCACTCTGTCACCACCGCAAAGACTTTTGGGAGTGAACGAGGTCGTACTTGAACCTGCATGCGGATGAGCCGTGCGGGTCCAGCAGTGAGGTTCTAAAGGGAGCAGCTGTGATCATGACCGAAGCGCCCCGGCCTGTGCGCCCTCATCACGCCTCCACCACACTGCCCTGCAAACATCTTCCCCGATTTAAAAATACCTTTAAGGACAAATAAAGAAACCGATCTTTTAAGCAAAGCATATTTATGAAAAGAAATTTTCAAAAAGTAAATTGCTTTTCCATCTTCTGTTTTATTTGAATGACGGTTTTGCGTTCTTTTATTAGACCCATGGATACCACAAAAGGCGGAGGCAGAACCACTCTTAAATGCTGATTAGTCAGATAAAATGTAAATTGTAATGTGATAGTCTATTTTCTGATATATACTGAATGCCTCAAAATGTAGGTACTTCTTCATTGTCAGAGCACAGTGTAACTTTATAAGGTCAGTGTCTAGTAACCTTTGAATTCTCTGGGACCAGTAGATGGTGTAATGGTTATGTTACTGGACATAACCAACCTACGTAGTTGATTGCAGTTCAAGTCTCAGACCTGGTGGCTTAAAACTCACAGTGCATGTGTGTGCGTGCCCAAGATCCTGAGAGGAAAATGGAGGAGAAGGGACTGTGGCATGGCCGTCCCCCGAGGGGGATGATTTTTTACTTTCCATCTCTGTCTTTCTTGGTCTCTCCAGTGAGTGCATAGCAAAAAAAATCTCTCTAAACAAAAAAATTTTAAAAATAAAATCCTCACTTGCGATCTGTTTTTCAGATCACAAGTGGAAGTGCCTCGGGTCTGAAGCTGAGCGTCACTGTCTAGCGCTGCTACGATCACATTAAGTTCCCACGGGGAAAACTGGGTTTGGTTTGCCACGGTCTGCTTAGCACCTGGGCTAAACCTGGGCTAAACAACAAGGCCCCCTTCAGGAACACCACTCTGTCATTTTCTACAGACTTAATGCACATTAATCCCATGCGATATTCAGGAAATCAGTGAATGCACAGAGGAACACGTCACTTTACTGACTTCCGTAAATCTGCAGCACCCAGAGAGGCGGGAAGAGAAACCAAAGTGACATGACGTAGTAAACTCAGAGCTTTAGAAGCAGCTCTGAGACCTCGTCCATGGAATATTTATTCCTCTTTCACTTCGGAATTCCAGCACAGCTTCTTGCTCTTTTTCCAACCTGCCACGGATTTTGAAACTGAATCAAAAGCAGCAAAGGGTACTCTTGAGGCCAAGCACAGCGACGGCCCAAGAAATGAAAGCCGGTTCCACAGCCGGAAACTGAAGAAGGAGACAGAAGAGCCGACATCGAAATGCAAAGCCCAGCAGTCTGGCACCCACCGAGCATGCTGACCTGACCTGCACGCAGCAGCCCACCCAGCCGAGGCCGGGACCCAGAGCCTTCCAGCAACCTGCAGCGACTTAGTGCGTCCTGTGGAAGAGGGTGGAGGTCATTGAGCACTCTAGGCAGACTGCACACGGCAGGAGCGGTCCAGGCAAACTGCATGGCAGAAGTGGGGTGTGGTCCAGGCAGACTGCGCACGGCGGGAACGGTCCAAGTCAGAGGAAGACGGAGTACAGGGCTCCTGGGCTGCCCCCTCTGTATCCCTCTGGTAGCACGGGCTCACTGGACAAGTGTCCAGACAGCTTTTTGTCTCTTCAAAGTAGACAATGGATTTTTGCGCCTCTACTGGAGAAACCCTCTTCTAGGGGAGAGCTCAACCCCCAGGAGCTTTGACTTCTGAAACTAGGATAAAATTGCCAGACCTTCAAGTCTCGCGCACTGGTGCCGTTAAGTAAACTCACTTCCTGGGCTGAGTGTTCGTTTGGTGCCCTGGCAGCTCAGCCCGGGTGCTAAACCCTGAGCGGTCAGCCCATGGGGGGCAGAACCGGGATCCTGAGTGCCAAGATGGTGGGTGCGATCTGCTGGAACGAGCACCCGCACACAGCTCGCAGACGTCCAGGGACACGTGAAGCGTGTGGGGATAAATACCGAAGGGAGAGTTTATGTCTTTGACCTTCCAGAAACCACATGCTGCCTGTCATTAGGAATTAATAGGTGCTAATGAGTGACTGATTACATAAGACCATCGAGACCCATCCTGCACATCTGTCCCTTCCTCCCTCCCCCCTTCGTATCTGGATTATAAATGTCTCGAAGCAGTTACGCACCTCTTGCCTAAATGTGACAACTATCCGTGCAGCAAGCGGGGCAGGAATGATGGCAGTTTACAATGGGAGGACTCATGATCTCCTTAACGTCGTTGTTGATCATTTGACTAAAAATGAAAGCAGGACTGACATTTGCTCACCATTGATTTACGAAATGAGGTGTTTTTTCCATATATGCCGTTTCTTTTTGATTACATCTCTTTCACACATTCGATCACTACACATCACTACAGCTTCTAAAGCGAATTTACCCAATGTGAGTGCACCAGTGAAGCTGAAGATACCTACACGTCATCAGCAGATCACCATACCCCTCTGTGTCCCATAAATGTCTTGAAGATACCCTACACGTCATCAGATCACCATACCCCTCTGTGTCCCATAAATGTCTTGCTTCTCTATTTTTCTCCTTGATGCCTTTCCTCACACTCTCGCCTTTCTCTCACCCTCTTCCCACACTGTCTTCAGCATCCCTAGTCATTTTCCAGGCTTCTATATCCTCTAATCTTTCAGTTTCCACCATGGAGTGTGGACGGTTGGTGTATATTAAGTGGAGACATACAACGTCTCTCCTTCATGGCTTGCTTCACTCGGCAGTGAATCTTCCATATTAATCCCCTTTCTATCAAATACCAGGGTCTTGTTGATTTTTATGGCTGAGTAGTATTCCATGGAGTATATGTGCCACACTTTTTCAATCCGTTCATCCGTTCGTGGACATTTGGTTTGGTGCCACGTCTTAGCAGTTGTGAATAATGCCACAATAAACAGATGTGTGGGCACTTTTTTGACTGAGTGTTCTCCTATCCTTTGGGTAGATATGCAGGAGTGCAATTGCTCGATCACATGATAATTCTATTTGTGGACGTTTGAGAAACCACCACGTTGTACTCCATGGTGGCTGTACTAATTTACATTCCCGCCAACAGCATCGGAGGGTTCTCCTTTCACCACCACCTTATCAGCACTTATTTTTCCTTTTTTTAAATCTTAGCCATCCTGACTGGGGTTACATGGTTTCTCATTGTGGTTTTGATCTGCATCTACCTTATAATGAGGGATGTTGTGCATTTTTTCATATGCTTTTTTGGCTGTTCATATACTTCCTTAGAAAGTTGTTTGTTCAGCTCTTTTTCTCATCTTTTAATTGGGTTAGTCATTTTTTTTTTGTGGGTAAGCCGCTTGAGTTTCCAATATATTCTGGTGACCAGTCCCTTATCTGAGGCATAGTTTACAAAAATATTCTCCCATTCTGAGGTTTGTCAACTCACACTAACTACTGTGTCCTTGGCTGTGCAGGAATGGCTTAATTTTATGTAATCTCACTTGTCTATTTTGGGGATTATTGCCTGTGCTTTGGGGGTCTCATTTAAGAAATCTTTGCCTACTCTGCTGTCTCCCAGAATTTCGCCAGTGTGTTCCAGCAGTAGTTTATAGTTTGAGGTCTGAGGTTTAGAGCTCTGATCCACTTTGAGTTGATTGTTGTTAATGGTAAGAGATAGTGGTCCAGATTCATCTTTCTGCAGGTGAACACCCAGTTTTTCAAGCACCATTTGCCGAAGAGGTTTTTCTCTTTCCCACTAGATTGACTGGTGCCCCTTGTCAAAAATCACATGGCTGTACGTTTTTGGGGTTTGTTTCTGGGGCTTCTACTCTGACCCTGACCCATTGGTCCACATGTCTGTTTTTGTGCCAATACCAGGCTGCTTTGATTATCACACCTTTGTAATGTATTTTTCTATTTCTGAATAACAGAAGGCTTTATGGTCCTCTTCTTTAACCAACTTAATTTTTAAAAGTTTAACTATTTGCCTCATTGTTTTTTTTTCTAGCGGAAGACAACAGTCTTTCTCAAAAGAAGAAGGTCACCGTGGAAGATCTCTTCAGTGAGGATTTCAAAATTCATGACCCGGAAGCCAAGTGGATAAGTGGTGAGTCCCGTGTCCTGGTGCGCATCAGAAATCACTTCCCGACTTCCTGCCTCTTTGGTAGATTTGGGTTTGTCCAGGATTAGGAGTTTGCCTGGCAAATTCTCTGTTTGATGGAGTGGATTATAGAATAGTATATAGCACAGTAGAATAGAAAATATTGATGACAATTTAATATATATTTCCAAATGTCTAGCAGAGCAGATTTCAAATATGCACAACACAAAGTAGCAATACATGCTGTCGATGGTGGAAAAAAATTCTGTCTGGCTGTAGAAGGGGACCCACAGGGACTTCACTGTGCTAACCGTCACGTTACCGTTCTAAGAGAACGCGTACCCGGTAGCACTGCAGACATCAGCACAGCCCGTCTTCATGAGAAATGGATCTGCTGAGGACGCGCCCTCCGTGCGTCACCTCCTGAAGCTGCTTCTCCGAGATGCGAAATGTTGCTAAGCAACAGGCCCAGCTGAGCCCCTTCTCCGTGGCCTCTATTCCCTGGTGTGCTTGTGCTTTCACTTTGCCTTGGCTAGCCGAGCAAACCAGCTCAGAGGATTCTTCCAGAAGGCTGCCAGAGGAGCACGGAGCCCAGTGCTTGGATTGTATGCAGGGGATTCATTTTCTCTTCCATGAACTTTAATCTAGATTAAGTCTACTTTTTCCAGTGGGGGCTTTTTTTTAAACAATGGGATAAGGTAGAAGCGGGGGCAGGAGGCCCTGTGTCCCTACTGCCTTTTTAGTGCCGTAAAATGATTGGTTCTGCTACTTGACCTGAAATCCTCAGTGCGTTCACGGACCAGGCCCAGCGCTACCAACTGTCCCCCCGCAGGCTCGGTGGCTTCCCTGGTGGCACCTCCCCTGGTATCTCCATGGCCGCTGTTGATACCCAGTCCTGGCTTCAGCAGAGAGTGCTTGGAAACCACCCTCAGGTTGAGCCCCCCTGTGGGATGCTTGCGAGTCTAGTTGACCTCCTGGCTTGTACAGTCAGCGAGGGCCCCAGAGGGCAGGGGACCGTCCTGAGATCACACAGTGGGTTCGTGGCACAGCTGTGGCTAGGAGCCCGTCTCCTGGCTTCCACTTCAGTGCTCGTCCCGCCACACTGTTCTGAGTGACAACTGTCATTTGCTCCCAAACTGCCTCTAGAATGCTTTTCATGCTTCACAAAATCTCAAAAATCAACTAGCAATGACTGTTTGTCCTTGTCCCCCACTTAGGTCATGGCTTCCCCTTCATCCTCTCTGGCGGCGTCAGTGTTCGTGTCTGACCCTTAGATTGACATTTAGCAATGGAGGAAGTCGATGGATGGCAGAGGGAGTGTATTCTGTGAAACTGGGGCAGAGCCAGGGCAGTGTATCGTGAATATCAATGGAGGGCATGGCACACCAGAGCCTGGATGGGGCGAAGGCCCTCGTGTTAGGTAGAGGGGTTAGCTGCTGTGGCCCGGGGCTGTGGAGGGGTTAGGGGCTGTGGAGGGGTTAGCTGTTGTGGCCCGGGGCTATGGAGGGATTAGCTGCTGTGGCCTGGGGCTGTGGAGGGGTTAGGGGCTGTGG
>NW_006159574.1:347176-348282 GCF_000334495.1 Tupaia belangeri chinensis
ACTGAGCACCCAGCGGCGAGACTCTCGTGCAAACGCGGAGGCAGGGACATGATTTTCCCGTTCTTCCTGAGGAGGCGTTTCCAAGACACTGCATAAACTCAGGTTTAAGGGGGCGAGTAGGAGTTTGTCGGGGAAGGCAGGGACCAGGCCCCTGGGAAATGCATGACACTGTGCTGGGGGCAAGGATAAGCTGAGAGGTGATGCTCACAGGTGAGAGAAAACCCAGATCGGTAAAGAGGCAGAACAGAGGGGAAGACCAAGGGATTTGAAAGTGAGGCCCGAACCAGAGCTGTGGGGCAGGAGGCGGGGCCTGGAAGTACTCCAGAGGTGCTCAGACGGTCCAGCCACGTGGGTCTTGAAGGGAAGCTGTGGTTCTGGCCGGGCCCGGATCAGCTTTCTAGTGCCAGGATCCAGGGCGCGAGAGCGCCCACGGGAACCATCTGCTCGGTGCGTAGGCGTCGGTCTGTCCTGAGCCAGGAAGTGGCGCTGGCCCACGGTGCACCGGACGTCTGGCCAGGGACCTCTATGTCCACATACTGGGAGTGTCGACAGGATGGGGCAGTGGCCGCGTGCCCGGCAGCTACCTCTGTTCACAGCTCCACGCGTGTGCCCTCTGTGTTGGGAGTTTCCTTGGGAGGCTTCTTCCGTAGCTGTCCAAGTGAGAGCGAAGTTCTGCTGCCAGGTGTCAGGTGGCGCACCTCCCCAGAGACCAGGCGCCATTGTGAGTGTCGAAACCTAATTGTCCCCCACCCACACCGCTGACGTCCCCGCTACTTTTCCTCCATCCGCTCCCTCCCCTCCCTCGCTGTAACCGCCCCGAGCGTGCAGAATGCCCTGTGATGAGCAGCGGAGGCTCCATTGGTCTCTCACATGTACGCAGAGAGGTGACGCGTGTACTAATACCGTTGGGTCTAAGCGCTGAGACCCAGGCGGCGGCTCTCTGGTTTCACAGCTTACTCTCCTGCTGTGGATCGTGGATGAGTTCCAAACATTGATGGAATGTTCCTTTACTCAGTAGGACTCTGATGCTGGCTCGGGGGAAGGGGGGGTCCACAGAGCTGTTTCTTACTGAGAGCTATGGGGGGTCCCACCAGCCTCTCCCCCAC
>NW_006159574.1:348322-354612 GCF_000334495.1 Tupaia belangeri chinensis
AGCGTCCTGTTCTGGAGGCAGACCACTGAGCATCCAGCGGCGAGACTCTCGTGCAAACGCGGAGGCAGGGACATGATTTTCCCGTTCTTCCTGAGGAGGCGTTTCCAAGACACTGCATAAACTCAGGTTTAAGGGGGCGAGTAGGAGTTTGTCGGGGAAGGCAGGGACCAGGCCCCTGGGAAATGCATGACACTGTGCTGGGGGCAAGGATAAGCTGAGAGGTGATGCTCACAGGTGAGAGAAAACCCAGATCGGTAAAGAGGCAGAACAGAGGGGAAGACCAAGGGATTTGAAAGTGAGGCCCGAACCAGAGCTGTGGGGCAGGAGGCGGGGCCTGGAAGTACTCCAGAGGTGCTCAGACGGTCCAGCCACGTGGGTCTTGAAGGGAAGCTGTGGTTCTGGCCGGGCCCGGATCAGCTTTCTAGTGCCAGGATCCAGGGCGCGAGAGCGCCCACGGGAACCATCTGCTCGGTGCGTAGGCGTCGGTCTGTCCTGAGCCAGGAAGTGGCGCTGGCCCACGGTGCACCGGACGTCTGGCCAGGGACCTCTATGTCCACATACTGGGAGTGTCGACAGGATGGGGCAGTGGCCGCGTGCCCGGCAGCTACCTCTGTTCACAGCTCCACGCGTGTGCCCTCTGTGTTGGGAGTTTCCTTGGGAGGCTTCTTCCGTAGCTGTCCAAGTGAGAGCGAAGTTCTGCTGCCAGGTGTCAGGTGGCGCACCTCCCCAGAGACCAGGCGCCATTGTGAGTGTCGAAACCTAATTGTCCCCCACCCACACCGCTGACGTCCCCGCTACTTTTCCTCCATCCGCTCCCTCCCCTCCCTCGCTGTAACCGCCCCGAGCGTGCAGAATGCCCTGTGATGAGCAGCGGAGGCTCCATTGGTCTCTCACATGTACGCAGAGAGGTGACGCGTGTACTAATACCGTTGGGTCTAAGCGCTGAGACCCAGGCGGCGGCTCTCCGGTTTCACAGCTTACTCTCCTGCTGTGGATCGTGGATGAGTTCCAAACATTGATGGAATGTTCCTTTACTCAGTAGGACTCTGATGCTGGCTCGGGGGAAGGGGGGGTCCACAGAGCTGTTTCTTACTGAGAGCTATGGGAGCTCCCACCAGCCTCTCCCCCACTCCTCTGCCTCCTCCTCTCCCCTCACTCACATCCTGCCGTCTCATCGACCCAGCCGTCATCGGTTAGCTTTCCCCGTCTGGACGCCAGGCTAAGTGCTTTACGCGTGCTCAGTCACAACTCCCATTACTGCCATTTCGCAGAGGAGGAAGCCGAGGCTTAGCGTGTCTGAGTATCTTGGTCAATATCACAGAGTTCTCTTGCAAAGCTCAGACTCCAGGCAGCTCTCTGGTTTTTGTAGACTCTGCTGCACTGAATAGAATCCAGTCTCCGGTCTCCAGACACTTCCTTTTGCAAGCTCGCTGGCTACATTATGTGTTTTACCAGGACCAGAGGTCGCGGACATTTCAGAATTTTCGCTGTGCTTTAAATTCTGTGTTCAAGCTTCCCTTATTCCCACGATGACCATACTGAGGCAACGAAATACCCAGGTGATAAAGGAAAACGGTGTAGCTTCCGCGGAGGAAGAGACCTGATTCTTTTAGGACACATGGACTATTCAAGTTAGCAGGTGTTTGTTGGGTGTCGCGTTCGGGCTAAATATTTAGAACCAGTACACCTTATTGATCAGCGTAGGGTGCTGGGTTGGGTTAAGTTTCTCCTCGCCCTTTTTTATACCATGGGCTCAATTTTTTCACCTGCCTTTTCTGGCAGTGACTGGTAAAACAGCCTTTGCATTCTCCGATGTCCTGGAGCTCTTGCAGACACCCCTCCCATGCTCGTCCCCTAGGCCCCACCCACTGGGCCAAGCCAGGGGAGGCACATGGACGGCTGACAGTATCCGAAGGCTCATGCGCACTTCTCTGCAAAGGAAGAGGCATGCCCTGTCCAGTGACCTCACATTTGATTGTGCATCTCCAGCTCAGAGCTCCTCTGGGCTACGCACTTACAAACTGTGACCTGCCCAGCTCCCGTGTCCACTCCGTGTCCTATGGACACCTCAACTCACATGCCCAGAATTGCGCCATCTCCAGTTCCTGCACCCTGGACTCCTCCCGTGTCCACTCCGTGTCCTATGGACACCTCAACTCACATGCCTAGAACTGCATCGCCTCCAGCTCCTGCACCCTGGACTCAGGTGCTGTGGGCTGAGGCACACAGCTCGGCCCCAGCCCTCCACTTCTCGGACTCCGCGTGATCCATGTCCTCTTGTCGTCTCATCCTCTGTCAGTCTGTGCAGTTTCTTCTTAACTTTGGCCTCCGTAGACCTGTTTGGGTCGCTTCGAAAGTTCCTCTTTTCTCTTTCTGCCCAAACATTCCCTCCCTTCCCTGTGTCTGCCGTTGCCTCTCCTTGTCGTCCTCCCTGAGTGTCGCCTCTCTCCCTAAGTCTCACTCTCTGGCAGGCTTTCTGCCCTGCATCAGCCCCATAGTCCCAGACTCCCAAATCCTGGTCCCCCTCGTCATAGCACACAGTAAGTCTGATGGCCGATGGTGCAGGCTCGGTCTTCCCTCCTGGGTGTAGACCCTGCCAGGATGGTGTTCACACCGGCTAGTTCACCACCGTGGCCCCCGCATTGGCCCAGCTCTTGAACGTGGCGTCTTCTGGTGTTTCTTGGCTATTTCTCAATGGATATCTGACAACCTAGTTCTGAAGGTAATGAAAGCTATGGGCGTGTGTTCCACATCACTGCTCGGAAATCTGTTCTGATGAGATGACGCAGGCACATGCACTCCCTGGGGAAAAGCATTCCAGGCAGCAGGGGCTCCATGCAGGGCCTCTGGGCAACGTCACATAGGGAGGAAAGTGACAGATGAAGTCCGAGTGGAGGCTGGGACAGACCATGCAGGTTCTCAGAGGGACAGGGTGGGCGATGGGCAGGGGGTCGAATTCAGGGGTGAGCAGTGGAGTCTGACCTGTAGCACTGGAGAAGTAGGATCGCACAGGGTGTGCTTGGCTCATGCATTATATCAACTTTGTATTATGTATGCATTACATACTTATTTTAGTAAATTAAGAATCAGAGATGAATCGTGAACAATATTAAGAATCACCTGTAGCTTCTCCAACTAGAAATAGCCGCTATTTAATTTCCACCCGTATCCCTTCCCATAAGTTACCTCGTGGATAACCCTAAGTGTGTTAAGTGGGAAAATGTGTATGACCTGCATTATGAATAGATCTCCATGTAAATAAGTGTGTGTCTTCATTACCACTTTAATATCTCAGTGGTATTTCACTTCATTATATAAACGTGCTTTAATTAGACCAGTCTCCCGATACTGAAAATGGAGGCTGTGAACAGAGGAGTGACAGCTCCCAGCAGCCAGCAGGGGAATGGCTCTGGTGGAATGTGCCGGTCGGGTGGAGGGGGGCCCTGGGAGAAGGCAGTCGAGGAGCACTGGGCTTTCTAAATCTGGGGGGGCCACTGATGAGACCTCAGTTTTTGGATTCAGTGCCGAGTTGGGATAGATGCTCACGAAGGATGTAACCATGCAGATTTGTCCTCTAAGCACTGAGACCACGGATGAAGCCAGGTGAGGGTCAGAGCAGTTGGAGACCTGGAGACAGCAGGGGACGCTGAGGGGCTCCTTAGAGCCTCCCAGAGGGAAGGGAGGAAAGGCCTGGAGGAGTTCTGAGCTGGCCGGGTCAGGGCAGGAGAACCTCAACCTCGCGCCGTCCGAGGAGACAGTTCCTGTGTAAGGGTCCAGAGATCGGTCTAACCGATGGAGACACAGAAAAGACAGCGACAATGCAACTGCAAAAGAGGCTTTTATTCTTTTTCCAGCTAGCTGGGGTCTGAGTTTCTGCCCATCACAGCAGGCCTTAACAAGGACCCCCGAGCCTAAGATAAAGGGATCTTTTACAGCTCCGAATCACAATGCAGGAAGTATAGCCAGTAATTTTCCACTTGAGGGAGGGGGTGTGTGAAAGCTAGCTGTCATTATGTTTAGGTTTAGATTAGGACTTTCAGTTGAGGTCAGGTTGACCTGGCCCTGGCATCGTCAGGGCCCATCTTACTTTGTTTACTTATGTGGTCTCAGACTCCCCGGGTTCTGTCCTTGAGGGTCTAACATGGCGGTGGTTGTGTCAATTCGGCCTAACACCTGCGGCTCTGCAGAGGCCGACGTGGGGCTCTGCAGAGTTGGCCGTCCACTCCCTCCTGCCCAGAGCCGTGTTTCTGCAAGTCATTTGGATAGTCTAACTCATGTTTAGGTTTGGGATTTCCCTATGGAAAGGTGAACTGAGACACTGGAAGACGGTTTTCTTTAAGGGTTTATCTGCGCTAACAGATTCATGACCCAGGCAGCGCCAAACCAGAAACAGCTGGGAGCCCCCCAAAGGAGCTCAGGGGAAGGCCTCTGGGGTGAGGGCAGGCGGAGAAAACGTCTGGCTGGTGCAGTTCTGTGGTTGCCTGGCCTAGTGTGTCTGCTGGCACGTCTTCAGTTCACAGTTGTGAGTTAGCCGGGAGCTCCTGACTGGCTTTAAGCTTCATTTTCTTTAATGAAGGCACTTACAAAAATAATTCACTTCGCTTATGTTTGCAAAACAAGCAGAGTCCAGGTCATACATGAGAGTGTTGTGTGCTGTTAGGACGCTGTCCTTCGCATGCCTGGACCACAGGAGAGGCCCGGGTTCCAGCCCTGGTTCAACCTAACGGCCAGGCTTGCTGAGGCCCTGAGACGGGAGGCTGGTGCAGGAGTGGGCAGGGAGACCCTGTGTATGACAGACGCAGAGTCACTGCAGAGGCCTCAGCAGCTCCGTCTGCTCAGAGCTGCATTGGGCCTGGTCTCCGTTTTAATTACTCTGACACCCTCACCAGACTAACTTGGGTGGCAGGTGCCCTGTTACAGCTGTTTCAGACCACAACGGGGCAGGTTCCCTCCAGAAAGGTGTGAGGTGTTTACAGCACACAGGTTCCCACCCTCTTCCCCTTGCACCTGTGAAGGCGACCAGGCTCCGCAGGGTCAGCAGAAGCCATCACTCGGGCGGCTGAGGCCACCCACCTGGCGAGCCCCATGACTGCCCTTCCAGCCAGCGGCCTTGCTTCTGCGTGTTTGCCTTTTCTGAAGACAGCCTGAATGGGAGCGGTTTGATTGGCATCGTGCCCTGTGCTCTCGGCAAGCCCCGCCCACCTGCAGCTCTGGGACCCTCCGTCCTCTTCCCACCAGTATCTGCCGGACGCAGGCCTGCGCTGACCGGCCAGAGCGGCTCGAGGCCCCGTGAGGCCCTGGGCTGTCGGGCAGCACATCCCACTTGAGTCCGGATGTGGTGAAAGCCCGCTGCGCCGGCACCAGAGTCCCCAGACTGTCTGTGTTTGTTTATGCTCATTTCCATTAATCCAGCCGCTTGTTAGCAGTGCGCCCTCTGTGTCTCTTGGACTCAGTACTAGAGAGACTGCGAAATTGGAGAAAATTGCATCCTTTGAATGGAGGAAATTTCAGCTGACGGGTTGAATCTGGAAAAGTACATGCTTTAGAAGATAAAATTGGAGTTCGTGCACAGGGCCCGACGCTACTGGATTTCCATACGTCTTTATCCTCTCCTCTCTGGCTATTCGGGAAAACCAGATGGATTTTTAAAAATAAAGCCCATGGGGTTAAGTAGAGGGGAGATTCGAGTGTAAAACGGTTTGGGTAATCCCACTGCTGTTTGGAGGCCGCGTGTCCCAATCAAAGCTATTAAGCCTTAGTGCTAGCACGTGGACAAGCTCCCCGGAGGTGGTGTGGTACAGAGCTGTGCCTTAAGGTGGTCACTGCAGGAGAGTCCTGGCAAGGCGGGCGTCCCTCGACACCTACTCCCCGGTGGGCCCTGGGCCGAGGGGGAGCAGTAGCAACGGCCCCACGTCCTACATAGAATGTGCCCTGAAGGCGTCACTGTGCCTGACAAAATCCCTGGAGAGAGGAAGAAATATACTTCACGGTCTCTCTTGTTTTCAAGATCCCGCCTTTCCTCTGGTGCCTGGCATTGGGCCAATTATGTGTCCAACTACTTTAATGCCGAAAGCCGCCCAGCCACGGCTCCGGTGACCTCAGCACACACTGTCTGCATCGCGCTATCTCACCCTTCACGCACTGTGCACACTCCTAGCATCCGGGCTAAGCTGCCATGTCCTCTAAGGTCTGTCGGAGTTTCCAAGAGTATCTACCAAAAAGATTCAGACGACGGTAAGGAGCACTTAGCGCCCGTGGCCGTGGCAGGAGGGACACAGCAGGGCAGAAGG
>NW_006159574.1:354658-380446 GCF_000334495.1 Tupaia belangeri chinensis
CACAGGAGGTGAGAGGGAGTGTGAGTAGCCACACCAAGTACCAAACACCTTGGCGACTTCATTTCCACCTTCGCCGGGACGTGAGGAGGCGAGAGCCCTGTACTTGAGTAACTAGGAAACGAGGGCCACGGGTGGTGCCATGGTCAAACGCCATCTGTGAGGCTGACATATGGGAGGCCCAGGTTCTGCGTCTGTCCCCGACCTCCCTGTGTACTCTGAGCCTGCGTGTACCATGACCCGGGGCTGGCCAAAGCTGGGGGAGGATTGCAGCCCCAAACCCTGGCAGGGCTGCTGTCTCTCTGTCTCTTTCTCTCTCACTCATGGAAGAGAAAAAGGAACTTTAAGTTTAAAGAGAAAGTAGGCACCAGTGAATCAGACATTAAATTGCCTTTTCAAAGTCCCCAAGATGACTTTTGAACACCCAGGACACTCCTGCCTTCATGCCCCCCCATTTCCTTCACCCCTCACCTGCACCAGTCCCCCATCTGGAACGTGACAGCAAACAGCACGTCCCCGGGCATGTCAGGCTCTCAGTAACTAGTTCCTTTGTCTCTGTTCTCTTTCTCTGAAATGCTTTTTTTTTGAGAGGTTTTTGCTACAGGGTGCGTGCGCTTGCCAGGCAGAGAGAGACAGAGAGACAGAAAGCGAAAAATCACCCCCCGGGGGGATGGCCTCGCCGCAATCCCTTCTCCTCCATTCTCCTCTCGGGATCCTGGGCAAGCATGCACACGCGCCTGGTGTGAGTTTAAGCCACCAGGTCCGGGATTCAAACCATGGTCAACTACATGGGAGTCCAGTGACATAGCCATAGCCATTATAGAAACTGCAGGTCCTCTTCCTTATGCTTTTTTAAAAATAACATTTACTTGTCTCTAGCTTCCTTTATTGTAAGAGTAGAGCTTATAGCAGGAACCAGTGGTGGATGGTTAAGGTGCTGGATCCCATATGGCCGAATGCACGGTTTGAGTCCTGGACCTGGCGGCTTGAGGAACACACCAGGGTTGCGTGCATGCATACCCACATCCTGGGAGGAGGTTGGAGAAGGGACTGTGGCATGCCATCCCCCCTACACACACACACACACACACACACACACACACACACACTTTCTCACTCTCTGGCAAGTGCATGCACCAGAAAGCAGCAATTAAAAAAAAATTAAGAATAGAGTTTATAACATGTATAACTTACAAAATATGTGTTAATCAACTCTGTATGTTATCAGTAAGGCTTCCAGTCCACAGTAGGCTATGAGTAGCTACGTCGCGAAGAGTTGAAAGTGTACACGCATTTTTTACGGCCTTGTCTAGGCTCAGCTAGTTGCTCTCCTCCATACTGTGGTAGAGAACTCTGCACAGAGCAGCCGAGAGCCCTGGAGGGTCAGCTGGCCTTGAATGACCAGCCTGCCCTACAGGGGCTGGACCCGCTTTCTCAGTTAGCCACAGTGACAGGACTGTCGTGACCACACCACTGACCTCGCTGTTCATTGACTCGGCTCAGTCACCCACCTGACTCTCCAGTTGCCTTCCAGCAGGTGCTGTAGGGCATCTTCCATCCCGTAGGTGGGACTCAGCCCTGCAGGGATGGGCCATGAAACCTGCTGTTGGCCCTGCCCAGTTCATGCCGGGAAGTCAAGTCTCTGCGGACTCGGCTGGGCCAGGTCTCTTTCAGCAGTGAGAGGGAGAGAGTGTGCCTACTCTTTTGTTAGTCTGTCTTTGACAAGTGCAACTTCCCTGGGAGCGTTAAATGCAGCTTCCATCTTCCTGCAAAAATATAAAATCCTACTTCAAGCTTGATTGTCTGCAGTGTAAGGAGATAGGCTTTGGGCCAGCAGGTGGCATGGTGGTTGAGGTGCTGGACTCCCACATGTCCGACTGCAGTGCTGAGTCCTAGACATGCAGCTTGAAACCCATGCTGGGTGCATGTGTGTGCCCAAAATCCCAGGAGGGGAGTGAGGAGGAATTGCAGTGCGGCCATCTCCCCTGGGGGGGTGATTTCTCATGTTCCCTCTCACTGTCTCTCTGTCTCTGGTGAGTGAGTGCATGTGCCTTGTAGGGGGTGCGAGGATGGGAAGATGGGCTTTTTTCATAATGTGGGGGAAATTTTATATGTACAGGTGTGTATGCATTTGTGTGTGTGTGTGTGTGTGTGTGTGTGTGTGTGTGTGTGTGTGGATCAGGTGGCATGATACGCCTGAGGCAGGACGAGTGTCTAGCCGGGCCTTTCTGCGAGGCTCCAGCAAAGCCCTGGGCACGGCCCTCTGCTGGCAGAGCTTCTCAGGCCAATGGTGTGGACCCTGAGAGGCCAGGTGGCCTGGCAGGTGGGGGTTCGCTGGACGTGCTCTCCACACGCCAAGGAGGCTCCTGCCTCCTCCAGCACCGTGACCCTCCCTGGGGCCCTGCCGCCATGCTGTATTGTCTCGGCTCAATTTCCCACGTCGTTCCTGACCTCGGCCCACTGCCAGGGCCTAGTTAACTGCATTGACACCTTCTCAAATGTTGGCCGTCTTCTCAGTGAAAGGATCAGTTCATCACTGCCCTGAGGGGCATGATCCCCTGTGGCCAGCACTCTGACCCACTGCGTCTCTCCCTGCTCCGTATCTGGTGACATCTGTCCTCCCTTGTCAGGACGCTCCTCGGGGACCTTCCATGTATCGTGGTGATTACCAGCTCCCCTCATAGGCACAGACCGGCATGTCAGTCTGGAAGGAAGTCTCGATAAATATTAATTTATCGAATGCATGACTTAGCCAATGGAAGATTGAGTCTCGGGAGAGGACTTAGGGAAACTGAATTTCCAATTGCTTGAGGGCTAGCCAGGTTCTTTATTTACCATAACTCTTGGCATTTTAAGAAATGCAGCATATGGGACCAGCAGTTAGCGTAATGGCTATGTTGCTGGACTCCCACATGGTCGATCGCGGTTCGTGTCCCGAACCCAGTGGCTTAAACTCACGCTGGGCGCGTGCGTGTGGGTGTGCCCAAGATCCCGAGAGGAGAATGGAGAAGGGATTATGGCATGGCCAACCCCCCTGGGGGTGATTTCTCACTTTCTGTCTCTCTGTCTCTCTCTGTCTGTCTGGCAAGTGCACACGCCCTATAGCAAAAACCTCTCCAAAAAAAAAAAGAAAGAAAGAAACGCAGCATATACATTTATAAAGGTAAATGCATGTCTGAGTCTATTTTCTTGATTGACCTAGTAGCCCTGCCAGGTGGTGGAGATGGCTCCTGCTGTTAGACTCACTTACCAGTCACCTGCAAGATGGGCCACCCAGTGCTGTGCCCCGGACGCTTTCCCACGTCACTCAGAACCACGCACCCCCACACGGCTCTCATAGAGAGCTCTTCAGCTGCATGGGGCCAGCACAGGGCAGTAACATGAACCACTGTCCTGTGGAAAATATGGTGGCCTTTGAAATATATTGTGTTGTGTTTTCCTGGCCTTCCTCCACCTAAGTCCCCTCTCTCCATTCTCCATCCTGTGCACCAACTTGGGCCCCTTGACATGGTCCTCTCTTCTCTGCTGCGCTGGCCATGTCTTTGTTCTCCAGAGCACACTCATGCAGAGTAAGAGACTCTCCTGGGAAGTCAGGGGCAGAGAGAACTCTGGCACTCCAGGAAGAGCAGCCTAGATGTGACAATTAGACCTCACTCTTCTTAAAGAAGAGAGAACTTCTATTGCCCCCTTCTCTTGCTTGGGAAGTCTTCCAGGAACCACGGGGCCTGGTTTTGCTGCTGTGGCTTCAGTCCCAGAACCTCTCAGTCCACACCATTACAGCCAGGACTGAGTTAGAGCTGAGGGGTTTCGAGGGGAATTGAGGTTGCCTTCAAACTTAGCACGAATCTCAGGTAACATTTGACATGTTAGGGGCCCCTCTGTGTAGTCAACTGCTGACCAGGGTCCCTTGCCCTCTGCAAGTTGAGTATTTGAGGCTATTCTGACTATGAGCAGACCTCTCTAACCTCTGCTGGTTTACAAATGGCAGAAATGTGCCCCGGCCCGCAGGACAGTCGAACAGGTACCTGGGTGAGGATGGTGAGAAAAGGGACCCACATGTACACAGGCTCACAGAACTCCCACAGACATGCACAGAGTGGAGACCAGATGAGGTGCTCGTCAAGTCTTCGTTTATTGCAAAGCAAACTGTGCTTTATATACAGGCTGGTGGGCACCAATTGGTTGCCCGAAAAGAGATATAACAGTATGAGCCAATCATTGATGTGGGAGGATCTCCCATTGCCTAGGAACAGTTGGTCACATCATTTCTGAGAAATGGTTTGCTCAATGAGGAAGTGAAACCTAAGGTTTCTAAGATGGCAGACAGCTCTCAAGATGGCTTCCATATGCAATGCCCTCCACAGAAATGGAATTCATGTTTGGCATCGCTTCCCCTGTCTTGCTGGGACACAGGTGGTAGAAGAGGGCAGGAACAGACACGGCGGCCTCTGGATTTCAGGAGGCAGCTGAGATGAGCAGGGTTAGGGCTTTCAGACGCAGATCCCTAACGTGGGTGCCGGCCTCACTGCCCAGCACTCGGGTCGCAGTCGGGACTGACTCCTGGTCATGATCTCCACTCACTTCCAGACCGTGTCCTCCTCCTTTCTATTCTTAGAGTATGCTGGGCTCTTATGAAGTCTCCTCTTTCTAGAGATAACAGGAACAGCCCCCAGCGGCTTCGGTTATCAGATCACCTTACTGTGCTTCTCAGTCTCCCAGCCTAGGGGACTTCTCAGCCTTTCTCAACAACAGACAAGAAGCCAGATGAGAGAGTTTCCCCCGAGTAAAGGCACATCCAGGGCCACCTCTTTACAAGGCAAGGACCCAGCAAGTACATTAATTTTCTCAACCTCTCCCAGGTTGCACTTAGACAGGGTTTGCACCCCCAGTGACAGTAGGGGCCGATAGAGTGAAGCCAGGAGGTAAGGGGGTGGAATGCCTCCTGAACGCCGTGCTGCTGCAGCCCGAGCGGCAGCCCCTGGCCCTGGCCACCCAGCTGGCTGGTAGCCGGTCAGTAGCAGGACGGGTGTCTGTAAGAGTCTGGCGAGTGTGACCTGCTCTGACCTTCTGAGGATTCCAAAGACATGTGGGCACACACGTGTGCAAGTTCTTGAGACTCGACAGACTGGAGGACTGGGGTGGGTGAGCATGGAGACCCGGCCCCGAGCGCTGCTCCTCTCTCTCCTTCGCACACACACGTGCACGTGTTCTGTCAGGAAGAGAAAACACGCAAAGCAAGACAGTGTTCCTGGGCGTCCCGCTCTCCGTCTCAGGACCAGCCCCACTGGCATAGCTAGCAATCACGGCCAAGGCCACAGACCCCTGTGACCAGGCTGTGTGACCCTGGCCTCCTGAAGGTCACCACCGAGTGCCGGGGGCTGGGATGGGTCTGTGAGCAAGCAGCCTCCCGGCCTCCTGAGGTCTGAAGGGCAGCAGATGGAGTGTGAGCTCTGCATTCCACCAGCTGCTTCAGTTAGTTTTGCTGTTTGACTTAATTTTGTGTCTGCATCTCAAACACCTCTGGGCACTGGGTCCTTCCCCAAAGAGGAAAGACAAACTGTGATGTGTAAAGACAAGCCCCTCAGAAATATCAGGGGAGACTGGAGGAACAGTGGTTCTGGAGCGTTATCTGGAGGATGTAAAATGAGTGTGGTTTTGTTTCCGTTCTAACACTGCTGGTAGGTTTTCTGTACACCCTGCCAGCTCCTGATGGGTAAGTAAGCGCCATGCCAGGGATCGAACACACGGGTCCCGCTGGCTTGTTACCCCACTCTAGCAGCACTAGCAGTTTACAGAGTGACAGCCCCAGACCAAGACCGAGTCCTCGGAAGTAGTCCTCACTGCAGCTCTTCGCCGTCATGTTCACGTCCCCTCAGTAACGCGTGTCTGCCTGTCCTGTAAGTTCCTGACTGTGACAGGCTGGGGACTGACACATGCAGTGTGCAGAGGCTTCTCGAGACTGCGCTGTGGGAGACTAGTGAGAGCTCACTTCCTGGCCGAAGTCCGAGGGTCAGCGATGACCCAGCTCCACACCAGTGTTTCATGGAGCTCTTCCAACGTTCCTTCTTCAGTCTGACTCTTAGAGTGAAAATAGACTTTTAATGAACACGAGGAACCTACGTTCATCCTTAAACCAACTTATTGGGCCTTGAAAACTTAATGCTGGGTTGTAGTCTCCTAGTAAGTAGAGTTAAACAAAGAGTGCATCGGAAATGAAATTGGAGCCGGCTGACTTGCCGGCTGACGGACAGACAGTGGCCACATGAGCCAGCCCTGAGTTCTTCGCTCAGTGACTGAAGCCTCCCTTCCTGACTGCTCATCCCATAGGCAGGGCCAGAAGGAACTGAATGCCCAAGAAAAGATGCAACATATTAAAGACACTCCGACTCTCAAGTCAGTTCGCCCTCTTACTCCTCCTATCACCTCCCTTCGCCTTCAGAGCCTCACCTTTGTCCAGAGTTTTTGCCTCCTCGCTCTTTTGAGTAAGCACTGGTCAGAGTTTAAAAGCAGAACAAAAACTCCATCTTCTCCCAGTATCACTCCCCTGGTGAACATGTGTGATGACCAGGAGAGAAGGAAGGGGACAGGGAAGCAGGGTCACCATCTACTTTCTATTGAGGGGCTCACTGTTAAACCGACATTGACTGACTGACTGATACTTCTAGGTGTGATAGGAATGCCCTGGGCCTAAGAAGGAGGATTGAAGGTTGGGGCTGCCAGGAAGGACTGGGCAAGCCCTTTTTCTCTGCTTGCTCATGACCCTCCCTACAGCAAGGTCCTTTGTAAGACACAGGAGAGAGAATGACTTATTCGAGGCTGCTGCTTGTAATAAGCTTGGGACCCAACAGGGGTGACAAGTCAGCTGCACCAACAGCTGTGTGCATACCTGACCACAGAAAGGGAGCTGGAGAAAGGAGCCACTGAATATTGTCACAGCCTCCGCTGAGCAGGAGCTCCTTGGAGCTGTGCTCTGCAGGCCCTCATTAAGGGCCCAGGATAGATACCTGTCCCTGCCAGAGAGCCCCCCCCCCCCCCCTCCAGCAGGGGGTACCCGATCCAGAGTACTTACCAGAAGAGATGACTTAGTGGGCAGCCTTCAATGTTCACGAGACAGAATCTCTTAGGAGTTGGAGATTTCACTGATGTTGCTTATCTTAATTTGGTTTTTGTTTTTGTTTGTTTATTTTTGCTGTCAGGCACGTGTGCTTGTCAAAGAGACAGAAAAAGAGAGAAGGTGGGAAACCACTCCCTCATGGGGATGGTGGCCACATCTCAGTCCCTTCTCTTCCATTCTCTTCTTGGGATTTTGGGCAGACACGCACATGTACCCAGCATGATTTTCAGGCCATGGCTTTGCATTCCAGGTCTGGACCTCAAACTGTGTTCAGCCATGTCGGAATCCAGTACCTTAATGACTGCATTACTTGCTGACCCCACATATCTTAATTTTTAGTGAGATTACCCATGATATGGTTTTTCTTACTTTTTAAGTTTTTTTTCTTTTTCTCTCTCTGGAATAAACATGGTGAGCTTAATTTATTTTAGGAAAAATACAAATATAAGTGGAATTTTTACATGCACTAAATCTAATCCATTTTCTAAGAATCTGAGCCTGCAAATCTCCTGTCTAGAAGGAATGAATTATTTTTTGAAGAGCAGAATGAAGATGTTATGAACATTAGAGCTATAAGAATTCACTTACCATAATTAACTTGACCCAAAAGGGGGCTTTGTGTGCTCAGAGATTTAAGGTTTTTACTACGAGAGAATATTCCATTATCGAGTATCATATATTTATCCTATAATTTTCGGCACCTTTATTGGAGGGTGATCCATCAATGGTAGATGTCCTCTGAGCCCTGAGAATATGTGCACAGTGAGTAGGCCAGCAGGAAGCCACCTCTCTGAGGCCAGAACCATGTGCAGTCTGGCCTCATTCCAAGCTCTCTGTGGGGCTTGAGTGACAAGGGGGAGGAACCCGTTAGATCTGACGCTTCATTAGTGTCCAGAGCTGCTCTGGCAAACAAGACGGGCTTAACGTCTGCTTCTGTGACAACTTGAACATGCACATAAAACGCAGGATAGACGTCCTCCTTGATGTTGCTTTAAAGTTAGAACTGAAGGGACCAGCAGTTAGTGTAATGGCTATGTCGTTGGACTCCCACGTAATTGACCACGGTTTGAGTCTCGGACCTGGGGGCTTGAACTCATGCCGGGCGCATGTGCGTGTGTGCCCAAGATCCCAAGAGGAGAATGGAGGAGAAGGGATTGCAGCATGTCCATCCTCCCTGGGGGGTGATTTCTCGCTTTCTGTCTCTCTGTCTCTCTCTGTCTGGCGAGCACATGTGCCCTATAGCAAAAACCTCTCAAAAAAAAAATTAGAACTGTAGGGGCCAGCAGTTGGCACAATGGTTAAGGTGCTGGATCCCCACATGGCTGACAGCAGTTTGAGTCCTGGACCCAGCAGCTTGAAACTCATGTCTCGCACATGTGATGCTTGCCTCAAGTACCAAGAGGCGAATGCAGGAGAAGGCACTGCAGCATGGCCACCCCCTCCAGGGTGTAGGGGGGTTCTAGCTTTCTATTTCTCTGTCTCTCTCTGTGTCTCAGAGAGTGCACATACCTATAGCAAACATCTCACTTAAAAAAGAAAAAAAGAGTGGCCAGTGGGTTGCATGGTGGTTAAGACATTGGATTCCCACATGGCTGACAACAGCCCCAGACCCGGCTGCTCGCTTTTTCACCTTCTCACTTTCTCATTCTCTCTGGTGAGCACATATGCTCTATGACAAATTTTAAAATAATAATAATTAAATTAAATAATTCTTTTTAAAAAATTAGAACTGAATGCCTGTCACCTGTTTCCTTTAAATGCCCAGTGTCAATCAACCCCCATGACTATAGCTAAGGAAGTTTGGAAGTCTTGTTTAGACTGTGTTACATTCAGAAAACGTAAAAGCAAACACACCTCTACCTTCAGGAAAGCTCCATTCACTCATCTAGCATTGTGTTGAGGGCCTACTATGTGTCAGGAACTGCTTGGTCACCAGAATAAAGAGGTGAAGAATCGGGCCAGCCCTGTGGTCTAATGGCTAAGGGAGCCAGGCCCTGCATGGTTACCCACGGTTTAAACCCTGGGCCTGAGCACTGGAAAACACTCTGGGTACATGTTCAGGCGTGCCTCAACTCCCAGCGGGATGGGGGAATGGAGCTGGAGGGGTTATGCGAGGCTCTGCCCATCGGGAGGTACTTTCCCCCCTCCTCGCTCTCTGTCTTTGGTGAGTGCACGCACCCTCTGACAGATTAAAAAGGAGGCAAGGAAATGCAGAGAAGGAAAACTCCCACCCTGTGAAGCTTATGTTGTAGGTAAGCACTGGGATGTTTTTATTTGTGTGTGTGTGTGTTTTTAATCCAGGCAAAACCAGGGTTCTGATCGCAAGAAAGAGGGGCAGAAGCATGGGGGTGGGAAACTGACAGTGCCAACTGCAGGAGGCCAGAGGAGAGAGGAGCAAAAGAAAGTTCAGGAACCTCAGAGAGAATGCGCTTGGAGGATTTAAAGAGGTCCTTGCCCCCTGGCGGCCACTTGTGGGGGCAGGGGCTCCGCCTTCCAGGACGCGGAGTCTGTGAGCCCTTCCAGAGCCGTGTCCTGAAAACACTCTATCTTCAGCGTCTGTTTTAGCTTCACTGCCATGAGGGAGGTTCTAGCGTCATCTCTGTGTGTATGCATGTGTGTGTGTGTGAACACGCATGCACACAGTCATCCCTAATGAGCATGTCACCGCCGGTGAAGCCAACAGCGAAATGTTGGACGGGCACGTGTCATTGCCATCCCTGAGTCTTCCTCTACATCTTACTAGTTTCAAATGTTTAAAATGTTCTATTGATCCTTTAGGATACCACGGCTTTTCGTTCATTTTAACTTCTGTTTTAAGAATTATTCTATTTAACTTTATAAATTTATTTATTTTTATTTGACCAGAGAGGGACAAAGTGAGAGAGAGTGAGAGAGAGAGGGGAAGTGAGAAAGGAAGCTACCAACTCCAGGACTTGAACCATGGTCGGCCACGTAGGAGTCCAGCACCTTCAAACAGCATGCCACCTGCTGGCCCCAATTTGAACTTTTTTAATTAAAAATTAAGTGATGTTTAAAAGTAAAGAATGGTAAAGCAAGTGCCCATGTAGCCCCACCCTTAACTTCAGCCTCTAACAAGCCACTGTTTCGTCTGTGCCCTGCAAACCTACCCCACTTCTGATAACATTGAAAAAAAAAAAAACACCAAATGCTACATCGTGTTTTCTCAGATATTTCAGGGTGTGTGTCTGGGGTCCTCAGGGCTCAGCAGAAGGACACAGGGTAACAGCACAGGGAGGAGAAAGTTTGGGTTAAGGGGCCAGAGCCAGGCAGGAGCTTCCAGGGGAAGCGTTTGGTCACATGCAACAACAAAAGCTTCCGATAAAGGAGCGTTTCAGAAAGCCACGAGGTTTTCAGCCACAGCGGCAAGGATCAACTTCACCTATTCCGTGAAGAGTCCCCAAACATTGGGCTTTTGGTAAGGCCACTGAGGCTTGCAGGTGTGTGGGGATTTAATGAATTGATGCCTCTGTCTCCGCGTGGAGGACGGAAATGGAAAGCCAGTGCTCTTGATTCCCGGGCGAAGGAGATGAGCAGCACAGTGTTATTGAGCTGACTTATCCTGCCCTCCACACTAACACTGATGGACTCAGCACTGTCCCCCGTGGCCCATGCTGTAATTTCCTCTAGTTTTCCTAATTCCTAACAGCCCAGATGGAGTTTAGCACATTGCGTGAAACACTGCCCCCCAGTGGCTGAGGACGCTCTAGAAAATGACAACACCGGGCTATTTTTAGAGTCTGGAGAACCTTGTGAGGCAGGCATTTAGATCTGTGACCTTGCTGCAGATGTGTGCACGGTGCACGTGTGCATGTGTGCACGTGAGCCGGAAACAGGCGCGCTGGCGCGCTAACTGGGGTGTGGGTTCTTGATCACTGACCTACTAATCCACGTACTGGTAAAGTTACCTGGAGTGTAAATTTAGCTGCCTGTCATCTATAACAGTCATGTGACATCAGATCATTTGAGCAAAAGCACTGCTTTCTGCCAAAGCCAAGAGCCTCAGTGATTATGTTTTAAGAGGCAGTTAGGTGTGATTTGGAAGTGATGCGAACACAGGAAGAGATAAGCCGAGGATCAACATGCAGGACCTCATTTTATGAAAAATTACTCTTCTCATCCTTCTGTTCTTGTTCAACAGATCATTACAGCCCAAAAGCTCAAAGCCATTTTTCTCAAAATGCAAATTAAATACTGCCTCTCAGAATAGTCTTTCTTAACTAAAAATGCCCAGGTTTACACTTTAAAAATTTAGGCAGCTTTTGGTAAAAAAGACAAAACAGTACATGGAAAATACACAATATCTTGTTTGTTTTGGAACTCTATTAACATGAGATGCTTTGGAAGCTTGTTGTTTGGGGTTTTCAATCCTCACTCATACATTGCCTAACAGACATGTCCCTGGGACCGAACCACACAAGTTTCTGTGTTGAGACTTCGTACTTTGATAAATGAAGTAGCATAAATGCTTGGTGAATTGCTGTGAAAGCCAGTTTGCTAGGTACCTTCAGGATGGAACCAGAAGACTGTCCCGGAGTGCCAGAAACATGCTCTCTGTGCTCCGGACTGCAGCATCTGAGAAGCCTGGACACTAGTCTCATCGGGGACTTCCAGCCCCGGCTCACAGGATTCCAGAGCTTGACAGATCTCCTGTGGTGCAGCCCCTGTTAATCCTTTGCATGAATTCCTTTACAATTTTTTTTAATATACGTCTTTCATCTTAGAATAGATTTCTATATCCAGAAAAATCAAGGCAATAGCTCGGAGCACCCCTGTGCCCTATACCCAGTTTGCCACCTGTGTAGTATGGACCATTGCCACAATTAATCGCCAACATGAATACATTGTTATTAACAAGTTCACACTTTCATGTTTTCTTTCTTTCGCTGTCATTCCCTGGGGAGCACATATGCCATATAGCAAACTTGAAAATAATAATAAATTAAATAAAATAAAAAATATTTTTTAAAAAGGTCATTCTTCTGGGTGCATATTTTTGGTTATTCTTTGTCTCCTAGCATTTTGAGTAGATTGCCTCCCTGTCTGCAGCCTCCGTGGTTTCTGATAAGTAATCACATTGACCTTATCAAGGACCTGAGGTACATGATAAAGCACTTTTCTCTCATTGACTTCAAAACTCTTTGTCTTTTGGGACTGGCAGTTAGCTTAATGGCTATGTCACTGGACTCCCATGTGATCGACAGCGGTTCAAGTCCCGGACTCGGTGGCTTAAACTCATACCGGGCGTGTGTGCACACATGCCCAAGATCCCGAGAGGAGAATGGAGGACAAGAGATTGTGGCATGGCCATCCCCCCTGGGGGGTGATTTCTCGCTTTCTGTCTCTCTGTCTCTCTCTGTCTGGCTGGCGAGTGCACATGCCCTATAGCAAAAAAAAAAATAAAATAAAATACAATTCTCTGTCTTTTAACAGTTTGATCATGTGTCTAGGGGTAGATCCTTTTTAGTTTACTATACTTGAAACTTATTGAGTTTCTTAATTATGTTTATGCATATTTTTCATGAAATGTTAGGAATTTTTTGCCATTATATCTTCAGATAATATTTCTTCCTGCTCCACTCTCACTTCTTCTTCGGGGGCTTCTATGATGTTTATATTGTTATGCTAGATGGTCCACAGAGCTCTGAAACTGCTCATTTATATTTATTCTTTTTTCTTCCTGTTCCTTAGACAGGGTTATCTCAATTTTTCATCAAGTTCAGGACTCATTTCTTCTTTCAGGTCAATGATGGACAGAGAGTTCTCTAAATGCTTTGGACCAAGAAGTCTCTCAGCTTTCGCCAACAAGTTCTATGTGTGTCAGGGCCTACCCGCAGCCAGATGTGAGAGGCTGGGCCTTCCCAGACCTTCCCTGAGCGGGCGTATAGTTTTGTACACATGAATGGCTTTCTAGATTCTCAGTACTATGTTCCAGTTTTCAGAGCCCTTGTAGACATCGCATCCCCTAGTTTCTTCTTTTAAGCATTTTGACATCATGTTTACCCCACTATGATCCTCACTTCAGGCAACTGCTATGTTACACAGTTGTAACGAAATGCCCAGGGGAGAGGCTGCTCTCAGTGGTGAGCTCTGAGTCAGGTTAAATTAAGATGAGTTCCAGGGAACTTCCAGACAGATTAAATGATGGAAGATCTCTAGGTGCGGAGATTTGAAACTATGAAGTGGCTCTCCCTCTAGCAGCTTCTCGGCTGGTGACTTTCATGGCCACCATTGTTTTGAGACTCTTGGGATGTTGTTTGGTTTTGTTTGTTTATTTTTGACAGTTTTTGCCATAGGGCACATGTGTTCACTAGAGAGAGACAGAGAGACACCGTGAGAAGAAAAGTAAGAAATTATACCCCAGAGGGGTTGGCCATTCTCCTCCATTCTCCTCCTGGAATTTGGGGCGTGCATGCACACACACCCAGCATGAGTTCCAAGCTGCCAGGTCTGGAAGTTGAACAATGGTCAGCCACACGGGAGTGCAGCACCTTAATCACTACACCACCTGCTGGCCCCGAGACTATTGGTTTTTAAGAATGCCGTGGGGGGCCAACAGGTGGCATGGTGATTAAGGCGTTTGGACAGCTATGGCTGACTGCAGTTAAGAATCCCAAACCCAGTGGCCTGAAAATCATGCCAGGCCCATGTGCGTGTGTGCCCAGGATCCCAGGAGGAGAATGGAAGAGAAGAGACTGTGATGTGGCCATGCCCCTGGAGAGGTGACTTCTCACTTTCCCTCTCTCTGTCTCTCTCTGGTTAGCACATGCACACTATGGCAAAAATCTAAAAGGAAAGAAAGAAAGAATGGATGGACAGGGAGGGAGGGGGGAAGGAAAGAGCTGGGGAGAGGAGGTTGGACGGACAGGCCTGGCAATCTTGTGAGTTTTATGGAGGAGCAGATCTTTGCAGGTCCTTACTGTGTAGTTCTGGAAAATGGGCCCTTCTTCTATAGGGTTTTGCATGCTTTTCCTTTTCCCTTTGTGTTCACCATGGCCTGTGTCAACCGCAGCACGTCTGATATCGGCTGGGCCTCCTCAGGGTACTGTTCCCATCAGTGCTTTCAAGAATTTCCAGGGATAAATTTAAGATGTTCAGTTTTATGAACTACGAAGAGCAGTGCGTTTTTAGGGGTGGGTGGAAGCCCATATTTCTGACATTTTTAGTGTTTAATCGTATATTTTATAACAATACAATTAGCTGAAAAAGAATCACAGTGCTGCAATGGCTAATGCTTTGAGAAGGAACGCCCTGAACGATAAAACGTGTGCTGCTTGTTCTGCCCTGTTTAACGTACAAATTAACGTGATATTCGCTGTTTAGCTGCACTCCTCTAAGTAGCATATTTAAAAAGCAATTTCTTCTTCCTTCTTTGTTCTACAATGCTGAAAGCATAGAAGGATGATGACTCATAATATGTGAAAGAGAGGAATAATCTTTCCTTTCTGTCTTGAGATGCAAGTCGGTATTTAGACTTGCAGCGGTAAGGCACGCAGAGCTCCTTCTGTGATCTGTGGACAGGCCTCGGGAGCCTCTTTCTGCGTCTTCCCTCGGGAGAAAATGAACCTGCAGGAGCACACTTTCCCTTTCGAGTAGCAATAGGTGAGCCCGGATGGGGCAGGTTCTCTAGAATGTTCCGAGAGCCAGAAAATGGCACAGTATACTTTTGCTTTTGTAGCCCTGGGCCACTGGCTGTGTCCAGCAGATACAGAGCCCGGTCTCCGGGTATACTGAGCGTACTGACCAACTCCCTGAAGTGTATTATTTTGCGCTGACTGCTCAGCGTGTTAAGCAGCATCTGTGTGCTTTTTACAATAGAAAGCATTTAAGTGGAGTGTTTGGAAGCTCTTGGTATTCATGGAACAGTAGAGAAGTTTAAAATTGATGAGTGCTGGTGCAACTAGGGAATATTTAGGAAGTATAATCAAATGAAGAAGCTCGAGAAAACAATTTAACTCAAAGTAAGATGGTGTTACAGGACTTCAGATAAAATGAGAAATTAACCTCAATTTTTTTAAATAGATTTTTTTAAAAAGATAACAATACAAAGAAGGGTTAGTCTTCAAAGACTTCGTAGAGGTGATTTTTAAATCAGATTTTAAAGGAATTTATGGGCATAAATTAGCAGGAGTCTTCAAGTAATCGGAAGCAAAGCTGAGATGTGGTTGTCAGTCAGCCATGCGAGGGGACAGCAAGCCGAAGGGGTCCAATGTTATCTCCCAGCCCCGCACCAAGCCGCCCTCTGCAGCCCTGTGTCGGTCAGCCTGTGTCTGAGCAGGTTGACGACATGGCGGTTCCCGGTGCTCGGTGAGGAAGCCAGAGAGAGCTAGG
Organism: Tupaia belangeri chinensis; assembly: GCF_000334495.1. Classification (NCBI taxonomy): domain Eukaryota; kingdom Metazoa; phylum Chordata; class Mammalia; order Scandentia; family Tupaiidae; genus Tupaia; species Tupaia belangeri. Next base: position 370,119 of record NW_006159574.1, read on the forward strand.
TAGTGCTTTCTAACATAGTCCCGTCTCTCCCTAGACTTTTTAATGTTTACCTTGATGGTTTCTTTCAGAGCAACTCAGAATCATTTTTTGTGGTATTTTGGTTTGTTTTTATTTAATTTTTTGTTTGGTGACAGTTCCTGGAGTTTTGGAAGAAGTAATATGATTTATTTCTTTCCCCTGTTCAGTTTAATTGAAGGAGCCTCTGATTAGAAATCTGAGAAGGACCAGCAGATGGTGTAGTGGTTATGTCACTGGACTCCCACATAGTCAAACTGCAGTTTGAGTCTCAGACCTGGCGGCTTAAAACCCATGCTGGGTGCATGTGTGTGCGTGAGAATGAAGGAGAAGGGATTGTGGCATGGCCATCCCCCTGGGGTATTATTTCTTGCTTTTTGTCTCTCTCTGTGTGTCCAGTAAGCACACATACCCTATAGCAAAAATTGAAAAAATAAGAAATCTGGGAAAAGAAATTCTAACCCCAATCCTGCTATTGATAATTTGTGCTTTCTAAAGCTTAGCCATGTATTTCTTCTATGAAAGAGAGACAGAGACAGAGAGAGAGAGAAAGGCACAACAGCATCCTCCTCAAGCCACAGCCTCCCTCCTCAGCTGGCAGATCCCATGTCTGCAAACGTGCTGCCAAGCACAGGGAGACCCCAAGATGCAAGCCTGAGGCCTTCCCGTGTGGTCTCAGTGTCACAGGCTGCTGCACTACCCCTGAGCCACCACAGCTGCCTGCTGTTTGTACTGCGAGGGAGAACAATAAGCCACCTGTTGGGCATCACAGCGGTCATGCACGGCTCTGGTGACACCAGGTCCATGTAGGTGGAAGACTGGGGTTCTGTTGCCCAGGCAACCTGTGCAGTCCAGGGACTCAAGTCCATGGTCCTGGCTGGCTGGGAAGGCTGGAACAGGGGGTGACAGTTAGACTCTTTCTATTGCTTGCCTCTCTCTCATGAAATAAATCAACTTAAAAAAATCATTTAAACATCTGAGTTGCTATCCTGTATGGTATTCATTTGTCTCTGTTTCCAACTCACCCCAGAACCTGGTTCTATGAAAAGCAGCTCCTGCTGCTGCCTCCCAGCTTGCCCTGAGGTAATACCCTGTGTCCTCCTGTCTTCTCTCCAGTTTCGTCTTGTCCTCCAACCTGAGGTCTCCACCTCTGCCAGGCAGCGTAGCTGGAAAGTCTCGTTTCTTCCGTACAGTGCAGTTGCTGTGCATCGGGCTGGAGTTGGAGGTTACTCCGCTTCAGTGTTTCAGGGACTCAGGTTCTGTTCCTTCCTCCTGGAGTTGGAGGTGACTCTGTCTCAGTGTTTCAGGGACTCAGGTTCTGTTCCTTCCTCCTGGGGCCATGGATCTCTCCAGCCTCTTAGTCCTCCACCAGGTGCTCTGCAGTGTGATGGCAGCCTCAGGAAGAGAATGGAGATGCTCGCACGGATGTGTGTAGGGCCGGGCTGTGGCCATGGGCCCCTCTTCCACCTGTCTTTCAGCCCTGAGTTCAGTCAATTGCATGACCTCACGTCACTGCCAGAGAGGCCGGGGATGCGGCCTACTTGGACAGTTAGAAAGAAAAAGGCCAAGCCTAGAAGCAACACAGGTCACTTCTGTCCCCACACAACTTATGAATATTTTTTCCCATTCCGTGAATTATCTTTTTACTTTCTTGATGATGTACTAGAATGCAGGCACACAGCTCTGTCAGCCACTGGCAAGTTTGGAAAACGTAGTCTGGTTGAAGGCTGAGAAGGAAAAGGCAGCAATTACACCCTCCAAGACTATCAGCCTTAAAGGTGAAAGAGCATAGACCTTCCGTGTCATCAGGTAAAATCGCATAAGGGGAAGAGTGAAGAAGTGCCTAGGGTATAGTAAAGTGGCATAGAAATGAATGAATGATCGTATCTTCTCTTTATTTTTTACCAGTGGTTCTGGACAACTAGATAGCCCCATGCAAAAGAATGAAATTGGACCCTGACTTCACACCATGGACAAAAATTAACTCAAAACAAATAAAAGATCTAAAGTAAGAGCTAAACCTAAAAATAATTTTAGAAGGAAACTGGGGGACTATATCTTCATGACATTGGATTTGGGGGGAAAAAAAAGAAAAATTCCTAGGGAACAGAAAGCATGAAAAACAGCAAAATAAATAATTTTATCAAGATTAAAAGCCATTGTGCTTCAGAGAACGTCATCAAGAAAGTGAAAAAGACAATTCATGGAATAGGAAAACATATTTGCAAGTAGTGTCTCTTCTAAGAAACTTATATGCAGAATACGTAAGAAATCTTACAACACAATAATAAAAACACAGTTATCCCAATTTAAAAATGGGCAAAGGATCTGAATAGACATTTCTCCAAGGAATATATACAGATAGCTAATCAACACACGGAAAAATGCTCATCATCTCCAGTCATGAAGGAAACACAGGTCAAACGAAAATGAGATACCACTTAACACCCCCTAGAATGGATAGGATCAAAAAGCCAGATGCTAACAATTGTTAGTAAGGATATAGGGAAGTCAGAGCCCTCGTGCACTGTTGACGGGAATGGAAATTGGCCTTGCCTTTTTGGAAAATAGTTTGGCCACTCCTCAAACAATTAAACATAGAGTTGCCACCTGACTCAGAATTCCATTTCTAAATATATACCCAAGAGAAACAAGATAACATATATCCTTGCAGAAATTAGTACGTAAATGTTTACATCAGCAATTTCATACTAGCCAAAAGGTGACATCTACCTAAATGCCCATAAAATGCATTCATACACTGGAGTATAATTTGGCCTTAAAAATCAATGAAATACTGACACATGCTCTAACAATGCAAGAACCTTGAAAACTGAAAAAAGTCAGTCAAAAAAGACTGAAAGTTTATGGCTCCATTTTTTTTTTAAAAAAGGATTATTTAATTTAACTTTATTTATTTATTTTTGCTTTGACCAGAGAGGGACAGAGAGGGAGAGGGAGAAAGTGAGAAAGCAAGCCACCAGGTCCAGGACTTCAACCATGGTTGGCCATGTGGGAGTCCAGCACCCTTAACTGCCACGCCACCTGCCGGCCCCACGACTCCATTTTTATAAAACATCCAGAACAGGGAACTCTATAGAGAAAGAAGATAGACTAGTGATTTCTTAAAGGTTGGGACTTGAGGTCGGGGGACAAGGTGAATGACAATTAAAAGGTGAGGGGTTGATTTTTGAGGTAATAAAACTATTTTAAAATTACCTATAAAGATGGTTGCACATGCCTGTGAAAATGTAAAAGATAATTGAATCGTAAGCCTCGATTAGGGAATTGTATGGACATAAATTACATTTCAAGCTATGACAACCGAGTGGTGATGTATGACATGGTAGCGTATCAGTACTAGGTACTGTAAACCCTAGTGCGGGTTGTTGGGAAAGCCATGATGTGTTTACGTGTAGGAAACAGGAAAATACGGCATGACTTCCCCAGCACCCTAACAGAAGGTCGTATGAGAGGCACGGCAGAGCTGTACACACTGACTCTAATCACAAAATCTTTTTGACTGTAATTATTTATGTACTTTTATTTACGTTTAGTCGCTGTACATCTTTATAGTGTACAACGTGGTTTTCCCACCATAAAAATAGTGCAGGTTAGTTGAGTCAGAGACATTACCATACACATTGTCGTTGACGGATAACTTTTCATTTTGTGTCTCTTCAATTTTTTGTTTTCTCTCTGATCCCCTCCCTTCCGCCCCCTATTACCTGTCCCGTGCTACTCACCCCCTTCCATACTGTCTCCTGAATCGACAGTTGCTCTCCCTGCTATTAGACCTTCCAATCTTTCAGTTTCTGCTTTAGAGCACAGACATTCAGTGTGTATTAAGCAGGGACATACAATGCCTATCTTTCATAGTCTGGCTTGCTTCACTTAGCATTAAATCTTTTCTATTCATCCCACACCAGTCTTGAAAAACACTAATGAGGAAGAAAAGGACAGAGTTCCCTGAAACCAGTGAAGTAGTCTGGCTAGCTTTGAATGACCTTGACTTTAAGAAAAATGCATATAAAACTATGGAGCTATACTGCATTTTCTTTACCCACTTATCTATTCATGGGCCTTTGGGTCGATTCTGTGTCTTGGCTGCTATGAGCAGGGCTGCAGTAAACACGGGAAAGCAGCAGTCTTCTGGACACTCAGACTTCCTCTCCCTTGGCTACATACCGACCAGTCCAATGGCTGGTTCATGAGGCAGTTCTACTTCTAGTTCTTTGAGGAAAAGATATACGGTTTTCCACAGTAATTGTACTAATTTACAGTCCTGTCAGCAGTGCGTAAGACTTTCCATTTCTCCACATCCTCACAATATTAGTCAGCCATAAAAAGAGTGAAGTATTATCATTCACAGTAGCATGGACAAGCCTAAAGGACATTATGTTGAGCAAAGCAGCCCAGGCGCAGGAAGGGAAGTACTGCATGTCCTCACGCACACGTGGAAAGCTAGACCAGTTGACCTCCTGGTAGTACAGAGTGGGGTAGTGGGTTCTAGGGGCAGGAAGGGTCGGGGTGGGAGGTTGGGAGAGACTGGCTGTGAGAAAGGAGCTAAAAGACTGGAAATAGGAGATTGTTCGGCTAATTCTAGAACAACATTCTAGACCAGGTTAGTGAAGCAGCATGTCCTGTCGATGTGTTATACCCTGATGTTACCCAAACACAGGCCATACAGGCTCTACAGATACCCCACCTTCCAATATTTCTTGAGAATTTATTATCATCTTTCCATCACTTTTTAGGGTTTTTCCACAGGGCACATGCACTCACTGAAGAGAGACAGAGAGAGAGAGAACATGAGAAATCATCCCCCAGGGGGGCGGCCATGCTGCAATCCCTTCTCCTCCATTGTCCTCTTGGGATTGTGGGCACATGAATACACGTGCCTGCTGTGTTTTTCAAGCCCCTGGGGCCAGGACTTGAACCACAGACTCAGCCATGAAGGATCCAGCCACCTTAACTACCACGTCACTGGCCAGCCAGCCATGATGTTTTTTTTTAAACCAGCTTTTGTATTTTCAAAACAAATTGATTTATTCAAACATTAGTTGGTAATGTGATTTTTGCCATGCTGTAAACGATCCTAATAGAATTTACTAGAACACGTGAATCATTCACGCACCCCTGCCTTCGAGCGTTGCTAGGCCAGCATTTGCTGTGAATGACCGCCTAGTGCCTTCCTCGAGGCTTCAAGGATTGGAATCCACGTACTCAGCGTGGCCCACAGCTTATGGTAAAGGTTAAATGAAGGTCGTGGAGACCATTGACAGAAGGCTATGTATGTGTTTTCCTAAAATCCTGATACTCAATTCATAAACGCCATGTATTTTTTTTCCTAATTCATGCATATTTTAAAAATATAATTGTGTTTTAACTTTTATCACATGGTTAATAGGAAAAGCCTTAAACCTGCCCTTCATAGCAGCATAGTGAAATCTGTATTAGCTTTTAGGTAATCCTATCACAGAATGAATTTTTTTCTCTGTTCCACGTGAACTAAAGTGCCCCAGGTACTTCTACATGTACTGTTACATAAATAATTTTAAAGGTCACAATATTAACTTTCACAATAATCTCTTTGACAATTGTAATGGTCATTTTTTCTCTTCACACTTAGTAGCTTTCAGGCAAAATGATACTTCGCTGAGGCTTTGGCTATTAAATCCCTTGCCCATAGGCGGAGAAGGAGAATTGCAAGTGAAACATAGCGATGGACCCCCCTTGCACTTGGGAGGCGCCGTCCACGGGTGGAAGAGGGCCGTCTCTGGTGACAGAGATGATGGGGACATGAGCACCGTCAGCCTTCCGGTGTCCCGCCCCCCGTCCTGCAAAGGCTGGGTCGTCGGAAAAGTCCTGACGTATTTTTCTGTTTTTCTATGCAAAGCTGCGTCATGACTTTCCAACAACCCAGTGCCATCCTGAGTCACCCAGCCCATGGGGAAATGGCGTGTGACTGGAGGGAAGTGAAACCATTTTCTCTAGCTATGAAAATGCTCCTTGAAAGGGATGACTTCACGCTGAATGTCTCACGGTTGGCAGACGGAGGCTGAACAGCTCATCTCTTGACGGATAATAAACTTTACAAGGACAGAACAGTTCCAGGTGGAGGTATTGATCAGCAGACACAGGCGCCTCCTTGCCGTGGGATGGGAACAGCCACCAACAGCTCCACTGCCCGGGAGTGGTTGTACTAAACGGCGAGGACAGAAACGCACTCGTCCTCCGAGCACTTCAGCGCGTCCGTCCAGTACTTGGAGGGTGTGACGCGCCTCCTCCCTCCGAGTTCATTCGTGCTCTTCTCTTCAATCTCTGCTCTTAATCGACCCAATTACGGGAGTCCTTGAAGTGTCCTCTGAGGCCATTTTGCTGGGAATAGCATCACTTTCCCTATCCCCTCATCTGTGCTAAGCTACTAAGCTCCCGTTACACCGACGCTCCTGGTTTGCCTGTGCTGCATCCCCAGGAGCTGCCACCTCCGGTCCACAGTCCTGGACGTCTAGCCTGCCCTAGCTAGCAGTGCAAGGTGGCAGGAAAAGGCGTTCTCAGAAAGTCAGTTCCCCCAAACTTCCTGCCAGGAATTGAAGAGTTAAGGTTTTTTGTTGTTTGCTTGTTTTGTTTGTTCGTTTAATGAGCTCGATTAACTTTTTATTAGTGTAGGGCAAATGTTAAGACAAAAAAGACCGTGGATGAATGTGACTGGGTGAGTGTCTGGGTGAGTGACCGGGTGAGCGTCTGGGTGAGTGACCGGGTGAGCGTCTGGGTGAGTGACCGGGTGAGCGTCTGGGTGAGTGACCGGGTGAGCGTCTGGGTGAGTGACCGGGTGAGCGTCTGGGTGAGTGACCGGGTGAGCGTCTGGGTGAGTGACCGGGTGAGCGTCTGGGTGAGTGACCGGGTGAGCGTCTGGGTGAGTGACCGGGTGAGCGTCTGGGTGAGTGACCGGGTGAGCGTCTGGGTGAGTGACCGGGTGAGCGTCTGGGTGAGTGACCGGGTGAGCGTCTGGGTGAGTGACCGGGTGAGCGTCTGGGTGAGTGACCGGGTGAGCGTCTGGGTGAGTGACCGGGTGAGCGTCTGGGTGAGTGACCGGGTGAGCGTCTGGGTGAGTGACCGGGTGAGCGTCTGGGTGAGTGACCGGGTGAGCGTCTGGGTGAGTGACCGGGTGAGCGTCTGGGTGAGTGACCGGGTGAGCGTCTGGGTGAGTGACCGGGTGAGCGTCTGGGTGAGTGACCGGGTGAGCGTCTGGGTGAGTGACCGGGTGAGCGTCTGGGTGAGTGACCGGGTGAGCGTCTGGGTGAGTGACCGGGTGAGCGTCTGGGTGAGTGACCGGGTGAGCGTCTGGGTGAGTGACCGGGTGAGCGTCTGGGTGAGTGACCGGGTGAGCGTCTGGGTGAGTGACCGGGTGAGCGTCTGGGTGAGTGACCGGGTGAGCGTCTGGGTGAGTGACCGGGTGAGCGTCTGGGTGAGTGACCGGGTGAGCGTCTGGGTGAGTGACCGGGTGAGCGTCTGGGTGAGTGACCGGGTGAGCGTCTGGGTGAGTGACCGGGTGAGCGTCTGGGTGAGTGACCGGGTGAGCGTCTGGGTGAGTGACCGGGTGAGCGTCTGGGTGAGTGACCGGGTGAGCGTCTGGGTGAGTGACCGGGTGAGCGTCTGGGTGAGTGACCGGGTGAGCGTCTGGGTGAGTGACCGGGTGAGCGTCTGGGTGAGTGACCGGGTGAGCGTCTGGGTGAGTGACCGGGTGAGCGTCTGGGTGAGTGACCGGGTGAGCGTCTGGGTGAGTGACCGGGTGAGCGTCTGGGTGAGTGACCGGGTGAGCGTCTGGGTGAGTGACCGGGTGAGCGTCTGGGTGAGTGACCGGGTGAGCGTCTGGGTGAGTGACCGGGTGAGCGTCTGGGTGAGTGACCGGGTGAGCGTCTGGGTGAGTGACCGGGTGAGCGTCTGGGTGAGTGACCGGGTGAGCGTCTGGGTGAGTGACCGGGTGAGCGTCTGGGTGAGTGACCGGGTGAGCGTCTGGGTGAGTGACCGGGTGAGCGTCTGGGTGAGTGACCGGGTGAGCGTCTGGGTGAGTGACCGGGTGAGCGTCTGGGTGAGTGACCGGGTGAGCGTCTGGGTGAGTGACCGGGTGAGCGTCTGGGTGAGTGACCGGGTGAGCGTCTGGGTGAGTGACCGGGTGAGCGTCTGGGTGAGTGACCGGGTGAGCGTCTGGGTGAGTGACCGGGTGAGCGTCTGGGTGAGTGACCGGGTGAGCGTCTGGGTGAGTGACCGGGTGAGCGTCTGGGTGAGTGACCGGGTGAGCGTCTGGGTGAGTGACCGGGTGAGCGTCTGGGTGAGTGGCCGGGTGAGTGGCCAGGTGAGTGTCTGGGTGAGTGGCTGGCCACCTCTTCCTCTATTTCCCTCCTTCACAGGGAAAGGCAAGTCTTAACTGTCCCAAGGCAGAAGGTCTAGGAGTGACCTGAAGACTGGGGTCTGCCTTCCTACCAGCTCTGATAACCCATTATAGATGCAGATCCCGGAAACCGTGGGAGAGGGTTGCACACCCGAAGTCCTCAATGACTGCCCCACAATCTCCTGAGGTGGCTGGGCCTTGCTGGTCACTGCTCAGCTCTGCACGAGGGCTGCTTCCTGCCTGTCTGTCCCCTGGCATCACCATCTAAGCCTGGATGTGCACAGCCCAGCAGATGTTCAGAGTACTGTCCTGGCGAGGGTGTCGAGAGCAAATAAGTGCCAACCTGAACTCTGAATCTCTCTGAAATTTGCCATAAACAACTTCATTCATGCTGAACTTTTTGTCTTCTTTTAGAGAGATTTTTGCTATAGAGTATATACGTCCACCAGAGAGACAGAGACAGACGGAAAGTGAGAAGTCACCCCCCAGGCAGGATGGCCACACCACAATCCCTTCTCCTCCATTCTCCTCTCGGTATTTTGGGCACGCACATATGTCTGCTGTGAGTTCTAAGTCACTGTGTCTGGGACTTGAGCCACAGTCTCCTACGTGGGAGTCCAGCGACGTACCCGTGACGCGTCTGCTGAGCCCAATTTTCCTAAACCCATGATTTCCAAATTCACGAACTTGGGTCCGAATGAAAACAAGGGTTAAATACACAGATATATACTTTTTAAATCTTTCCCTCATTACCCGCCATGGCTTAGAATTCGCCACATTACGTCCATGTAGTCACCACCGCCGTGGCTCCGCAACTTCGCACATCCCAAACGGAGCTCTGTCCCCAAACACTAACACCCATCCTCCCCTCCCAGTCCCTGGCAAATGGCTTTCTCCTCACTGACTCTGACTTGGGAGACTGGAAGCGCCTCCTAGGAGCAGGACTGGGCAGGGTTTGTCCCTTCGCGCTGGGCTTCTTCCACTCAGCGCAGTGTCCTCATGGTTCATCCGTGTTGTAACACTTCTTCCTTCCTTCAGACTTTTGCCATAGGGCCTTATGTGCTCACCAGAGACAGAGAGAAAGGGAATGGGAGAAATCACCCCCAGAGGGATGGGCACACCACAGTCCCTTCTCCTTTCACTTCGCCTCTCAGGATTTTGGACATATACACACTCACACAGAGGTGCCTGGTGTGATTTTCAAGTTGCTGGTCCAGGACTCCAACCATGGTCAGTCATGTGGGATTCCGGTGCCTTAGTCACCATGCCACCTGCTGGGCCCGCATTCCTTCCTTTCTGTCATTTTTAAAAATTGTCCCACAAGGGAACCAGCAGTTAGCGTAATGGCTATGTCTCTGGACTCCCACGTAGTCGACCGCGGTTCGTGTCCCGGACCCGGTGGCTTAAAACTCACGCCGGGCACGTGTGCGTGCGTGCCCAAGATCCCGGGAGGAGAATGGAGGAGAAGGGATTGCGGCGTGACCATCCCCCCTGGGGGGTGATTTCTCGCTTTCTGTCTCTATGTCTCTCTCTGTCTGTCTGGCGAACGCACGCGCCCTACAGTGAAAATCTCTCAAAAAAAAAAAATTGTCCCACAAGTGAGCGGCAAAGAGGTGCAGAGACAGAGAGACAGCACACCCGGAGGGCTTTGACGTCACCGGCCACCCCAACCCCAACCAGCCCAGACCGCAAGTACGCGCCTGGTGTCCTCAGGGCCGGCTGCAGCCGTGAGCCAGGAGCCTTCCCGTGTGGGTCACACCTGGCACCATCTGGTCCCCAAACCCCTCCTTTTAAAAGGCTAAATAATACCCCACAGTATGGCTTTTGTGTGTCCTTTACCCTCCGCTGGACACCCGGCAGCTTCCGCCCTTTGTGAACCATGCAGCTCTATGCGGGAGTGTGCCAAGTGCGGGCACGC
>NW_006159574.1:380476-382035 GCF_000334495.1 Tupaia belangeri chinensis
GAGTCACGTGGCAGCTCGCGGCTGTTTCGAGGAGCTGCCCTCCCGCTTCTCAGGAGTGTTTGATTCTAGAAACTATCCCCCAGACAGAAACAATGGGAGGCAACTTGCTGCAGTGACATTTTGACACCCAGGAAATTAGACTAGAAGGGGAATAAAACGCCTGATGTACTAAAGAACAAATGATTCAATATTCTCTGTTTTCAATTCATAGAAAGAGTTTTTCTAAAAAAAAAAAAAACAAAAACAAAAAAAAACAATGCATTTCTTTAAACAGGGCTGTTCCTGCTTATGAACCTGTCACTACTCTTTATGGGAGTGGCTGGACCGGATGTCTAATTCGCAAAGTCCGTCAGAGTGGTCTGTCATAAAACCCACTTTGTGGGGTTCTGGTGTGCGCTCATGAAGGTTAGCCCCGTGCCCCAGAACACTGTGTGAGGGGAGCTGGCATGCTCTGTTTCCCGGTGACAGGCCCGTCTCCTCCTCTCTGCATCCTGCAGGCTGAGTCCACCCGCAGAGGAGGCATGCTGGCGAAGAGAGGCGGAGAGGCAGGGCCTGTCCTTTGCGGCGTATGGATTTCCGATGTTGGGCACTTGATTTTCTGAGTCTGAGTTTCTTGATTAGCTAGGTAAATGAGCTGACCCTGTGAAGACAGCTCTAGGGTCTGGCAGCCTGAAATTCCAGAGTCAGACTTCTCCAGGCTGGCCCTGGCACTCAGTCAGTTTTACCACATTAATCTATTACTGTGTTGCCAAACAGAAACACCCGAGACTGGGTGATATATAAAAAATAGATGTTGGGCCCAGCAATTGGTGTAGCAGTTAAGGTACCATACTCCCATGTGGTCAACTGCAGTTCGAGTCCCGGACGTGGTGACTTGAAACTCAACACTGGGTATGTGTGCGTGCGTGCCCAAAATTCCAAGAGGAGAATGGAAAAGGGATAACAGCGAGCCCATCCTTTGGGGGTGTTGGGGGGTTTCTCACTTTCCTTCTCTTTCTCTCTGGTGAGCATTCACACCCTGTATCAAAAACCTAAAAACTTAGGATTATGATTAAAAAAATGTAAAATGCATGAAATTCAGAAAAAGAAAAGAAAAGCGAATTATGCATTTGCTAATGGTCTACACATATAGCAGAATAGAATAGAAGATTCGTGGAGATCAGATTGTCACACTTGTAACCCTCTCTCTTCCCAGTGCTAGTGGTAGCATTGCTGAAAGAATTCTGGACTGTGGGCTCTGTGTGCAGCTTACTCCAGCACTGTGGGCCCCATGTGCAGGTTACTCCGGCACTGTGGACTCCATGTGCAGGTTACTCCAGCACTGTGGGCTCGGAGCGCAGTTTACTCCGGCACTGTGGGCTCCGTGAGCAGTTTACTCCGGCACTGTGGGGGCTCCGTGTGCAGGTTACTCAGGCACTGTGGGCTCCGTGTGCAGTTTACTCCGGCACTGTGGGCTCCGTGTGCAGGTTACTCCGGCACTGTGGGGGCTCCGTGTGCAGGTTACTCCGGCACTGTGGGCTCCGTGTGCAGTTTACTCCGGCACTGTGGGCTCCGTGTGC
>NW_006159574.1:382372-382780 GCF_000334495.1 Tupaia belangeri chinensis
AGTGTGGTCTCCGTGGGCAGGTTACTCCGGCACTGTGGGCTCCGTGTGCAGGTTACTCTGGCACTGTGGGCTCCTTGTGCAGGTTACTCCGGCACTGTGGGCTCCATGTGCAGGTTACTCCAGCACTGTGTGGGCTCCATGTGCAGGTTACTCCAGCAACTGTGGTCACCGTGTGCAGGTTACTCCAGCATTGGGGGCTCTGTGTGTAGTTACTCCAGCGCTGGGGACTCTGTGTGCAGGTTACTCCAGCACTGTGGGCTCCGTGTGCAGGTTACTCCGGCACTGTGGGCTCCGTGTGCAGGTTACTCCGGCACTGTGGGCTCCGTGTGCAGTTTACTCCGGCACTGTGGGCTCCGTGTGCTGGTTACTCCGGCACTGTGGGCTCCGTGTGGCGGTGTGTACGGGGCG
>NW_006159574.1:383177-406885 GCF_000334495.1 Tupaia belangeri chinensis
CACTGTGTGGGCTCCGTGTGCAGGTTACTCCAGCACTGGGGGCTCTGTGTGCAGGTTACTCCAGCACTGTGTGGGCTCCATGTGCAGGTTACTCCAGCGCTGTGGGGGCTCCGTGTGCAGGTTACTCCAGCACCGGGGGCTCTGTGTGCAGGTTACTCCAGCACTGGGGGCTCTGTATGCAGGTTACTCCAGCACTGTGGGGGCTCCATGTGCAGGTTACACCAGTGCTGTGGGGGCTCTGTTTTGGCAGTGTCCTTGCATGGTCTGTAGCACCCAAGGCTGTCCTGATATTCCAGTGTTACTCACAGGCTTCCTTCGAGTTGTTATTATAATTTTTTCCTTTGAAACGTTCCTTGTGTGTTTGTTGTGTAAAATGGCACCATGACAGGGTCTCTCCCTTCATAGGAGAAGTACCCAGGGGCAGCAGGAAAAGAAAAGCATAAACCCAGGACTGGGGATGGTGGAGATTGCCTTGAGTGAGGGCCAGGGTGACTGTCCGCTCCTTCGCTCCTGTGCAGGGCCTGTGTGCAGGGCCACCCCGGGCAATAGGTATGAGACCCTCTGAGCTGCAGAGATGGTGTGGCTCCATTAAGGGGGACGAGGCAAAGTCACATTCCTCTTCTAAGGGTCCTTGCAGGGGCGCATCCAGCTGTTCCGCTGGGAGGAAAGGAGCGCTGAGGGGTCTTCCGTGCTTGGTGAGAGAGTGTCTTTTAGCCCGTGTCTAGCCGAGACAGTGACTTAAACCAGATTTCCTAAATGAGTTTTACTGAGCAAGCAACCTAGGACAGGGTTTGGGAGGAGAGTCATGGACTCACCTGTTCGTAAAAGCAGCTACGTTGGGACTAGGCAGGTGTGTGCACATGTGTGTACATGCATACACGTGTGTGCAGGAGTTACTGTTGCTGATCTGGGTGACATTATTTAGTTCCACAGAATAAATAAGGTATAATGATATTGTTTGGGAAAGGAAGGTTTGCTGTGTAATTTCATGGTGTTGATATAGGGGAAAGTATGTATTTTTCCTATTAGGTTGCATCTGGCTGATGGCTGTACCATTCCTGTTTAATACATGACAGTGTGAACATGCAAATAACAGTCGCATGCACTGAAGCAAAGGCAAAGGCAACAGGAGAAAGGGAAACAGCAGCACTTGAGCACTTACAAAATCTCTTCCCTGGCAGAGTAAGCAGACACTGCTCTGCAGGTTGCGACTTTCAACACCACTTCCCCAGCACCTGCACCGTCCACCAGGCAGTCCCATCAGTGAGACGCAGGGATGACCTTTGTCAGCTCTCCTCCTTGCTATAACTGGAGCTGAACATTCCCACCAGCTAACAGGACAGAACTCATGACCGGCCGAAGACTGCAGCGCTGCCTTTGACTGAGGTGTGTCCCATTAACGCGGATGCTGCTTCCCCAGTGAAGACAATGTCTTTCACCACGGCACAGCCGAGACGCCATTGACTCTGTGGATGACGGTACTAATGTGAACTAGAGCGCAGCGAACCTTATGGTATGGTTACGTCACACTGCAGGTCAATTTGCTCGTTTTTGAGAGGGTTGATTTGTTGCTTCCTAAATTAGAACCTTTGTTGATGGCTCGCATGGAACGTAATTGTCAGCTTGACGGTCCTGGTCCTGGCAGTTCAAGTGTCGTTAGTTATCCGCTCGTTGCGAATACACTACAGTGAAGCCTACGTCCATCGAATTAGGTCAGGATTTTGAATAAAGCTGTGGGAATGTGAAAGCTCGCTTCTGCCAGTACTAGCCTTATTAATTAGTGAGCAGTACTTCAGGTACTCCCAGTCTGGGGATTAGCCGATGTCCGTATCCTGGTGACATCGCTTGCCCTGCCGTGATTACTGAAGCGACCCCTGCTCTGTCAGGGGTCTTAGTTCCGATGATAAAGTACCAGTCTTATTAGGAACACACAGGGTCTTCGGGAAGTTCATGGGAAATGTAATTAGGGAAAACTATGCATGGATTGTGAACTTTTTTGTGCACCAAAATAAGCTCATACTTTAATCCCATTGTTCCGTGAGCATCTCGAAGTCCTCTTACACATGCCCAGAAAGACCGTAGCACTGCTCGCTCCAGGTCTGGATTCTGTCTGCTCCTGCCTGTCAAGCACTGCTGTGGAGCCCTGAGAATTACCACGGGGAGATCGCCGTTACCCAGAGGCTTGGGCCTTGTCACTGGTCGTTTCCTGCCAATCACACTATCTGTCCCTAATGCTTAAAACGTAGTCATGCCGGGAACCAGCAGTTAGCGTAATGGCTACGTCGCTGGACTCCCACGTAGTCGACCGCGGTTCGCATCCCGAACCCAGTGGCTTCAAACTCACGCCGGGCGTGTGTGCGTGCGTGCCCGCGTGCCCAAGATCCCGAGAGGAGAATGGAGGAGAAGGGACTGCAGCGTGACCATCCTCCCTGGGGGGGGTGATTTCTCGCTTTCTGTCTCTGTGTCTCTGTCTGTCTGGCGAGCACACGCGCCCTATAGTGAAAAACCTCTCAAGCGCCCCCGGCTCCCTTAAGGAAAAACCCCCAAAAAAAAAAAAAAAAAAAAAAAACCATAGTCATGCCTAAAAGGTGAGCCCAGACACTGAAAGGCAGGCATTATTCAAGTCCTGTTCGTTCATCTGGGGATATCGAGGCACAGGAGAGTGAAAGGCTATGCGGGGACTAGGCAGTGACGGGGGATGGGCCAGGCCTTCAGGCTAGCGACCTGGACATGGGCCTCACTTGGTAGGACTGAGTGCAAGGACTGCCTCCCACGTGGCTAGGCTATATTGAGCCTCGTGTGTGACGAGTACCCCACCCACTCGTAGCTCAGAGCATCACCCAGCTCAGCGGCTTTCAGGCCAGAGGGTTGGAGCTCACTGAGTGAAAGACTTTCTCCAAAGATTCCAGTGAAGCTTGTGCAGGTCAAGGCCAGAGGGAAATACTCCTTGGTCAGAACCATGGTCTTAAGACAAATGCGAATTTATCATAATGCTGCTGTTTGGTAAACTTGCCCCACTCTGCAGCCTGGGAGGAGCCAGGCAGGTGGAGCCCAGTGGTGGTCTCCCTTCATTGGCGCCAACGGTGCCTAAGAGCCGGGGAGGCCCCACTCATGCTCTGCTACGACAGATGGGCTCGGCCAGCAGGCGCTGTGGCCAGACCTGCCTGACACCGCGTGCCAGCCACCCGCGCCAGGCCTTCCCGAAGGAAGCAGCCCACGGTGTCCCCGTACAGCCCGGCACTCCTGAGGGAGCATGACTGCTGCAGAGATGACGTCCCTACTGGGAGAGACCCTCCATCAGTCTGTGTTGCTCTGTTTACCCTAAGGAGCAGACGGTGTCGTGATTTTGCTCACTCCGCGAGAGAGCGCCTGCCTGCGGTTTGCGTTCGATCATTTTAAGCCATAAGGACGAGGGTGCAGAAGCAAGCTTCTCCGAACTGTCCTAGAATGTGGCTCCCTGTTCAGATGAAGCACCAGGCGTGTGCGATGAGCAGGCATGGCAGAGACCGAGCGGCTGGGGTGGCAGCTCGCGTTTGTCAGCGTTCTCGTTTCTCCTTACTTCCAGTACGGCTCTGCATGGATGCTCCCGTTAATCAACACAGCCACTCTCAGAACAATCAGATATTTCATTATTAAAGGAGAAAGGGAGATAAGGAAACCTCTCAAGGAACACAGTGAGGGGACCAGCACCAGATTCCCCTGGCTTGGAGTCCGGGAACCAGAGTCGAGCATGACCGTATCTCCCTGAGGACTGGCTTCCGCTCTCAGCCGCGGAAACACGGAAACACACTGCTGAAGCACAGTGAGTGCGCCTTTGCCTGTCAGGTGTATGTGTCTCTCTCACGCATGTCAGGAGGCAGGGTCTCTGCTCTATTTCACTTTTAAATCCCACTTCTAAGATCACCTAAATGTCCAAGATGTCCGCTTGAGCTCCAGCCATCAGAAAAACATTCCTGCCAGCAGGCATGAAGAAGAGAGGAGACCAGCGTGTGCTGTCTGTCAGCACTCTGCCTTAGGAGCTTCACGGCACACTTCTGGCAGCCAGTCTGGGGCAGAGCCCGAAACTGAAGACAGATTTCCAGACTCCGAGGCCAAGCTTCGTCCGACCTCTGTCTCCTATCCCTGGCAATTTCATCAGTGTTTCTTTTTTCCTTTTTTTTCTTCCTTCTTCCCTTTCTTTCTTCTTTTTTCTCTTTTTTTAAGCCAGAGTCTTTCCCCGTCACAGTCCTCCGCCCTCAGTCGGCCAGCTGGGACTGCAGGTGCATGCCGCGGTGCCCACCGTAGGCTCCACTGGGAACGAGCCAGGCCTCTCATGGGGTCCCGGCCTCTGAGGTACACATTTAGCAGTGCAGGCTGCCGTGGCTGGGCCCCAGAGGTTTTCTTGACGAAATCTTCTTGGCAGCTTCTGTCTTTCGGCCCACCATTAGTCTTTGCTAGTGGAAGGTGATTATTTGTAATGGAAGTTTAAAATAAGATAGCCATTCCAATTAGACCTCTGGGTATCTTTATTTACTAGTTCGTTTCCTGACAATTAGTTAAGGTGAAGAAATTTGACACAAACTCGCCTCCCGTCCTGCAGTCGGCTGCGACCTTGGCGTAACGCCGGCCCACAGTCAGGTGTCACACAGGTGCATCGCGTGCTGGGAGCAGCCAGTCACAGAAGCCCGCTGACGGAAACCTGGAGGGAGTCAGCCCTGGCTCGGCCATGGCGCGGTTGAAAGGACAGCTGAGAGCCGGGCGTGGGGCACGTTCTGCAAAGTGTTCACTTGCTAACACCGTGGCGCCGAACAGCAGCCACCGACCCTCACTGACTGATGAATGTAGGAACCCACTAATGGCTCATGACTTGAAGAGTGGCCGATTTTAGTGGAATCTGTATTTGATACAACAGTATGCTTAAGTGTAAATGGTTTTATTTTGAAACAAACAGGTAGTCAAAGTCACTTTCCAGTGTTTGATCCATTTTTTCATAGGCCATCCGTGAGACTTTATTCATACTAAATTTTTATGGAAGAAGAATTTCTTAACGATAAAGACCATGAGGCTTACAAATAAAAAAATAAATACGTGTCAAAGATTTTATTTAGCTTATGAATTAATGAGAGACCCAGGAACGTGTAAGGAAATGAATACAAATGCATACAAATAGACAAGTAGAATGCTTAGGTGAATTTGCTGCAAAACTGGCCTCTTCTTTGGGGTGGGGTGGACAAAGGGCCAACTCCGTCTCCACAGCCACAGCAGATACTCATCTTTCTACGACTCCTTTGCACTCCTGTCTGCCCTGCAACTTACCAAGTCCTAGGCCTCTCAGAGCCAAGTGCAGGGGCTGACACCCAGAGTCCGGTCACCCAGCAGGTGCACTCGACAATTCTTCACATTCTGCTGGAGAAGTAACTGATGATCTTTTGTTTCTCATGTCTTTCGAAGTTTTTAGAATTGTTTTTGACATCTTTCATAATACTTGTTATTGGTCTGCTCTAAGTGAGGTTTACTAAATCACAGAAACATTATATTATAATCATTTTAGACACCCTTCAGGGAATCTTAGATTTTTATGACAGCCCATGTAAATATACTTTGAAATGTGTTATCAGTAAAGCCCTTCTCTGATTTATTTTTAAATCAACATTGAAGGATATTTCTTCTTTGCTGATTCACACCTAGCCTCAGTCAGCCCTCTTCATGGGCACACACGTACCCAGAATACTCAGGAAGGGCTCCAGACACGAACCCTGTGGGTCAGCCTCGCAGAATGTCTGGGCCCCGTCCAGCCCCCAAATGTTCCTTTATGATAGACTAAGATGAAAAAGTAAATTGAAAAAACAAATCTTAATTCTGAAAATAAATTGCTTTTCTTTAGCTACATGAGCATATGGTTGCAATAGTAAATGCAGAAAGTACTTTGTTGATTTTTTTGTAGAGTTTTAATATAATGAACTGATGAAAGTTTAAGCACGACTCTATCGAGGCGCATAAGAAGAATGGAAATTTAAAATATTTTAAAAGCTTTTGGGCAGTCCACTAGTTAGAGATGAAAGCTGGGCAGTCTCGGATCTGACAGTGAAAACTCAGGAAGATGTAAGTCTCCCGAAGCCACTTTTGAAACGTGGCTGCTCCAAGCTGAGGCCACGGTCCATCTGATGGCACGGTGCAATTCTTCCATCATCGGAAGCCCCCGGAATTTGATGCCCTGATTCCGCTGTTCTGCCTGTCTGTGCACTCCCCCGTTCCCACCCCAACAACCAGATTAGTTGTTTCCAAGAACTAAGGTTTTCTAAAGCTAAGGCCGTGGGACCTGGAGGACGCAGCGCCTGGTTGCAGCCTTCATGGGAAGGAGACCTGAAGGACGGGCAGTTTCCCAACACCCCTCCACCGCGGGACTCTGCGGGGGAGTAGGACCGTTAACTGTCCAAGCCCGTACCTGACACGTGTGTGTCGCTGGCATGGGTTCTAATCAGAGGCCTCTGAGCCAGGGAGCAAATTAACCAGCGAGTGAGGCTCACATCTCCATCTCACGGCTGACAGTGCGCTGGGAACTCCCTGGTCTCAGCAGCCGCCTGAGAGTCGCGTAAGTGCACACTGGCAGGGCCGGGGTGCCCTTGGCATTTAGACATCTAGACGTTAGGGAGCAGAGTTAGAAAGCTTGCCCTTTGGAAAGGCAGACCATTGACCTCTTCTGAGCCAGTGCTGCTTCCCTATGGCAGTTCCGTGATGTAAACCAGAATGCAAAATGTTTTCTTTTTTTTCTCTTTTTTCCGAAGTTTTTGTTTCTCTCCGGCCTGAACACACTCACTAGACCTCAGCCTCGCTGCCGACGTCCAGCATCAGCCCCAGATTCTGCGTTCTCCCCTCTTGAGACTCAGTCTTTCTGGGCAGAGTGTGGGCATCGGCTTCCCCTTGGGCTCCCCGCTTCCCGCCCTTGTTTCCTGATCCCTAGGGCTGGTTACTCGGGCCTGGCACCCTCCCTCCAGGGCCTCTCAAACCCCCAGGTGGGGACCACCTGCCTGATGAATCACAGAGAAGCCTCAGGTGCCCCCAACTGCTCCCTTCCAACGGAGCAGACCCTTTCTGTGGACCAGAGCTCCTGTGTCCACCCAGCCTGACGCAGGGGCGGTGATGGTTTGCTTCCTGCCTCCTTTTCAATGAAAATGTAAACTCGAACAATAGGAGGGTAAAGTGAGCACCATTTTGCCGGGGCAGTGGTGCCCACCTTAGCAATCCCAGCATGCCACGTTCTTGCCGTGTTTCCTCCTGAACGTATTTCAGTATCAGCACTGCCAGCATTGTGCTCCATCCCTGAATGCTGAAACACGACTCCAAAGCACACCCTGCAGGCCACGACACCACCTCACCTGCCCAGGCGACCGGAGCTCCCTGAGCGTCGGAGTCCCGGGCCGAGCGTCCACTTCCTGTCCACCCCCTATTGTCCCTTTCTCCTCCCAGCCTGGATCAGATTAAGGATCCTAATTACAGTTGACGAGGTCTCTTAGTCTCCGTCAGCGTAGAACAGCTCCTCTTTCCCGAGATGTGCGTCGTTTCCCCAGACTAGGCCAGTGGTGGTGTAGAATGTCCCACGCCCTGGGGCTGCGGAGGTTCCTGACGAGTTAGCACACTCACCCGTGTGGCCAGCATAGAATGTCCCACGCCCTGGGTCTGCGGAGGTTCCTGACGAGTTAGCACACTCACCCGTGTGGCCGCAGTCCCATGCGGTGCTCTGAAGTGGCTTCGTGGGGTGAGGAGGTGGCTGCCAAGTTTCTGCATTATAAACATGTTTTTGCCATTGAGACTGACTGATGTTTGGTGCGGGACAAATACCCCAGCCACTTTCCCCTGGAGGAGTTTTGTGACTGTTGGTCCAGACCCGAGTCAAGCTTCCCGCAGAGGCAGTCAGGGGTGAGGTTCTCGGGGGTCTTCCTTCAGCGTTAGCTCTCACGGCCTTCTGGCAGGAGGGACTTGCCCTCGGACAGGCCACCCAGAATGAGTGCCTTAGGCGTCTGCGCGGTGACCGGCCCTCAGGGAGCTGGCACCCAGTCGTGGCAGGAGGTTTTGCTGTTGTGAGTTCCACGTCGTATGTGCACTCACGTTGATTTGTATATTCAAGGATGTTTAAAACCCTGCAGCGCGGTTCTGTCATGCCCGACCGTCCCAGCCCTGGCGCCGAGAGCACGTCTAGCTGGCTCTGTGTGGTGTCAGTTATCTCGTGCTGCAAAGGCACCGTGTGACAAGCCGCCGCCCACAGTGTTCCCACACGCCCAATTGTCAGCTGGTGGGAAAAGGGGTAACTTCCTTTCTCACTTGGCCGGTTTGCTCAGTGGTTGGGGAGCCAACTGCTGTTGACTGATCAAGAATGGCCTCTGTGGGGCCGACAGGTGGCATGGTGGTTAAGCACTGGACTCCCGTATGGCCAACTGTAGTTCAAGTCCTGGACCTGGTGATGTGCTTCCTTACTTTATCCCTCTCTCTGGTCAAACTGAAAAATAATTATAATAAATAAAAATTTTAAAAATTATTCTTTAAAAAAAGTAGCCTCTTCTGGGATGATTTGGGGGCCTCAGCCTGGCTCCATGCATCCTTGGCTCTCAGCCAGTCAGGTTTGTCTCCTGGCAATGGCAGAAGCCAAGAGAGGACCCGCCCTCTGTGGTGGGCCTTCCCAGGGTCTGCTCACTCGTGTGTGCTAACACCCCAGTGGAGAGCTCAAGTCGTGCATCTGAGCCCAGCATCAAGGAGAAGGCCCTGAAAAGTTGGGTGGGTAGGAAACGCCGTTCTCGCCCTCCGCTCTGGTCTCCTGATGGTCCTCTCAGTCATCGCCCTGTTGATCTGCTCTGGCCAGCCAGGTATTCCAGGTCCATTCTGCCCTTCCGGTGCCTCTGGGCTAGAAACATCTCTTATTTTCAAGGAGCCATGGTTCTTTCAGTGAAAACAGTACTTAGACACACCAATCTGGGTGTCTAAAATGATTGTGCTTCTGGTCTTTTCCATGGGCAAATGCAGCAAATACAAAGTTTTTGAAAAATCATCAAACACTAGTTTCTATTGATATTTCCAATGTAAAGTTAACATCACAGGGTTTTAATATTTATAAACTTTATTTGTTGACTTCATGAAAGCAAGAGCTAGACACACAGAGAAAGAGACAGAGACGCAGAGAGAGAGAGAGAAAGAAAGAAAAAGACTAGCACCGTCAGCCATATTGCATGCCGTGACCCACCCCCGCCAGCCTTTGGCCAGCTGGCCTGGCTCATGGGCGAGCTCCTGTGTGCCGAGCAGGTGCAGGAGGACACAGGAACCGAGCCCTGGTCTTACACATGGTGCCGGCATCACAGAGCCTTGCTACTGCTGCAGCGCTGTGGCTGGGCCAGGGTTTCCATGCTTAACTCAAGTTCAACGCCTTTAAGTGTGGTTTTCCTTCTCCCACATGGGAAATCTATTTCCTAGTAACATCAGCAGATTTACTTCCATGCTGGGAGGGAACCACACCGTGCAGCACAAGCTGTGATTCCCACGGAGCGTTCCTGTGGCCGGCACCCATTGTCCCCGTGTGCTCTGTGAGGCAGGGCCGGGGTGCCTGCTCACACACACCCATGTGCCCTGCAGAGCATCTGCACACGGCACATTTTTTAACAATGAGGTATTTGTTATTTTTTCTTTGAGTTTCGCTTTCCGGGCCCATCATGCTTCTCCTTGGAAACCCCCACATCCTCAAACACATTCTCATGAAAGTGAGTCCTTGTCTGCTTTAGCCATGCAGAATGGACGCATCTGTGCCCCCACCATCTGCGTGCACCCAGCACGGGTGTCTCAGGGCACTGTGCAGTTCTTGTGCAATAAAAGTAAGAAGCTGCCATGTTGGGTCCTCCACAAAGCACATATGAATTTAACACAGTCCCCAAAACAGACCTCCCTTGGTCGTTTTCTCAACGTTAGGTTCCTCCGTTTCATTTCTGTTTGTTTTCACTTGCTAAAGGGTACATGTGCTCCCTGGAGAGAGACAGTGGGAGCAGGGATCGGGGAGTGAATAATCTCCCCAAGCAACAATGGCCACGCTGCGATTCTTTCTCCTCCATTCTCCTCACGAGATTTTTGGGCGTGCATGCACACATGCCCCATGTGATTTTCAAGCAACCAGGTCCAGGACTTGAACCTCCCTCATGTGGGATCCAGGCCTTAACCACTGTGCCGTCTGCTGGCTCAGGTGCCCACTTTTTCATCCACTGATTCTCAGGGTGGTCACTGGAGCTCTCAATACAACACAAGCTCAAATTCTTATCAAGGTATTGCGACATTTGGGTTATCCTGGAAATATTTTAACTGTTCAAAGATTTCCCCCGTAACTGTCACCTGCATTGTCGGTAAGAATGGAGACACATGAGTGGCAGAAGGGATCCAAAGTTCTAAGTAGCTGTGAGGATGTCCTTTGCTTTTCTCTGATAGCTGTGGCCTGAGATGGGTGTTGCGTTCTTTCGAATAAAGCATACGTTACGGCGTGGACGAAGACACTCTTTGAGGGGAGTGTGCTCACCGACTGTAACCTTCGAGGTGAGGCTGTCCAAACAGTGTCTCCTGCAACAGTGGAGAGGTCCTGGACCCACGATGCCTGTCCTGCCCGCCCAGCACGCGTGACCGCTGAGTGCTCAATACGTGTCTAGTACAAAAGGGGAACCACACTTTAAATCTGATTGCATTTTAACCTGTTTTTATTAATAGGAACATATAACTAGTGACTACACATGATGTCACTCTAGATCATGTAGTCCAACTAAAACATTTTAATTTTAAATAACTCTCTCTCTCTCTCTCTCTCTCTCTATTTTGACATGCACACACACACACACACACACACACACACACACACTTAAATTTGCACACCAGAGACAGAGCGAAAGAGAAAGATGGAAAGTGAGAAAGCAAGCCACCAGGTCCTGGACTTCACCTGCAGTTGGCCATGTGGGAGTTCAGTGCCTTAACCACCACGCCACCTGCTGGCCCCCCAACTAAAATTATTGCACTTGGTTTGTGTTTCCTGGCACAGGGTAGTCCCTAAAGTCAGCTTTTTAGCCGTCGGTGACTCTTTTGGTAACTTGCTGCAGACTTCACTATTTGAAAGCCAGTGAAAATCAGTCGTGGTCAGAGGCAGCGAACCTCGCTCTGGTTTTAGACTGTCACTAACCAGTCCAAGTTTACATGTCGAGGGAACCAGCAGTTAGCGTAATGGCTATGTCGCTGGACTCCCACGTAGTCGACCATGGTTCGTGTCCCGGACCCGGTGGCTTAAAACTCACGCCGGGCGCGTGTGCGTGCGTGCCCAAGATCCCGGGAGGAGAATGGAGGAGAAGGGATTGCGGCGTGACCATCCCCCCTGGGGGGTGATTTCTCGCTTTCTGTCTCTATGTCTCTCTCTGTCTGTCTGGCGAGTGCACGCGCCCTATAGTGAAAAAAAAAAAACCTCTCAAAAAAAGAAAAAAAAAGTTTACGTGCCGACTCCCAGCTGCGAAGGGAAAGGAGAAGTAGGGTGACAGCACAGTGATAGGTGGGTGCCCGCGACCTAACTGCCCACACAGACAGCCGTGGGGACTCGCAGAGGGCACGATGAAGGGCTGGGCGGCGTCTGCATTCCTGTTACAGCTGCCCAGTTTTCTAAAAAGCACGTGAATCCAAAAATTAGCTTTAACTTTTTGTTATAGAAAATTTTAAACTTAAGAACAGGTAGAAGGAGTAGTAAATGGGCCCTCAGGAACTCCTAGCCCAACTCCAACACGTATTTCCTAATGGCCGGTTTCATTTCATGCACGTGGCACCCTTTTCTCCTGCCACGTCATTTAGGAGCAGACTCAGCGCGTAACCTCAGCCGTATGTGTCACTACACACGTCCCTACACTAAGGCCTAGTTACCACTGAGAGTAGAAAAGCAACCACCATATCATACTAAAAAGAAAACCCGACGCCAGGAAACAATGGTTTCTCAGTAGCACTCACTGTGCGACTAGTGTTCAAATTCTTCAGTGTCGCATAAACGGCAGTACTTGTTGAGGAAACTAGGTCACGTCCTGCAGTTCTTCAGTCTCCGACTCGGGTCCTTCAGATACTGACTGGAACGAGTTTCTGTTTCCCACAGCTCCTGCGAGTTGAGGCTGAGCCAGTGTGAGTAGATTCGGGTCCGATTTCCTTTAGTTCCTTTACTGCATCCGTCTATTTCTTTCAGTAAGACTTCTCATTGGCTGTGTCGTTTTCTTCCTTGGGTAGGGCCTTAATGCTGATTATCTTCCATTTGTGTTAACAGCCACTAATGATCTTTATCTTAACTCATTAGGAACGCCAAAATAGTCATCTTCTAATCCTGCCAAGCTTTATCTCATTCAGTAATTGGCGTACTTCTGTAAAATGAAACTTCCCCTTGTCTCCAATTTGGCTACACTATGATACCACTGAGGGAAATGGTCTTGATTCTTTCCTTTTCCTCAAAATCTGTCTCTAAATAATGTTTGAATTTGTAAGCGTTCTCCAGGGATGATCACGAGTCAGGTGTTTGTGTCGTTAGAAGCGTTTTATGTATTATGTTGTAAAAGATGCCTAGACTTCAGTATGGTTGGTGAGTCCCGCCCTTCGCAGTTATTACTCCTGTTGATTCTCCATATGGCCTGTCCTTGCCCAGTGGGCCTCTTTAAGCTGGTTTCTGAGTCACTTCACCATGATTCTAATAGATTCTGCTAGCGTGCGTGGTCTCAGTCTTACCACAGACCTGGAGTCAGCTGTCTGTAGAAGGAGCCCTGGTTTCACTGGATGGGAAACAGTATTTTGAGTCTATAGTAGGGGTACTAGGGATTACAGATTAACGTTTTCTGGGGCTGGCAGGTGGTGTGGTGGTTAAGGGCGCTGGACTCCCATGTGGCCGATGGCAGTTCGAGTCCAGGACATGTTAGCTTGCTTTCTCTCTCTCTCTCTCTCTCTCACACTCTGTCACCCTCTGGTCAATTATTTTAAAAATAAATAAATAAATAAATAAAGTTAAATAAAATTATTAATTTTTAAAAAAATTTTAAAAAGTTGTATGACCATGATGTTGTTGTTGACCGTCTCATGAAAACAAATGTGTACATAGCATGCTGTCGGTTATGGAACATACATAAATGCAAATCACTCTGGAACATAAAGCAGGCAACAGATGAATGGGCAATGTTCCTATCAGCAATTAGTGAAAGTTACAAGAAGATGAACATGAAAAATCGAATTTACATCTTTCATTGTGTGTGCTATTTGTTTCAGAAGTTAAAGTCTATTCCTATGCAGGGATTCTCTGTGATATTTATACAATGAAAGGTTAATATACTCTTCAAAACTAACCACCGTAAATTGTGGTTGGTGATGACAACTGAGTGAGATTAATTGTTAACAAATCTATAGATCATAAGATGCCAACACATTATTTAAATTTTTATCATGGGTAGGACCTTTGAAAATCTCTTTTCCTAAGTTTTTTTTTTTTTCCTTTTTTTTCCCCCATAGAGTACATGCACTCTCTGGAGACAGAGAGAGGGAAAATGAGAAATCACCCTCCAAGGGAGATGGCTATGCCACAGACCTCCTCCTTCAGGTCTCCTCCTGAGGTTTTGGGCACGCACACACACGCACCAGGTCCAGTGTTCTAGCCGTGGCTGGCCATGTGTGAATCCCGTGCCTTAACCATCACGCCACCTGCTGGCTTTGAAGCCTTCTCATAAAATACAGTATTATCATGCACAATTGTGTAACACATAAAGTCAGCTGATATTTGACACTCCCAGTATAAATGACTAGACTTTTATTTTTGGAATAGTAACAAAAATGATTTGCTACATTTGTTATATATTTTTATGTCACTGTTTGGGGAGGCAAAACAAAATGAAAGGTAACTTTCTTCCTTGTGCCATTAGCAAATTACCAATGCAATGTATTTCTAATT
This sequence comes from Tupaia belangeri chinensis, assembly GCF_000334495.1. Classification (NCBI taxonomy): domain Eukaryota; kingdom Metazoa; phylum Chordata; class Mammalia; order Scandentia; family Tupaiidae; genus Tupaia; species Tupaia belangeri. The sequence goes on from NW_006159574.1 coordinate 397,117, forward strand.
TCTTTAGTGTTTTCAGCCTTGATGAGTTATGGAGGTACACAGGGCAATGAGGTTAGATAGTATAACTGCGGAGTGCTGGCGATTTGACAGGGAGCTAGCAGTCGGTGGTGGTGTAAGTTCGTTGAGGCAAAATCCTTCCCTAAGAAGCTCATACTAGGATTCTTAGGACCCCCTCGGTCTTGGCTTTCCAGGTGTATCTGTTCCTGTCGCACTCAGACGCGCTCCTCCAAGTACCGTCTTGTCCTGCTGCAGTGCTGAGGATAAAAGAGCTGCAGCAGAATCTCATGAAAAGGCACAACAGGGTCATTCGGAAACGCATGTGTGTTCCCGCTTCCTTTCCGCCTCTGCTGCAACCTCCTCGTCCTAGGGCAGTCCGTCTCGTGCCCATGGTTTCGCTGATTAGATGGGAGGTGGATATGTGGTGGATCAGACCTGTGACGGTATTAATCTCCTCCTTCATCACACATGTTTTAGCACCTAATCTCAGGCCCTTCCTCGCGCGAGTATTGGAAAATGAGAGCGGCCTCTTCCCTTGAGCAGCGTGCCCTCTAGTGGAGGAGATGGAGATCGTCCCGGTGTGCACCGCACTGCTGTGGGTGGTACAGTGCAGATGGAGTGGGGACTGCGGGCAGAGAGGGTTTGTCCTGCCTGGCCGAGGTGTGAAGGGCTCTCATGGAGGCGACGTTTCTGCTGAGTGCAGAAAGGCCTTACCCGGCAGGAGGGGACAGGCCTTGCAGACAGAGCAGAGGCCCGCGCACGCGCTGAGCGGGTAAGGCACTGAGGTTCTGGCATGCTCCATGCCGAGGGCCCCAGGCCCCAGGGCCTACCCGGAACATCAGGCTGAGGGGTTCGGCCCAAGCGGTTTCTGCCAAACGGAGGGAACAGGTGTGATGAGAGCGGTCTGGCTGCGCCCGGCAGAGAAGAGAAGTGACGGAGGGCCACACCCGGGCGGCAGCAGTGTAGGTGAGGCCGGGTGGGCAGCAGGGCAGGGGCGCTGGCTGAGGAGAGGGAGGCAATGGAAAAAGTATTTGACAAATTAATAGCCGAAAATGCAATCAAAGACACAATTTGCAAATACAAGATGCTCAGCTAATATCAAATAAAGCAAACACAAAGAAGTTCGACCTAAAGAGCATCACAGTAAAACTGAAAACCAAAGGCAACCACAAAATCTTGAAAGCAGTGAAATTAAAATGACTCATTAAATGCTGGGAAATAATTTCATTAATGGCAGAATTGTCATTAGAAATCATAGTGATCAGCATAGAGTAGAACAAATTTCAAACTGCTAAAAGGAAAAGCAAACAAGAGTTATCAACCTAAAAATCTTTATTCAGAGAAAATATTTTTCAAGAATGATAGCTAAATGAAGATAATTTTTCAGAGCAAACAAGAATAAAAGAGTCTGTTGCCCACAAACCATACAACCAGAAAGCCTAAAAGAAGTTCTTAGAGAACTAGGAAATGATACCTAATGTAAACTCAGATCTTTAGTCAACAATAAAAAGCATCAGAAATACTAAATAGTGAGTAATTATATAAGATTATTTTTTCTTTTTGACTTTTAATCTTTAGTCTTTTTGACTTTTAATCTTATACTTCTATATGCTGTTATAAATAAGTTAGAGCACTGTCTTACAGAGTATGTGGAGTAAATTAATGTAAAACGTATAACAACCATGACAGCATGGGCAGTGGATGGGGATTGGAGAGCTGGACAGATTTCTGTATTTTGTGAGAAGTACTGAATTAGTGACTGGACTAGAAAAGGTAATGGCGTGTATTATAATCCCTAGGACAGCACTCAAAAGCTAACATACAGAACTGCAGCTGAAATCAGGAAACCAGGGGCTGGGTGGTGGTGCGGTGGTCATGCAGCTGAACCCAGGGAAAGGTTCTGGGCTCGCAGCCCGATACCTCCCTAGCATGCTGTGTGGGTGTGCGCTCATGACCACATGACCACATGGGTGATCCTGGCATGAAGGCCCTGTTGCAGTTGCTGCTCTGTCTCTCTCTCTCTCTCTCTCTGCCTTTGTCTCATGGGGAAAATGAATTAACTTTTAAAAAATAAAATAAAAATTGGGAAATCAAAATTCTATAAAATAGTCAAACCATAAAATGAAAGCCAGGAATTGAGAGAGAAATGAGAGTAGAGGAGGCAAACAGAAAATAAACAGGGCTAGCCTGTGATGTGTTGGTTAAGGCAGTAGGATCCCTCTTGGATGACTACAGGGTACGAGTCCTGGACCCAGGGGCTTGAAAAACACTCTAGACACATGTACAATGCTTGTCCAAAATCCTAAAAGGAAGGAGAAATTTCCTCCCTGCCTGTCTCTCTCCAGCAAGTGTATGTGCCCTCTCACAAAAATTTTAAAAATAAACAATAGACTCAAACTGAGCCATATCCATAATTTTATTAAATATGCATATGGTATATTTCCAAGGCCCATGGGCTATCAAGATATCTTACTGAGTTTTAAAAGACTGAAATGCGTACAGAGTATTCTCTGAGCCTCTGGGTTTGAATGCAAAAGCTATAGCAATGAAGGACAGAATAATTTTAGATATTTGGAAATCAAACTCAGATTTCTAAATAATCATTTGACCTAGCAGACAACACAGAGTCAGTTAGAAATAATTCAAACAATAATGTGGAGTTTATAAATATTTTTCCATCCTGTGGATATCTTTTTATTAATTCTTTTCTTCAGTGTACAGAAACTTTTTAGGTTGATGTAATCCCGTTTATCTGTTTTTACTTTTATTGCTTGTGCTTTTGAGGTTATAAAAAAAAAAAATCATTGCCCCGACAAAGTTTTTCTAATAGTTTCAATTTCAGATTGTATATTTAAATCTTTAGTCCATTTTAAGTTAATTCTCATATGGTGTGAGGTAAGGATCTACTTTCCTTCATCTTCATGTGGATATGTAGTTTTTCCAGCACCATTTATTGAAGAGACTGTTTTTTCTCCATTGTGCGTTCTTGGAAGCTTTGTCAAAAACCAATTGGCCATGAATGCATGGGTGTATTTTTGGGCTTTCAGCCCTGTTTCATTGGTCAATGTGTCATGCTAGTACCAGATTGTGATGATTGCAGTTGGTTTATAATCTATTTTAAATCAGAGAGTTAATGTGCCAGCTTTGTCTTTTTCGCTAAAGATTGTTTTGGCTATTCAGTCTTTTGTGGTTCTGTAGGAATTTAAATACTGTTTTTCTACTCTGTGAAAGATGACACTGGAATTTTGACAGGGATTGCATTGAATCTGTATACCTCTTTGAGTAGCGTGGACTAGATAATGATATAAATCAGCTCATCAAAATTTGTGAGATGTAGCTAATGCCCTCCATGAAGGGAAATTTTTACTTTTAATAGTTTTATTAGAAAGGATGGAAAATATTAAACCAAAGACCTAAGCTTCCACCTTAAGAAGTTAGCAAGAGCAAAGCAAAGTAAAGCCAAAGCAAGCAGAAAGAAGAAACAGAAAAGAGAGGAAGTGGAGCACAATACCAAGGGTGACGGTACCAAAACTGTGACTTGAAAAGGTTGATAAATTGACTAACATCTATCCAGTGTGACCAAAAAGAAAAGGGACACAAATGACCAATTCAGGAAAGAACGCAGTAGCGGATGCACAGACCCTGCTAGCCCACATATGGGGGGACAGGATGGACGAGGAAGTTCAGAAACAGAAGTCCACACGCAGTGTGGACTTTTGACCAGGAAAAACTTGCTAAGGCAATTCAGTGAGAAAAAGACACTCTCCCCAACAACATGCTAGAACAACGGATGAGATACAGTCCACACACACATAGTCATTTGATTTTGACCAGGAAAGACTTGCTAAGGCAATTCAGTGAGAAAAAGACACTCTCCCCAACAACATGCTAGAACAACGGATGAGATACGTGTCAGGAAAAGTGCACCTGGGATCACCTCACGTCCTGCAGGGGAGGTCGCCCACGTGAGCCCAGACCTCAGTGAGAAGACCAATATCACTGAAGCACTAGAAGAAAACGTAAGAGAGAAGTCGTTGTGATACTGGAGTAGGCAAAGATTTCCCAGGACACAGAAATCACGAAGCAGAAAAGAAAAATATTAACAAATAGATTTAATTCAAATGAAAACTATTTTGATCCTCTAAAGATATAATTAAGAAAATGGAAAAGAAAGTCACACTCTGGTAGACAATATTTTTAAAGATATATGCAAAAAGATGTACCCACATGTATACAGGGCTCCATCTCTTTTTATTTCGTTAGTTAAACGCTTGGCTTTTATTTGCATCGCCTGTAAACACAGATCCCTCGGACACAGAATGGGTGGTTTTCAGGGGAGTTCAGGCGGAAGCAGGAGCGGCACCTTCCGGGAAGCAGGCTGGCTGCCCTCCCATTACTGCCGGTTACTTTCTCTGTGAGAGCTGAAGCAAGGACTCCTTCTTGAGTAAGAATATTAAAAATGGGCAAATCCTTTGAATAGGTACTTCACAAAAGAACGACGGAGGGCCAATGGTCACGTGAAGAGATGCCGCCATAACGAGGCCTCCCCGGATGCAAATGGGAAGCTGGGTGAGATGGAGGTGGTCCAGGCCTGCCAGGTGCCGGCAGAGGGCCATGCCGGCGGTGCGGGCTGCTGCTCCGAGGGCACCCCGGCAGCCCCGCGTTTCCTGAGCTTGAGCGGAGCGCCGCACTTCCTGCCTTGGATCCGCTCGAAGAGAAAGGAAAACACGCCCCACGTCTCGTCTCAGTGGTCCCACACTCCCCCCGCCGCCCCGGGCTGCAGGAGCGTTGATGTGAGTGTTCATAGCAGCAGGAGTCCGAGGGCCAAAACCTGGCATCCCTCTGAACGGTCTTCGGTGCGAATTTGAATGCAGCAACACGGAGGTTTGTTAGGACTCAGCTGCCACCCTGCTGCAGAGTGACATGTGACACATGCCGTGACATATCAATGGCGTACATCACGCTGAGTGAAGGACAAGCACAAAGGACCCCGTTTTCAGTGTCACGAGGGGAAGCAGCCCCAGTGCTGCCTGGTGGCGCAGATGCCCACGGTTGAGGGGCGAGGGGCGAGAGGCGAGGGGCTTCCCCACCTTTCATTAGAGTTATTCTGAGATGGACCATATTTTATGTAGTCTTCCCAAATAAGAAAGATTCAAAACGCCTTGAAAGAGGTTAAAAACACGCAAACGAATAGGAAGGGAGACCGAGTCCCCGGAAAGGACACTGTTGTGAACGTGTCAGATCTCCGCCAAACTGACCTTTCCATTTAACCCAGTTTCCCAGGGGAATTCTTCCAACCTTAACGGCTGCACTTAACAGCTATGGGTACGGCAAGCCCTTCCCAAGGGATCATGGCAAGGTCGGAACCTCCCAGAAAGCGAGCTTCATAAAAGGGTACGCAGAGTCCACAGTGGGGTCTTGAACAGGGGTCAGCCAGCTCATCAGGAGCCATGTAAACCCTGCTCTGCAAAGGCCTGGCAGGTTGTTCCGTCCAGATGTCCCATGCTGTGGTCCCAACAGGGGACTTGGCGGGTCCTTAGGGAGCAACAGGCGACTCGGGGAAGTGGACTTCCGTGTTCACAGGGAAGAAGAATGTCTCTTTTCCCTTGAGGGGCTGACAAAGAATTTGCTGCCCAGCCAGACTTTAATGAGCCCCCTGGATCTTCAGCTAGGCTCATCTTGCACTTCCTTGTAAAATCCAGTTTTAGCAAAGCACCCTGCTAAGTCGGTTTAGCAAGAACCCCCTCTCTGATGTCTGGTCCCCTTGGCTGTTGGGTTGCTCTGCCTCCACCATCCCACATGTTCTCTGGTAACCCTGGTCTGTCTGAAGCAAGAATCCCCTCCCCACAATATCTCCTCTTAGTGTGTAAACACTCTGACCACCTGCTCCTAGGCTGCAAGTCAACACCTGCTCCTGCCACATTCCGAGTGGAGCCCAGCCTCTCTGGCCCACCGTCAGCCCCGACTGCAGGGGTCCGCACACCTGTCACAGTGGTCCCAGGTACAGCCTGCCTCCCCTCCCGTTACCAGGGGTCACTGAGTCGCTTCCCCTTGAGTGGCATGTGCTGTGCTCTCATGTCAGTGGCAGGAAAAAGGGTTCAGAGAGAAGCCCATGTGCCGCCGTGTGGAGAAGAGCTGGACGCAGTTCGCATGTTTAAAGGGCCCTTTGATGAAAAGCAGCGTTCTTTTTTTTCAGAGCCAGCTCGTTCACTTTACATGCGTCCGTCAAAAGCCTGGTGACTTCCTTGGTGTTTCATGTTTCTTTTTTATTTCCTCTCTTATAGATAAAGAATTCATCTACAGGGAACAGAAAGGAAATGTGATACTGCGGAACGTCGAAACAAATAATTCCACCGTGTTAATAGAAGGCAAAAAAATTGTAAGTACTCCTTTAATGACCGGGATAATTTCAGTTTTTCCTCCTGTAAGTCAATAAAGCAGAAAATGACTTCAGGTTTCAACTTCTAGCAGTACCGAGGAGAAGCAATAAACTGCCAATACTACAGGCTGAGCAACTAAAGATAATGTGAAATTGCAGCCACACTAATTTCAGAAGATGAAAGCGCAGTTTCTCTCGGCGTCTGGGAAATGTCTCTGCAGGTGCTGGAAACAAGTGTTGCAGATCACTCGGAATTGAAAGGCGAGGTCCTCAGGCTTCACTGAGAACAATTCACGGAACAACTGCAATAGTGCGTGTGGAGTACTTGCGGAGAATTGGCCCAGTCTCCTATGAAAAGGAGCTCCTCTCGTGCACTGATTTATTAACGTAGGCACTGTGACAGCACTTACCCTAATGACATTCAGTGATGCTTAAGCTTTAACATGAGACCCGAAGCGATCTGAAAGCCCAGGCTCCATACTCTTGAGAAAAGTTTTTCCTAGACATTCAGACGACCTTAGATTCTGTGTTTGGGTCAGCAGGTGGCTAGTGGTTAAGGTGCCATACTCCCATGTGGCCAATTGTGGTGCAGGTCTTGGAATTTAAAATTCACTCTGGGCACATGTGCGTGTGTGCCCAAAATCCTGACAGGAGAATGGAAGAGAAGGGATTGTGGTGGGGCTATCTCCCCTGGGGGATGATTTATCACTCTCTGTCCCTCTGTCTCTCCAGTAAGTGCACGAACCCTAAGCAAAAATCTCTCTCGCAATAAAAAGACTTTGAATTCATATACAATTAAAGGTATCTGTTAGAAATATTGAGGGAGCCAGCAGGTAGTGTGGTGGATAAGGTACTGAACTCTGACATGGCTGACCATGGTTCAAGTCTTGGACCCAGCAGCTTAAAAATCATGCTGGGCATGTATCCATGTATGTCCAAAATCCCAAGAGAAGAGTAGGGAAGGGATTGCTGTGTGACCATTCCCCTGGGGGGTGATTGATTTCACACTTTCCTTCTCACTGTCTCTCTCACTCTCTGGCAAGTGCATGTGGCAAAAGCCTTAAAAAAAGAAATATTAGGTCTGTCGATGTAATAATAGGTGATGCCAATTTAAAGAGAATTAACTTCGTTCATTAGCTTCTGTGTGTGTGTTTACAACATGCCTGAATTCATTATTAGAAGACATAAATATCCAATGTTAAGAGTTAGTCATTCTCCTGTTTGCTGTGCTAGAAGACCAGAGGAGAAATGAAGACTATGTCTAGGCACAAAGCTGGGATTGAGGCAGGCCGCATCTGAGACAGGGCAATCATACTACGGCTCTGTGTGAGTCAGGGACAGGACCACCATGAAGGCAGGCCGCATCTGAGACAGGACAATCATTCTTCAGCTCTGTGTGAGTCAGGGACAGGACCACCATGAGACTGTGGTGTTTAGGCCGGCCTGTAACAACTGGAATGAGTGGAGAGATTTGTAAGAAACTGAATTCTGTGGTCAGAGGATTTCCTTTTTCCTTTAGGGAGGTTTTAACTATAGGGCATGGACACTCCCTGGCGAGACAGAGAGAAGAGAGACAGAAAGTGAGAAATCACCCTCTCTAAGGATGGCCATGCAGCAGTCCCAGCTCCTCCTTCCTCTCAGGATTTTGGCCACCACGCACACAGCACCTGGTGTGAGTTTCAAGCCACCGGGTCTGGGACTTCAGCCGCAGTCAACTGCGTAGGAGTCCAGCACCTTACCCACACCACCTACCAGTCCCGGTCATCAGGAGTTTAAAACAGTCCTACAGCCTTGGCCTCTACCATGACCCTCTTTCCCAGCAGTAAAACCAGACCCTCCGGGACCAGCTAATGGCTAATGGTATAGATGCTGAATGCCCGCGTGGCCATTGGGGTTCAAGTGCGGGACCCAGAGGCTTGGAACTCACACAGGTGTGTGCGCATGCCCAGAATCTCCAGAGGGGAATAGAAAAGAAGGGACTCCAGTGTGGCCTTCTCCCCTGGTGGGGGGGAGGAGCTCTTGTTTTCTGTCTCTCTGTCTCTGTCTCTCTGGCAAGTGCATGCACCCTATAGCAAATATCTCTTTCAAAAAAAATAAAAGCAGACCCTTCATTCATGTAGACACAGTGGGGTTCCTCAGCGGCCTTTCCCCACGGCCTGAAGGAAGGGCATGCAAGTGCGAAGGTGACATCTACTGCAGGGTGCAGACACAGCTGCGGGCATCGCTGCGGATTGAGCAAACACAGAGCTCGGGCTACGACGTGCTGTGCATTGGCAGAAGTGGCTCTGGCCCTGGCCCAACAACTGCTTTGACCCAAAGTGTTGATCCTATTGTCCTTTATCATGCCTCCCCCGGTAGCAACTGTCAACTCCGTGAGCTGCCGCAAACGCTCTCGTTGTGCGTCCGTGTACATGCACGCCGCACGTCCTGTGACCCTGTGGCGACCGTGGTCCATGTACATGCGCGCACCACATGTCCTGTGACTCCGTGGCAACCGTGGTCCTCATACATGCACATGCCGCATGTCCTGTGACTCCGTGGTAACCGTGGTCCTTGTATGTGTGCGCGCTGCACGTCCTGTGACTCCGTGGCGACCGTGGTCCTCGTACATGCACGCACTGCACGTCCTGTGGCTCCATGGTGACAGTGGTCCTTGTATGTATGCATGCCACACATCCTGTGACTCCGTGGCGACCGTGATCCATGTACGTGCATGCGCCCACATCCTGTGACTCCGTGGCGACCGTGGTCCTCGTACATGCACACGCCGCACGTCCTGTGACTCCGTGGCGACCGTGGTTCTTGTATGTGTGCGCGCTGCACGTCCTGTGACTCCGTGGCGACCGTGGTCCTTGTATGTGTGCGCGCTGCACGTCCTGTGACTCTGTGGCGACCGTGGCTTGCACTTTTTTAGGCATTTCTTTAGTTTTTCTTTTTTATTTAACTGTGGGATATTCTCAGATCCTTCTTAGTGGGTAGCATGTTTAATTTGGTGTATATAATAATGGATTTTAGGAAACATTGATCAAAATTTCTGATTCATTTTTCTATTTTAACAATGTTGAGGCATCCTTGACTAGATTCCCACAGAGACTAGGTAAATAAAAGGTGATTGCTCTCAGATCGCAAGCGTGTCACTCTGGAAGGCACTCCCAGGCCGTGGGGTTGCTGCTCTGGGTAGGGCTCCCTGGAGGAGGTTTGGCCTTTGACTGGGCTTTGACTCCCACGCAGGGCTTGGCTCCTGGCCTGCACATGGGAGGTGTTCCATCCTGTGTGTGTTATAAAAGGGCATCGTGGGTTGGGAACCAGCAGTTAGCGTAATGGCTATGTCGCTGGACTCCCACGTAGTCGACCGCGGTTCGCGTCTCGGACCCGGTGGCTTAAATCTCACGC
>NW_006159574.1:406903-418556 GCF_000334495.1 Tupaia belangeri chinensis
TCTCCCAAAAAAAAAAAAAAAGGGCATCGTGGGTAAACTACAGACACGAGCATTTTTCCAGAAACACCCATGCGAGAGAAAGGCCAGAGAGGAGCGCTGTGGGCTGACCTCGGGCTTCCTACTGTCTCCCGGTTGGAACTGTGCTCTAGTCAGTAGCCCCCAGGTCAGGCCACGCCCCTCTGGAGCGCCGGAGGACTGAGTTAGAGAGTGTGTGTAACACTGCCACATAGCGTTGGGCACGCGTGGGCTCTCACACATTAGACCAGGCGGGACACGAGGCAGACCCGGGGCCCAAGCAGGAGAGCAGGGTGGTTCCAAGAGGAGGCCGATGGATGGCCAGGTCCGGAGGGCCCCATGAGACGGCCCTGCCTGGTGTGGCAGCCTGGGAGCTCGGGCAGAGGTGCAGGCAGCAGACCCCTCACTGCCTTGAGTTTGAGCCCCTTCCCTGCAGGAGTTGGGTCCAGGCCACACCTCAGAGTGAGTGGGGCTGTCAGAAGCTGGTGTTATTGCAAGAGACATTTGCGAGTTCTAAATATAAAGAAAAATCGAATTTGGAGGGGCCAGCAGGTGACATGGTGGTTAAGACAAAAGACCTTTGTTATATTATCTTCCTTTTTTCCATGAAAAATAAGCCCTATAAACGTCTCATGGGTCAAACTGGATCTTCGGACACTTGGCCGGTGTCTCCTGTGTCCTGAGAAGCCTCAGGAGTCGGTTTTTACTGAGCGGAACAGTCTTTCTTTCTTCCCTTCAAGTACAAGGGGACTCAGGATGGCCTGACTCCCTTTGCCCAATTTCATTAACTAGATTTCACGGGACTGTAACTCAGGGACAACGAGTGCCGTCTCTCCAGTTCTGAGACATAGTAGAGCAAAACTGCCCCGAGGGCTCAACTGTTTAGCCCTCGCTTGAGATTCGGCTCTCTAAAGCCAGAGGAGGAAGTTGTGCATTCTGTCACTCGAACTCTTCTTGATGTGGGGACCCAGAAGTCACACATGAGGCCCTGGTTTGACCTTGCTGGCCATGCCAGTTCAGGCAGTCACTGCTGACTGTGACACGTGCTCTCCACGTGCCCCTCTTAGTGATGATGGGCCAGTAGTGACAGGAGCGCTGAGATTATTTGTCACTCACTGCGCCAAACCAGTGGTGTCTGGTGCTTGGAAAGCAATCGGAAATGCATTTCGGGAGCAGTAAACATGCTTAGGCGTTGCGGGCTTTGTTTTTGTTTTTAAGAGTCTGTGCACTCATTGGCGAGAAACAGAGAGGGGCAGTGAAAAAGAACATGAGAAACCAACCCCCAGGGCAGATGGCCATGCCACAATCCCTTCTCCATTCTCCTGCTGGGACTCTGGGCACTCATGCACATGTGCCTGGCATGAGTTTCAAGCTACTGGGTCTGGGATCGAACCATGGTCAGCCAAGTGGGAGTCCAGCACCATAACCACTACACCACCTCCTGGCCCTACTTATGCATTTTGATTCATCCTAGGGAGACTTTTCATGAGTAAATAATCTAAAAAGTAGAAAGTTGCACCATTGTTTACAGGAGTGAAAATGCCTAAAACTAGAAAAATGAAATAAGTAAATAAAAAATAGGCGATATATTATATAGCTACTAAATAATAGTTGTGAATGATAGCTATTGAAATAATAGCTGTGAAGGTTATATAACAATATAAAAATAGAAAATTCATGATGTAGAATTAAGTAGACAAAAGAATACAACATCATACACTTCAACTAATAATGAACCCTTCAAATTCAACTTCAATTAGCAATGTGTACTGAAAAGCCAACAAGTGAACCTTGAACTATGAAATCTGTGTTCTTGTGGGCTAGTGAAATTGTTTATCATTTTCTGGTGTGGTGATTTCCATAATTGCTGTTTCGATGCCATTTATTCAGTAATTTTAATCAGATTTTTAAAAATTCAGCCTCATGTTTCCAAGAGATGAGCCTTCCTCAGCGATGACCATGTAGGCGCTGCGGGTTCTGGAGTACTCGAAAGAGACGAGGAGTCAGTTAAGGGTCAGGCGCGTCCTGCCCTCATGCTTATGCCAGGCTTTCCCACGTTGTATGTCTTTACTTGTTTTAATGACTTACTGAATTCTCAGCTAACATTTCAATAGGAAGTATTTCCGTTCCCCTAATGTATGTCCCCCTTTGATTTTATACAATCACCAGACATAGAATTTGAATTTTTATCTCAGTCTAAAAATTAATTAATTCTGACTCCTCACAGAGAGGGACATAATTAGGAAAGTGTTATTAGATTTCAAAATCAAGAAGAGCAAATGACAGGGTTTTCGTGGCGCAGAGGCCTGGTGAGGGCCGTCAGCACGTGAGACCGCCCGCTTGCTCTGACCTGCTAACTGCGCGGGGTATGCGGCCTCCGCTCCCACTCAGTCAGCCCGGGATGGGACGCCCAGAAGGAGAAAGAAGCCGGTTCCTGCGCCTCAGTCCCCCAAGCCTGGGGCAGCCTGTCTGGGCGAGTGGCGGCTGTCCCAGGTGCTGTCCCAGGAGCCATCCCAGGTGGGACACCTCTCTGGGAGTGCAGGTGCCCTGCGCTCCGGGCGTGTAGTCCTGAGCTCCCCCTGCCAGGCTCACACTAGGACAGGGCAGCCACCACAGCGGAGCAGGGCAGCGGCCTCCCATCCCAGCCTGGCTCCAGGCACTCCTGTGGAGCCACGAAGGGGAGCTGGCTTTGTCCTGCCCACAGCGGGGAGGCGCAGCTGGCAGCTTGGTGGAGGCTGGCATGCCTGCTCCGGCCTGCGGGTGGTTTTGCAAGCGCAACCCGAGGTGTCTGGCATCTCTTGAACAGCAGGAAGATTTGGCCGCAGCGGGTCCCGTGTTCTCATGGAGAGCTGTGCTGGCCAATGCTGGGTTGCAGGTGGCCCTCAGGACAGGGCCTGCCAGGACTGGGGCGACCACGTCAGGACCCCAGACCAAGGGCTTCCGAGAGGAAGCTTGTGGGCCCAGAACAGCACTGGGGTGTCCCCGTCTCCACGGCTGCCTGACTCACCCCTCCCTCCCCCCAGTCTGTCCCCTGGCCCTGTGTCCCCACTGCTCTCTCCCTTTGGGGTCCTTTTTTCTTTCTTTCTCTCTTTTTGCCTTTCTGCCTCACTTACTATGAGATAGGACAGAAAATAAAAGTGTTTTTCACTTGTTTTACCCAGACTTTTACTTCACATTTTAAAAGTGAGTGACTAGCAAATATTATGCTGTGTCTCTGGAAAGTCTGAAGAGAGAGTGGAGTCTAAGCTTTTGGGCCCCCCTCCTGTCCTGTAGCCGGGGACGCTATGTCTCCCACCACACCCCTCCTGTCCTGTAGCCGGGGATGCTGTGTCTCCCACCACACCCCTCCTGTCCTGTAGCCGGGGACGCTGTGACTCCCACCACACCCCTCCTGTCCTGTGGGGGGCTGTGACTCCCACCACACCCACAGGCTGCCGTTTGACAAGTCAAGCTTCCTCTGAGCAAGGCTCCGCCAGGCAGGCAGGGGGGCGTGGGGGCCAGGTGGGGTGGGCAGTGACCAGCAAAGCCTGGTGCTTCCTCCTAGGGAGCTCAGCCCAGAGAGAAAGAAGTGATCGCTTGAGTGTCACGTTTCTGCACTTGAGGTGTAGAGCAAGGAAGGCCGCGTCCACTCCAGATGCCGTTGGAGACGGGTTGCTGGGACGGTCCTTGCACGTGGGGCCCATGGGACAGGCGTCGGGCTCTGTGAAGGGGGCGGTCATCAGCCCCCAGAGCGGACTGCCCTCAGTGGGCCATCTTGGGAGGGCTCGGGAAGTCGTAGCTTACAGGCCCAGGAAAATGATCTTCTGGAACCTTCCTGGCCTTGCTTCTGTAGGAAAAGAGGAGGGATAGAATTTTAAGCTGATAAGCCAGTGTGCTTTAGGGAAATAACCCGCGACCAGTAGGAAAGGGGCTCCGGAGAAGGAAGGATGCTGAGCAAGGAGCTCCCAGGAGAGAGGAAGCAGGTCCGGAGCTAAGGTCCTGCCTTGGAGGCCTGGAGGGACGGTGGGTTTTCGTTACATTCTGAGAGTGGACGTGGTCGTGGTTGGCCACGTCTGTGTAGGGGCAGGTGAGACTGAAGCTGTCGCCGTGGTCTGCACTGTCTGGGGTTCTGAGCCTTGTTGAGGGAGGGGTGGTGACCTCAGAAACCAAAGTCCGAGAGTCAGGGTGGCAGAGTGGACAACAAGGCTGCACTGTGGAAGGAGGTGCAAGGCCCGTGCAGGGGCGGAGTGAAGGACCGGCGTTCTGGGTGCCTGCACTGTGGCCAGGAACACCGTGAATGCCACGGGCCCTTATCTCACCCAGCTGAGGCCCGGGAGTCCTGGGAACCACGATTCTTCATCACGCTTACTCTACAGATCGGGAAACACGTGTACAGAGGTTAAAGAGCTGGTTCCCTTTTCCTAGGTTTTTGCCATAGAATGCATGCTGTCACTGGAAAGACCCTGACAGGGAAAGCGACAAGTCACCCCTGCGAGGCGGCCACAGCTCAGTCCCTTCTCCACTCTCCTCCTGGGATTTTGGCATGCACGCACGCAAACCTAGTGTGATTTTCAAGCCCCCAGGTCTGGGACTCAAACCAGTGGGCCATGTGGGAGTCTGGTGCCTTCACCACACCACCTGAAGACACTTTTTTCTGAATCACAGGGCTGAGAACTGATAGTCCAGCTTGGTCTAATTCCAGACTCAGTTACTGCATAAAGGATCCCGCTGTGGCCTCGCTCACTGCCGTCATGCGATGGGGCGGAGGGACCCCCACCCCTGAGCCTCAGGTGCTGTGTCCCCCTGGGACCCCCCACCCCTACCTACCACAGGTTGCTCCAGGGGCTCTGCACAACCCTGAAACAAAGATTGGCCATGCGAGATAGTGAGCCACCTGATGCAAGGCCACGCTGATGCCCTGAGTCTAGGAGGAGGCTCCGCCTTCAAGGTGAGAGAGAACGCAGCTCAGCTGCAAGCCTCCTGGGCCTTCCTCCGTGGCCGGCCTTTACTCAGCCTCTCACCCTGCTTGGGGCAAGGGCATTTTCAAGTTTTCTGACTCTCACCACCAGCAAACGCAGTTCTGTGGGCAGCATTTGAGTCCGAGATTCAGGCAGATCGAGGGCCCAGAGACAGGTTGTGGCTACATCCTCAGGTGCTGCCAGGCCCCACCCCTCTTCCTCACTAGCCAGGGCGGGGAGCCACATCCCCGTGCTTTGAACCTGATGTGTGTTCTCATGGTACGGTGTCCTCTCATTACTCAGCTAATCTGAGGGCTTGTTTCTTGTTTATCATTACTCATCTGATATATTTAGTTCTTCCTGAGTCTCTTAGAGAATACTGATTTTGGAAAATAGCCGTGAAAGGGACCAGCAGTTAGTGTAATGGCTATGTCGCTGGACTCCCATGTAGTCAACCGTGGTTCGAGTCCTGGACCCCGTGGCTTAAACTCACGGCGGGCGCGTGTGCGTGCGTGCCCAAGATCCGGAGAGGAGAATGGAGGAGAAGGGATTGCAGCATGGCCATCCCCTCTGGGGGGGGTGATTTCTTGCTTTCTGTCTCTCTGTCACTCTCTGTCTTTCTGGCAAGCGCACGCGCCCTATAGCAAAAACCTCTTAAAAAAGAAAATAGCCGTGGAAGGGTTTACGCTCTCCACCCTGCGTTGCCCTTGTGTGACCTGAGAAGTGGGGCATCCTGTCCTTTCTTGTTTCCCCTCCACTAGCGGCCGCCTTCCCCCCTCCTTTATAAGCATGCACGCTTGTCTGTAGCATTGAAGTAGAACCATCCTAGCCCAGCTTTCTTGTGCAAGCCGTAGGCTTCTAGGCTGCAGGGCCAGGAGCCACAGGCCGATGGCTGGTCTGGATGCTCAGCCGTCGATGTGAGAGGTGCAGACAGGCGAGGCCTGACTTCTCAGATCCTGACCAGCTGACGCCGTGGGAGGGCGTGGTGGAGAGACGGGACACTGCCCGGGCCATTCCCGCCCTCGCCTGCACTCTCTCACGCACACACATGTGCTCTCTGCCTGGAATTGAAACAGTCTGAGATTTTTATCTCACCAGAACAAGGCCTAGCATTTTATTTAAATAGAGACCGGTATTTCTGAAAGTCAGCGTCACATTACTAAAAATGACGTTATTGATTACTACTAAGTAGTTCCCATTGGTGCGAAATGTAGTTCTGCACCAATCTCATCTGTGAGTATAGATACCGAATTATACAGAAAGTAAAAAGGAGAGCCAGGCATGACTCAAATCATAATATGCTATTCACAAGTAAGGTTTCATCACTCATTTACATATCAAGAAATCAGTCAACAAAACTCATTACAATGAACAACTACAGTAAAATCTTTATAATTAAAACCACTTGATGCTGAAAGAATATCTGAAAAGTTTACCAGAAACACCTTATAATAAACAATCGATGAGATAGATAAAGCTGCTTCAATATGATAAAGGTTACTTACCAAGAACAAGCCAGCAGTGACACCCATTCTGAACGGCAAACAGCAGAGCCTCTTCTGTCATAGTCAGGAGTCAGGCGAGAGCTCACCATCACCACGAATATTGAATAGGTTCTTAGAAACAGTGCAAACAAATTAAGAGACTTCTAAGACCCAGAGAGTAAGAGAGAAAAAGTTTCCTCTCCTGATAATACAGTTCTATCCTTAGAAAACTTAAAAGACACTATTTAAAAACTAATAGATAAGAAAATGTCTTATATGGCTGAATGCAATAAATATTTCATTAAATCAGTAAATGTCTCTTCACTAACTTAATTCCTAAAGGAGAAATGGAGAAGATATTTCATTCACAATAAGCAGAATAAATAGAAAAGACTTAGAATAAATTTAAAAATACCATAAGACTTAGAGTAAAGCTAATCATAAAATCCTATTAAATATTTCTTAAAAATTAAAAATATGATGTGATTTTTAGATAAGCTAACAATATTAATAATGTTCATTCTTTTAAATATCAAACTGTAATATAATCATAATTAGAACTACAGTAAAACTTTAGACTATTTGCAAAATGATTTGAATTACTGTATCTAAAAACAAACACCTGAATATGACCAGGAAAAGTTTCAAAAGCTCTAAGAATGAAACCTTTTCACCTGGTATGAAAACACATACTGAAGATACTGTACGCAGCTCATTAATAGTAATAGCTAGCATTTTTGAACACTGAATAACATAGCAGGAATTGTCATTACGTCATTGAAATTTCATACCAACCATGTGGTAGGTATTCTCTCCCTGCAGAAGCACAAGAAGTTAAGATATTTCCAAAACCTTACAAAGTAAGTGGTGTCAGCAGCATGCCAGTTGTAGACTTTTAGAATCCACGGTCCAAGCTGAAGACTGTCTGGCTTTACAGAGGAATAGCACGGAGAGGGAGATGCTACAGGTCTCAGAAGAGGATTCCAATACAAATGAAAGTTTACTGTGTGAAAAGCACTGGGGGAATGGTGACACAATTAGAAAACAATGCTGGCATTTCTACAAGGAAATACTGTCTCATTTTATAAATATGCAAAATTAAGTTCCAGTGGATTAAAGGCTTAACTGTTTTAGAAGTTTGTTATTTGCTTTTGCACAAAAGAAAGAAGTTTTTTAAAAATCAAAATAGAAAATACAGAGCCATCAAAGAAAATATAGCTATATTTAACTTGCCATCTAAAATTAAAAATTTTCATTTTAAAAAGGGCTAAATCAATTGATAAATAGAGGATAGTATGACAAGTAACGGGGTGGTATCTACAGTCTACAAAGAGTTCATCTTAATCGAACAGGAAAGGACAAGTCACTAATATAAAATGGACAGAAACATCCAGGGACTGGCCCGGGCAAGCCTGGAACCAAGACCTGCTTAGCTTGGAACACTGATCTGTGGTTCACGGTCTTGGAGCAGATGTTCAGGAATGTGCCCAGTTTCGCATCCATTACTTGCACGTGGTAAAAGGTGGGCCTAGCGTCTACAGCTTCCATGACCACAGGGGCTAAGGAGACCGGGACAATCAGCCATGCATGAACACACCCACGAAGGGCTGTGGCGAGCCTCTCGGACCGCCTAATGAGAGCCTCGCTGTCTCCTGTGGTGTCATTAGCAGCTGACCCTCCATCGAGAATGTGACCTATACTGATTCCCAAGTATAGAAAGTTGCATTTTTGCTGTTTTCTGTTGGCATTATTTTTATACCTCTCACATTATTGCCACCCTTGTAACGGCTCGGGTATAATCCTTCATTTGTTCAGCAAACATTTACAGAGCATGTGTGGTAACCTGTCTCTGTTAGGCACTGACTCTAGCTGTGAAAAAACTAATCGAAATATTCTTCTTACATCTGGTCTAGCCATGAAGATACAACTGGAATTACCCTCCTAATACACGCAACTGAAAAATGGGACAAAGTATAGGGCAAAATAGATTCCCTTTTTTTTTTTTTTGTTAAATTTCATTAGAGGGCACATGTGCTTGCCAAAGAGAGAGGGGAGGTGAGACAGCAGCCGTGATGAGGATGGTCATACTGCAATCCCTTCTCCCCCATTCCCCCACCCCCCTTCTTTTGGGATTTGGGCACACACATACATATCCCTGGCATGTTTTTCAAGCCACTGGTCCAGGACTCAAACCCCAGAGCTGGCCATGTGGGATCCAGTTGCCTTAACCACCATACCACCTGCTGATCCTAAAAACAGTTTCCCTGTGCTAGATAGCAGGCACAGCACAGGTGTGATCTCCAAGAAAAGGGAGACAGATGAAATAAGCCCTGCTGTCATGTGGGCTTTTGTGTGGATGTCATGGCCAGGCTGCAGACAAAGGGAACATTCTAGATGGCAGTCCTGCCACTTCAGGAAAAAGAAACAGCTACAAGAATGAAACAGTACACAGAAGGAGGACGCTATTTTGAGGATGCTCACAAAATCTGCACAGGGCCCTCGAGACTTTGGTTCATTATTGATTTTTGTATGTGAAGAACAAACCATCATAAGGCAGGCCAAAGGAACATCCCAAGGAAAGAACAATTGCAGTCCCCTAATTGGGAACAAAAAAAAAAAAAAACCTCCTGGATCTCATACAGTACCAGGAATCATTTAAGTTTCTTCTAGCCATGTGGCGTTAAGCGGAAACCCCAGGAAAGCCACCTCTGAAGAATAAGGCTCAGTTAGCACCAGAGTACTGGTTACTAAGAAATGCCTATAGGACATACTTTTTTTAAAGAATTATTTAATTTTATTCATGATTATTAATATTTGTTTATGTTTCTTTTTTTAATTTAGAACATCTTAAAAACAAACCTTGAAAGAATCAAATTAATCCACCAGTAACTAACTGCCTGTCATAAAAAGTCCAACACAAAAAAAATCTAAAATTCAACAAAAGTAAATTCAACATACTCGTGCTGATTTTTTTTTCCAAAAAATTACTATATATAGAAAGAAGCAGGAGAATGTGACCTATAATGAAGAGAAAAATCAGTTTTAAAACCAGTCCCACAAATAACAGAGACAATGTAATTAATAGGATAGCACATTAAAATAGCTAAAATAAATATTTTTCAAATGCTTAAGGAAATGAGAGTATGAGTATGGTGATAAGAGAAATTGGGGATTATAAAACACCCAAATGAAATTTCTTGAGATGAAAAATAAAATATATATAAAAAGCTAAGACCAGCAGTTGGCATAATGGCAATGTCACTGGACTCCCATGTAGTCACCCACGGTTCGAGTCCTGGACCCAGTGGCTTAAACTCATGCCGGGCACGTGTGCCTGTGTGCCCAAGATCCCGAGAGAAGAATGGAGGAGAAGGGATTGCGGCATGGCCATCCCCCCTGGGGGGTGGTAATTTCTTGCTTTCTGTCTCTGTCTCTCTCTGTCTTTCTGGAGAATGCATGTACCTTATGTGTTTGGAAGAAGCTAGTTCCCTATAAAAAAAAAAAAAAAAAAAAAAAAAAACCTTTCAAAAAAAATGTAAAAAGCAATTTTCTAGATTACTAGCAGATTTGATACCACAGAAGAAACATAAAAACAGCTAAACTTTAAGGAATAGCTTAAACTAAAGAACTAAAACTAAGAACAGAGAGGAAAAACATGTAAAGAAAAAAATGTTGAACAGTTTCAGTGACCCGTAGGGCAGCATAAAGCATGGACTAACGTACCTGTACCTAAAGTCCCAGAAAGGGAGAGGAAACGGAAACAAAGCAGGCTTTTCACAAGTAGATCTTAATGCCAGCCAAAGGAGAGACATAAAGGGACTTTGAAATTCATGGGAAAATGGGATGAAAGTACAACTTCATTTTAGTGCAAGAAAAATCGAAAATCCATCAAGAGTTTTTTCATAACACACGTTTTCTCTTGAAGACCCCCTGTATTACATGCAGGAAAGCAGATGTAGGCACGCAAGAGTGACAGCAGACTCTTCACCAGATTCTGCAAGTGAGAAGACGGTGGATGACATCCTTAATGCACTGGGGAAGAAGCTGTCCACCTAAAATGCTATATGCTGCAAGAACATCAGAAATAAAGATGAACTAAGGAATTCTCAGAGTTTTTTATATTGGCTCTAAGCTTTCACCTTAAACCAGGGGAAAAGGGAAAGTAAACTCTAAGTACATAGGAGAAAAGTAATAAAATGCAGAAGCCAACCATATGGGAAGCAGAAAAATAATGAAAAAAATGAACAGAACTCGAAGCTGCTTTTAGCAAAGATCAATAAAATCAATAAGAGCAAAGATAATGGACAAAAGAACAAAAGCACCGGCAGTCACTACAGGTATTAAAGGCTAATAGAAATATTGTGAACAGCTTCGTATCAATGCAGTCGCCAGTATAAAGAAAGCAGACACGCCCGGGGTGGACACAGTTACAACAGCTTGCTAAAGGAGAAGCAAGAGGCCGCATGGCCCTATGCTGACGCAAGAACTTGACCGAGAGCTCGAAAAGTTTTACATACAGAAAAACCACGGGCCAAATGGCCTCACTGAGCAAGCCTACCAGGCGTGTAAGGAAATTATCCCAGTTCTATGTGACTTCCAAGGCCAACAGAAGAGGAGGGGTCCTTCCCGAGTCCACATCTGCAGCGGGACTGCACGTTCTATCAGCATCGACCTGAAACAAAAATCAAAGATATTTCCAGAAAAGAAAACCAAACACCGATTTCTCTCCTACACACAAATGCAAAAACCTTCCCCAAACCAGGTAGTGGCGTGCAGTAATATACGCAAAGGGTAACAGTTCACAACTGGATCGTTCCTGCCAGAACACATGGTTGGTTTATTAGGCGGAAGCCAAGCAAGGCCACTCACCACATGACAGGCCGAAAGAGGAGAACAACATCATAGCAATAAACGCAGAAAAAGCATTTGAGAAAATTGGACACATTTGTATTCTAGAAACTGAACAAAGTAGGAAAAGACAGGGACGTCTTCAGGCTGATAAATGACACCTTCCCAAAAGAAAAACCCACCGGCAGTATAGTAAGTGAAGAAGAGGGAAGGTTTCCCCTGAGATGAGCCAGAAGGCAGGGCTGTCTCCTCTCACCGCTGCTACTCAGCACGTGCTCATCCCAGCAGTTCCTTGGTCCTAAGGCAATGGGAAGGCAAAGCATTTGGTTAGGAGGGGAAGAAAACAACTATCTTTATCCACAGGGAAAA
>NW_006159574.1:419150-421241 GCF_000334495.1 Tupaia belangeri chinensis
AAAAAAAAAAAAAAAAACCTTTCAAAAAAAATGTAAAAAGCAATTTTCTAGATTACTAGCAGATTTGATACCACAGAAGAAACATAAAAACAGCTAAACTTTAAGGAATAGCTTAAACTAAAGAACTAAAACTAAGAACAGAGAGGAAAAACATGTAAAGAAAAAAATGTTGAACAGTTTCAGTGACCCGTAGGGCAGCATAAAGCATGGACTAACGTACCTGTACCTAAAGTCCCAGAAAGGGAGAGGAAACGGAAACAAAGCAGGCTTTTCACAAGTAGATCTTAATGCCAGCCAAAGGAGAGACATAAAGGGACTTTGAAATTCATGGGAAAATGGGATGAAAGTACAACTTCATTTTAGTGCAAGAAAAATCGAAAATCCATCAAGAGTTTTTTCATAACACACGTTTTCTCTTGAAGACCCCCTGTATTACATGCAGGAAAGCAGATGTAGGCACGCAAGAGTGACAGCAGACTCTTCACCAGATTCTGCAAGTGAGAAGACGGTGGATGACATCCTTAATGCACTGGGGAAGAAGCTGTCCACCTAAAATGCTATATGCTGCAAGAACATCAGAAATAAAGATGAACTAAGGAATTCTCGGAGTTTTTTATATTGGCTCTAAGCTTTCACCTTAAACCAGGGGAAAAGGGAAAGTAAACTCTAAGTACATAGGAGAAAAGTAATAAAATGCAGAAGCCAACCATATGGGAAGCAGAAAAATAATGAAAAAAATGAACAGAACTCGAAGCTGCTTTTAGCAAAGATCAATAAAATCAATAAGAGCAAAGATAATGGACAAAAGAACAAAAGCACCGGCAGTCACTACAGGTATTAAAGGCTAATAGAAATATTGTGAACAGCTTCGTATCAATGCAGTCGCCAGTATAAAGAAAGCAGACACGCCCGGGGTGGACACAGTTACAACAGCTTGCTAAAGGAGAAGCAAGAGGCCGCATGGCCCTATGCTGACGCAAGAACTTGACCGAGAGCTCGAAAAGTTTTACATACAGAAAAACCACGGGCCAAATGGCCTCACTGAGCAAGCCTACCAGGCGTGTAAGGAAATTATCCCAGTTCTATGTGACTTCCAAGGCCAACAGAAGAGGAGGGGTCCTTCCCGAGTCCACATCTGCAGCGGGACTGCACGTTCTATCAGCATCGACCTGAAACAAAAATCAAAGATATTTCCAGAAAAGAAAACCAAACACCGATTTCTCTCCTACACACAAATGCAAAAACCTTCCCCAAACCAGGTAGTGGCGTGCAGTAATATACGCAAAGGGTAACAGTTCACAACTGGATCGTTCCTGCCAGAACACATGGTTGGTTTATTAGGCGGAAGCCAAGCAAGGCCACTCACCACATGACAGGCCGAAAGAGGAGAACAACATCATAGCAATAAACGCAGAAAAAGCATTTGAGAAAATTGGACACATTTGTATTCTAGAAACTGAACAAAGTAGGAAAAGACAGGGACGTCTTCAGGCTGATAAATGACACCTTCCCAAAAGAAAAACCCACCGGCAGTATAGTAAGTGAAGAAGAGGGAAGGTTTCCCCTGAGATGAGCCAGAAGGCAGGGCTGTCTCCTCTCACCGCTGCTACTCAGCACGTGCTCATCCCAGCAGTTCCTTGGTCCTAAGGCAATGGGAAGGCAAAGCATTTGGTTAGGAGGGGAAGAAAACAACTATCTTTATCCACAGGGAAAAATGATTATGTAGAAAATTCGAAGGACTCTACAAAAAAATCTACTAGAACAAATATCTAAATTTAGCAAAATTTTAAAATGTAGGATCATTACCAAACTCAATTATATTTCTATGTATTAGCAATAGAGAATTGGATTTTGAAATTAAAACATTTTATCTTCTTTATTTCTGTCTCTTTCTCTCTCATCTTAAAAATAAATTAAGGTGTATCCCAAGGTATGAGCTATGGGACATTATGAACTTTTTTAAAAGAATTACTTAATTTTATGTATTTATCTTTAAATTTGACCAGAGAGGGACAGAACAAAAGCAAGAGAGAAAGTGAGAGAGCAAGCCACCAGGTCCAGGACTCGAACCATAGTCAGCTATGTGGGAGT
>NW_006159574.1:421429-422348 GCF_000334495.1 Tupaia belangeri chinensis
ACAATGGTGGGCCGCGGGTGGGTGGGATGCCGGTGCAGCAGGGAGTGGGGCGGGCGCGGGGTGAGTTAGGAAGCACCGCACCTGAGCATTCCCTTTATGCCGTCAGACTGAAGACGGCCACAGGAAATAGCCTCCGTACTGACTTGCAGGGGTGCCTGCGATGCTGAGAAAGCGAGTGCAAAACGGAGTGGGAACGTGACTCTACCACTAACCGCTGCAGTTAATATACCACTCCCGAGCGTGAGAGTGACCAAGGGACGGGCTTCTGTACATCTCGAGAGGCAGAGCCTTGTAGGAAAGGGTGGTTTGTTTTGTTTCTAAATTTTATTTATTATTACCTTATTTTTCTTTTTTTTTCTTGTTTTTAAAGAATTATTTTATTTAACTTTATTTATTTATTTTAATTTGACCAGAGAGGGACAAACCAAGAGAGAAAGAAAGGGACAGAGAGAAAGTGAAAAAGCAAGCCTGGATTCAAACCACGGTCAGCCATGTGGGAGTCCAGCAGCCTTAACCACCATGCTACCTGCCGGCCCCTTATTAGTATTTTTTAACTTGCTGTAGGGCACGTGCATTCACTAGAGACAGAGAGAGGGGGAAGTGAGGAAGCAAGTGTGCAAGCCCAGGCCTCGAACTGCAGCTGGCCATGTGGGAGTCCAGTGCCTTAACCACCACACCACCTCCTGGCCCCCTGGGTTATTTGTTTTTATGTTTATCTCTACTGATTTGTTTCAGTGGATATAATAAATGCTGAATGGTTGAAATTTGAAAAGGATACTTAATGAAACGTGAAAAAATCTATTAAGTGATTATTATTCAGCTAATAAAAAAGGACCTAGCCATTTTTAATGTTACCAGTTCTAACTAGGGGACTCTGCACTGTCATATGTGAAACCCTCGATACACTGTAAACCTTCTT
>NW_006159574.1:423403-427576 GCF_000334495.1 Tupaia belangeri chinensis
AGACGGCCACAGGAAATAGCCTCCGTACTGACTTGCAGGGGTGCCTGCGATGCTGAGAAAGCGAGTGCAAAACGGAGTGGGAACGTGACTCTGCCGCTAACCGCTGCAGTTAATATACCGCTCCCGAGCTTGAGAGTGACCAAGGGACGGGCTTCTGTACATCTCGAGAGGGCAGAGCCTTATAGGAAAGGGTGGTTTGTTTTGTTTCTAAATTTTATTTATTATTACCTTATTTTTCTTTTTTTTTCTTTTTTTTAAAGAATTATTTTATTTAACTTTATTTATTTATTTTAATTTGACCAGAGAGGGACAAACCAAGAGAGAAAGAAAGGGACAGAGAGAAAGTGAAAAAGCAAGCCTGGATTCAAACCATGGTCAGCCATGTGGGCTGAATGGTTGAAATTTGAAAAGGATACTTAATGAAACGGGAAAAAATCTATTAAGTGATTATTATTCAGCTAATAAAAAAGGACCTAGCCATTTTTAATGTTACCAGTTCTAACTAGGGGACTCTGCACTGTCATATGTGAAACCCTTGATGCACTGTAAACCTTCTTGTTTGTTTTTTTCAGGAGTCGCTCCGAGCCGTCAGATACGAAATATCCCCTGACCGTCAGTACGCGCTGTTCTCCTACAACGTGGAGCCCGTGAGTGCTGCCCTGGGCTGTCTCCAACAGATTCTTTTCTTTACCCCATCCCTCACTCGGTGTTTGTCCTTGAACCTTCGTTCTGGGGACACTGAGGTCTGGACCATCATGTGGGCCCTGGCAGTCTCTTGCAGACGGACTGCCACCTGGGACCGGGGAAGGTGTCAGAGCCTCCCAGGCAGGAACAAGATGACCCCTCATTTGAGAGACTGGTTCATAGGGCTTTCTTGTTGAGATGGTGAGAATTTGTCTTCTCATAGAGATTTATTCACCCTTTTGTGAAAAAATGTTTTGCCATTTTCTCAATCAAACCGTAAATTTTATTCTAAGAACAAAAAATCACTCCCCGTTCTCCCGAAGCTAAAATAGCACGGCAGTTACCTCCGGGCCGTCGGAGTGCTCCGGTGCGGAGCTGCAGCGACACTTCATCACTCAGGTCCCTATTTTTAGCACTTCACAGATGAGAGTCTCGCGGAAATTTTCCGTAAAATTCCATCCTGGCCTTTAGTAGCAGCCTTAAACTTCCTAAGCCTCAGTCTCTATTTTCCCTTCCTTTTTTTTCCCTTTTAACAGGCTGATATTTAAATTTCACTTGGCCTTTTCATTTTAAACAAGCTAGATGGTGAAATGGCCTGTCCAAGTGCATCAGACGTTCTGCTTGGAGAGACAGGCAACCTAAGAAGTGGAAGTTTCAGGAACTTTATTCTCTAGCTAAGAAAACATGGCATCCTGCTGCCTTTTGGGTCCTTCTGAAACCAGTTCAAGTAGAGCTTCCTGAACCCCCCGGGGACGAGGGGCACCTGCGGGTCAGAGTGCTTCCTCAGAGACTACACAGGGCAGGCTTTGGACTTATGTCCCACTGGGGAACTAGCGGGTCTGTTTCCATAGATGTGCAAGGCCATTTCTAGAATTGCACGCTTTCTTTACAAATGGACTGGACAGCTAGATTATTGAGAGGCGATTATTTCAACTTTATTCTTCCAAAAGTTGATTTTTTAAATTCTCTTTTCAGTTTTTGATTTTCGGGCATTTTGAATATGTTATATTTAAGTTTTAATTCTGTCTCTGAATTCTTTGGAACAATTGGGCATCTTTGGGTGTCTGAGAGCAGCTGGCGAGCTTGATGTTCTAAAGGCGGCACCTAAGGTGAGGCTGCGTTTTCTACACCCCACCCTGCCTGGGCCCCTGGCTCTTGGGGCACAGGGTCTGATGCTCATATAGTGTCAGCTCCTTTCACCACACCCCCTTGGAAGCTGCCAGAAATGTAATCTGGGTATTTATTTTAAAAAGAAAGAAATAGACTCTTTTCAGCAGCCTCAGCATGTACTCAAAGACTTTTATAGATGCGTTCCGCGTTGCTCCGGGAGGCACCGCCAGCAGATGAGTGGGAAAAGCATGGAAAGACACATCAGGTCACCTTCCAGGGGCTCTTGGTCCTTGGAGCACCCTCGCAGTGGGTGGGGACCTCGTGAGGTTATGTGCACCTGACGCTAGACACCACAGTGAAGCTCCATGCCCATTCTCCACTGTCACAGGGAAGAGCTCCCCTGCACCCTGGGGTGCCCTGTCCTCCAAGGCCCTATCCTGTGCGTGGTGCTCCCCACCAGTTCTCTCCTCTGTCCCAAAGACCGCCTGGGTCCTAGTGCCCAAGGTAGCCTTAGGCATTGATTGTTGTACTAACTGTGAGTCTGAGTCCTGCAGGACCCAAGCTGCGGGGACCCCGGTCCCCTCCCCACTCAGCAGTACGTGGACTGAGACAGTTCACAGTTCGTTTCCACAAAAATCTATTGAAATCTATCGATTAAATGGAGTAACCCATAATAATTTTCAAGTACTGAGCATTTACTATGCATGTCTATCCAAGGAAGTATTCTTTGTTCTTCTGAAGGACAGTTGGAAAGAGAAGAGCTTGGGGTTCTGCTTAAGAATCTGGAGTTAGATATTAGGAAGAGCTTTCTAACAGAGTAAAGAAAGATGCACGTGATTTTAGAAAAGAGGAGTGGGTTTCAAGGGAAGGGTCTTGGTCTATAATACGGAATAAGTGGACTAGACCGAGACTTCCGAAGCTTAGTATCAATCATTATTAATAGTGTATTAGTCGTATGATCATTAATCACTAATAGTAATCACAGTAGATTAGCCTACTATAGGTTTTTGTTATAGTTTCCATTTTCAAATAAATTTGGGGACTCTAGTTAAACAAAGCTATATACATTTCTTTGCTGCAGGATATCTTGAAGCTTTTGCTAGTCTCATGAGTTACACAGTAGCTCCTGAGTGGGCATTATGATATGTGGGTCCAGGGCTGGCCCCATAGTTCAGCAGTTAAGTAGGGGAAGCTAGAACCTATGTGCCTGCTGGGGGTTAGAGTCCCAGCCATGTTGGCCTGGAAAGCACAGGAGGCTCATGTGTCCATGTCAAGATCTAGACGTTCTAGAGGATTGGAGGAAAAGGATTTCAGAGTTAGCATGACCAAGCCCCATTTTTCTCTCAATCTCTCTCTTTCTGTTGTGCACACACGTGCAAATGCACACGCCCTCTGGCATTAAAAAAGAAAAAGAAAGAAAGGTCTATGATTCCAATCCAGCTGTAAGGAAGCCAGGACTTTCTCTTTGGATCCGTGCTGACCCTGCCCTCATGCGTGTACCCAGAGGCAGCCGGTGTATCTCATTTATAGGAATCAATTCCACTTTTCATTAAAAAGACGGTCATGAAACGGTTTTAGTATGAACTAACTGTCCAATTACTGAACGTCTTTTCATTTGTTTGCGTAGATGTCTAATTAGCAATAAAGTTTTAGCATGTTGATTACCATTGCACTGAAAAAACCCACGTGTTCCACACCGACTCCAGATAACTACCATCCTCCCGGCTACTGCCTCTCTTGCTGCCTGCCGCAGCAGTGGCCTGGGACGTCGCAGGTCCCCAGGGTCAGGGCTTTTCCTAATATGGGCCACTGTGTGCATGCGCGACCAACTGGGCCTTATGCAGTGTGTCTGGGAGCCATCTGCCTGTGGGGGGCCGACAGGGAGGCACTGCCACTGGACTTTGGCCTCTCTTGGTGAGGGTGGTCCGGTGAGCCCAGGTCGGCCACCTCTCGGGTCGCACGTGCGTGCAGGCAGTTGGGCGACTGTGTCTGGCTGGATGTGAGGACTGCCAGCTATCGGCCTGAGGCTGATGGACGCCTATGTGGAATCAGCCACCTCAGCAGTGGCAGGTGTGCGTGGTCTCTAAGAGGTGTCCCACGCAGCACGCGAGTGAGAGGAATGGGGAAATAATAACATTCCACCAGAGACCAAGAGCAGGGCAGTGTCTCAAGGAGAACCAGCTGGAGGAGACTGTCAGCTTAATCTGCGTCACACCCCTGTGTACCTCTGCTCCCAGTTACGGACGAGTTGCAGCTTCCTATCACTTCCAGCTGTTCAGCGTGGACAGATTCGTTTGCCAGTTTCACACTGACGGCTGCTCACGCCAGGGCTGGACGGGCTTTTCTCTCCCAGCCTCCCCCAGCCACGCGCGGTGACTG
>NW_006159574.1:427623-429322 GCF_000334495.1 Tupaia belangeri chinensis
GCTGACCCACCTAGCACTGACCAAGTGGCTCCAGGTACTCGGAGCTCCACCCGGCACATGCTCTACACAGACGGGAAACAGATCTCTGCAACGTCTGTGTCCATGCTGGACATGCAGGACGTGCCAGTGAGCACACTTTTCTCCTACGAACTCCTCTGTCGTGTAAGTCTGTCATCGGCAGATGTCCCTGCACACCCAAGTAGCTGGTTTCAACTGTCAGTCCCACGTTTTACTGACAGTGTCAGAAGTACCTGTTAGCCCCGTTGAGGTGGCTTGTGCCCAGATGCCACTGCTCTGTGGGCCGAGGCCATGTGGAGGCCCAGGTCTCCGCCCGACCTGAAGCGGGTGCAGTGGCACAGGAGCAGCAGTCCAGCTAAGGGGAGGATTACGGCAGAGTGAGAGCTCATCTGAAAAACGAAACAAAACAAACCTCTTTAAAAGCAGTATTTAAAATGTCAGCTATCCAGTGGATTAGAGGAAACGTAGCCCGAGCGTAGTTGCTCATTTTTCCAGGCGTTAGGTGTCTTTGGTCCGTAGCTGGTAAGTCTGGATGTGAAGGCACGAACATTGTGCTTTCACGCACATGGCCCGCCCCGTGCTGCGAAAAATGTGTTCCTTTAGACCAACGCGTTTCCTCGCAAAGCGTCGTTTCTGCTCCAGAGAGCCCACGTTTGCTAAATGAGTTCTATTTTGAACATGGAACTTCAGAACGCTTCTTAGTGTTTTGAAGGACTCTCTTAACCTGAGCTACCCATTGGGGAAATGGTCATTGTTTTTAACTTTGAATTCAGAGACTAGAGCAATGACATGCTAGTGGGGAATTGCCTTACAAAGGCCTCCCGGCATAGAGCAGCCGTGTGACTATCCTGAGACATAACCAACAAATGTGAATGCTTCCAAAACTCTTTTGGGAGGAGGAAAAGAAGAGTTTAAAATTCATTATCTTCATTCATTTTAAAATCGTAATATATTTTGTGGCTTCCAAAGAGAATATGTATGTTGGAAATATTTTCCTTTGCGTGTCTGTTCTGCAAGCGCTACTGTGAGCTGGAGGCCCCGTCACTGTACAGGCGTCTATGGGGATGGCTGTCTTGCAGCAGAACAGTGTTCCCAGCCAGTCACGCAGTCACTGAGTGAGTGAACGGGGCGCTGCGTATCCACCACGCTCTCTAAGTTATCTGAAGCTGCATGGCAGATTAGTGCCAGGTTTGGTGTCCCCACACCAAGGTGTTGCCTCAGTTTCTACAGATCAGAAACTCGGGCTCAGGCCAGCGGATGCTCTGACTCAGGGTCCCCCCGAGGCTGGGGACGGACCCCTGTCCAAGTTCACTTGTGGGTGCTGACTGGACTCGGTCAGATGGCTGCCGGATTTCTCACTGGCTCAGCGCCTGTCCCCAGGCACTCCCACCCTGAGCCTCCCCCCAGCAGCTCGAAACCCAGCGCTTGCTTTTTCAAAGCAGCAGACAGGAAGCAGCACAGCAGCAAACTCACGTGGCCAGGTTGGGGGACTGGGGTGGGTTGTGGTGTGAGGACCCTGTGGTGGTCCAGACTGACTCTGTCTCTCTCTAAGACATAAATCAATACACTTAAAAGAGCCAGAGGAAGAATGTCGGCAATATGGCATTGCCCTTCTTGTGACCTGATGCGGGAGTGCCAGCACCCCCACTCCTACCATATTCTACTCGTCAGACACAGTCCC
>NW_006159574.1:430671-430897 GCF_000334495.1 Tupaia belangeri chinensis
GTGTCCCGTAAAGCTGATGGCTGATGCTGATGCTGCTGTCAGAGCAGGAAGTGGGACGACCACTCCAAGCTTCGCCCCCAGAGGCGAGGGCGGGTGTGCAGGTTCTTGAGATCAGCCCATCACCACCCCACCCGCTCCTCCACTGCCCGAGAGGTCTCTCCTGCTCGATCCTGAGAAAGACGATTTGATGATGAGCTTTCCATGGCAGGAATTTGTAGCAGCTTTT
>NW_006159574.1:431141-440603 GCF_000334495.1 Tupaia belangeri chinensis
TTCCCCGCCACCCCCGGCCTCCCGCCGCCACCAGCCAAGTCTGCCCAGGAGGAGTCATGGCAGTCTGTCCGTCCTGTGCGGTTGGGCATCTTTCTGCGTAGTCTGTGGCTCCTCTCTGGGGGCTGGCTTTGGGAACAGCCAATCGGAGCTGGGCGAGCCTCCACGTTTCCGTGTGGCTGCCCCCCGAGCGGGGGGCTCTGGTTTCCGTGTGGCTGACCTCAGAGCCGGGAGCTCTGCACGCCGGCCGTGGGCGCCTTCGCGGGCAGACCACATTTGGATGGCGGCCGCTGCTGTTCCTGTGTGAGCCCAGCAGCCACTGCCGTGGGTGGGCTCCTAGATCCAGTCATTTAACCTCCTCTGGAAGCAGAGGGTCAGCTCTGGGACCAGGGCTGTTCCTGGTGTTTCCTGGAAGGGCACTGTACCACCACTGCTACCTCGGAAGCGCCTCACTCTGGCCGAGCTCTGCGATGCGGTCCCAGCCATCTCTCCTTGTTTGCAGCTGCAGAGATCGCCATGGGCACCCTGGTAACAGCAGTTCGCTCTTCGACTGCCCTAGGCCTGCCTCTCGGGGCTCGTGCTGTAGCAGATTTTTGGAAATGCTCATTACGGACTTCTCAAATGCGTGACTCCACGTGGCTCACACTAGGCGCTCCACACAGGCTTTCACAGCATCGCGGGCTCTAATAGCAAGCCGAGTTCTTGGGAAGCCGTCCAGGGGCTGAGCCCCGCAGCAGCCAAGACCACGCTGCCGGGCGCTTTTTGCTTGTTTTTGAAATAGTAGGTTTTTAGTGTTTTTCATTTTGTGGGTTTTTTTCTGGTTGTATTTTTTTAGCACAAACCTGGTTCAAAACTGACCCACAGGGAACTTTTTTTTGTTTCTTGTTTTTGTTTTTTTTTTGTTAGTATTTCCATAGAGGTTTTGGAACTAAACTTAAAAGCCCAGATTTAACCATAGAAAAAGTGTAGCCCAATGTGTTTCTTTCTTTCTCTCAATAAAATGTAAGTGTTGAGGCAGTTGTGTGTGTGCATGCACACTTGCGTCGTTCTGGCTGCAGAGTAGAAGTAGAGGGTCTCCCTCATGTTGCACAGGTCAAAAAGCTCAAGGGTGGGTACTTCTGAGTGTAGATCCTGCAGGGCTGGGACGTACTTGTTTGTAGCTTGGGGTGCTCCCCAAAGAGGTGTTTGGGCACCCACAGGCAGGAGAGGAGTCCCGAGGAGTAACCATGCCGCATGGAGCCCGCAGCCCAGCGGCTGTGGCAATGGCCTGTGTGTGTGGTGGTACTCGCAGCCCAGGGACCCACCCTCCTTCCTTGACTCTAGCCCCCCACCAGGGACCCCAAGGTGGCCTCCTCCTCGGTCTCTGCTCCTCGGGCCACCTGCCCAGGCTGAGCTCTGCAGCCTGATCAGAGTGGCCTGGAAACACGTAAACAGTGGCATCCCCTCTGCTGCCCCTACCCACAGCCTGCAATCCACCATGCACGCACGCACGCACACACACATACATGCAAACACGCGCACACACACACATGCATACAAACCCTGCTCTCTCCACCCAGCTGCAGTGCCTTCCTCCTTTCCTCCCTCCTGCTGGAGGCCGGGTCCACCCACTGCAGGGACCCCCCCAGAGCTGGCCGCGTGCTCCCAGGAGTGCTTCCCTGGTAGCAGGAGGGAAGGCGGTAACGACAGTGTGGCAGGTCTGCCGTGGGCTCGGTGGGGGAAGGATCATGGTTTCTTCCAATACAGCCTTTACTGTCTTTCCAAGAAACTGAGATAAAGTCACTTGTTGAAAATGAGGGCAGAGGAGTGGGAGGGAGTGTGGTCCAGAGACAGAAAACACATGCGACGGCAGCCAGGGTGCAGGGGGGCGTGCCTCCCGTCGATGCTGGGTGAGGCGCGGAGGGAGCCACCCCAGCCGCACCGCTGCCGGGGACATCTGCCCACCTCCCAGCACCTCACAGTTGGCGTCGCCTGGGATGGGGCCTCAGCAGGGGAGTGAGATCAGGAATCGAGGGCATTTCCAAAGGAGTGGCTACTTCCCTAAACCCCGAGGTCTCAGCCCCAGGGCAGTGAAGCCAATGGGCCATAGGCAGGGACAGCGGAGCCCGCGGTTTGCGGCCTTTAGCTGTCCCCTTGGGTCAGGAGCCTGAGGCACCGAGAAGCCTGAGCTCAGGAGGCAGCAGGAACCGGCGTGGTTGGCAGAAAACAAACGCAATGTGGCAGAGGGAGGAGGGGAGGCCCCAGCGGCTCACAGGGAGAGGGGAAGAAGAGCTTAGGAAGGGTAGGACCCCTACCCCGTCCTCCAGCCTGAAGGAACGTGGAAGGTGAGATTGGAAAGAACCTCCAGTTGAAGCCAGCAGATGACATGGAGGCCAATGCACTGGATCCCACACAACTGACTGCACGTTCAAATCCCAGACCTGTCAGTTTGAGAAACGCTTCAGGCATGTGTACACGCGTGCCCGAGATCCTGAGAGGAATGTAGAAGGGATTGTGGTGTGGCCATCCCCGGGGAGTGTGTCCGCACTGTGGCTTTCTCTCCCTTTCTCTCCAGCAAGCGCATGTGCCCTATAGCAAAACTAAATAAAAACTAACAACCTCCCCTGGGTAGGGGACATTAGGAGCTGCCATGCTAAAGGCGGGTGCGGAGGACGCAGAGGTGCGTGCGAGGGCCAGGTAAGGAACTGGGTCCTGGGAGCCGGTATGATATCTGCGATGAGTATCTGCGATGAGGGGAGGACCTCTGGCCTCTCGACCCTGCAAGGCTCCTTGGCAGGCCTCCACTTAAACTGGCACAGACGGAGTAACGGAGCGACCCCACTATTGCTGCGTGTGCAGGCGCAGGAGTCCGCCCAACATGAAACTCGAAGGGAGTCAGAGAACTGAGCCTGAGAGACCTGGTACGGAAGGGAAGGAGGCGGCCCTGCGGGGAGGGCACACAGCTGTGGGTGAGGCCAGGCAGTGGCCCTGCAGGGAAGTGGTTCTTCAGGGAGGGTACCCAGCCGCGGGTGAGGCCAGGCAGCGGCCCTGCAGGGAAGTGGTTCTGCAGGGTGGGCACACAGCCTGGGTGAGGCCAGGCAGCGGCTGTGAGGAAGGCCGCCTCGTTCTGCAGGTGATGGCCTCTCAGCTAACGGAGGAGGGCCCTCAGGAGAGGAGGGGAGCCTCCAGCTGCTCTCCTGGATCGGGTGCTTCCTGTTCCCTGGTTCATGAACTTCTCGGGAGGGCATTCGTGAAGCTAAGTCCCTTTCAGAGGCTCCGTCTTTGGGCAGGTGGGGGCGCCTGGGAGCAGCCTTGCC
Organism: Tupaia belangeri chinensis; assembly: GCF_000334495.1. Classification (NCBI taxonomy): domain Eukaryota; kingdom Metazoa; phylum Chordata; class Mammalia; order Scandentia; family Tupaiidae; genus Tupaia; species Tupaia belangeri. The sequence continues at coordinate 434,435 of NW_006159574.1, forward strand.
TGTGCCCACTGGTCCCGAGAACCCTCAGTGCACGTCATCAGCACACCCAAGTGGCAGCGAGGACAGAGTGTGAAGGGGGCGGAGGCTGTTCCCGTGTCCGCGGCAGTAATTACATCATCTTCGTCATTCTTAAAGCCCACCAGCTTCAGGAGGGGCTCTGAGTGGTCTGAATCATCCAGGAAAGTCTGTGTAACTTGTAATAAAAGAGAAGAATGGGGGCCGGCAGGGGGCGTGGTGGTTAAGGGCGCTGGATTCCCACATGGCCGACTATGGTTTGAGTCCTGGACCTGGTGGTTGCTTTCTCAGTTTCCATCTCTCTCTCTCTCTCTCTCTCTCTCTCACTCTCTCTGTTTGGCAGCAGCCTTTCTCATTCTCTGTTTTCCTTTCTCTCTCTCTCTCTCTCTCTCTCTCTCTCACTCTCTCACTCTCTCACTCTCTCACTCTGTCCCTCTCTGGTCAAATTAAACTAAATAAATTAAATAAATAAGGTTAAAATCATTCTTAAAAAATAATGTTTATGAAAGAAAAGTAGGTTTTCCGAGTGGCAGGGTGAGATAGTAAATAGAGAACATTTAATTGCATTTATTAAAAATGTCCATCATTGTATTGTTGTGAGGGAAAAACGGCCCGAACGCTTCTTGAACGGTGTGTGCCACAGTCCCACTGAGCAGCACGCCATTGCGGGGCACTGGTGAACCGCCATCGCCAGCCCGCAGGGGTCAGAGCGATCGCTGTGGGCCGGTGACTGCGCTGCCTCCACACCAGCTGGGCTTAGGGACATTGCTGTGGGTCGTGTCCGCCTGGTTGTGAGCAGTTTATGCTGTTAACAGCTGTTAGGGGTCGGCACTGTCGACAGTTAGGGCCAGTTCCCTTTGTGGTTTTGGGCTCCAGCTGCTGAAAAGAAGATGATTTAAGAAGATGAGAGGTGAAGATGTCACCCGGAGTCCTGCCGACAGTCCTGCCGTATCACCGTCTCAGTGCAGGGCTAAAATCAGACAGCCCTCTCTAGGAATGCTTGGCTTACCTTCTGGTCAACTAGCACAACTGTTTTATGACACCAGGAGGCTTTCTGGCATGTGATGTTCGGGAGTTTATTGTGTCCCCACGTCCTTCCCAGTGTTCGCCACAGTGAGCCAGGTCAGCTCTGTGCATGAGCTAATGGGTGCTATGGAGCTCTGTGGTTTTAACAACAGGTTTTCATTGTCTGCTGGTCTTTTTACAAACCCCTCCTGGGTGGTCCTGCTCCTACTCCTGAGTGTTTACTAGCCAAAGCCTAACAATGAGAGCGTGGGGTGTGGACCGGCCGGCTGTGGGCAACACTCAGGCTCGGTCAGGCCTGGCAGGTCTCACCCATACACCCGCCATGACGGTGCTTTGTGCCAAGACAACAACCCTGGCTTTGCACTCTGCTGAGTTACTGCCGTGAGCCACGCATTGCTCGAACGGTCCCTCTCTGGGTGCCGCCTCGGAGTGCACGGTGGCTGCTCCCACTAGGCCGAGGCGCCGAGGTAACAGACACCAGCATGTTTGTGTTTGTGTGTGTGCACATGCGTGTGCAAAGGGAAGAGCACATGGCTTCTCACTGGTGGCGTCTGCAGTGTTACTCTTCCACTGCCACCTGCTGTGTGAGTAAGGAATCACGGACCGGATGTACAGGCCTGCCCTTGCGTGGAAGCCACTGGCCCAACCCACCTGAACCCTGCACAGCACTCCGGCAGGCTGCCACGACACCTGTCAGAGGTCATCACTTATCAACAGAAAAACAATTTGTCTTCTCACTATCGGGGTCAAGAAATACGGTAGAACAAGAAAGCTGTAGCTGCTGACATCTTGGGGCAGGAGGGAGGGACCCGGTCTAGTAACAGGAAATGCCTGCATCTGGGTAACTGTTGAAGAGTAGAGGCTTCTTCATCTCTGGTCAGTTGGAGCCACCCCTGGTGACAGCTGGGAGAGGGCAGGATGCACACATGTCCCCCTGGCTCCTTAGAAACCCACCAGGATTCAGCCGCAGGCCCCACCCTGACAACCCCAACCCTAACCTCTCCAGGCCCCGCCTTCAGCGCTGCAGTCCTGAGTTGTCCCTCACTCCGCCACAGCGAGTCCAAGGAGGAATTCTGGAGAGTTCGAATCACAGCCGTGCTCTACAGGAGTAGGTGCGACAGGGGTCCTGGACTGGACACGGGGCAGAAAATGGGCTGGAGGCCGCTATATCCAGTGGTGGGCACATCCTCAGAACACCGCATCCCACGAGAAGACACAATAGTCATGGAAAGGACCTGGAGCACCAGATAGATGTCTAACGGACCACGCGGGGGGAGGCAGCGAGAGCACAGCTGGGGCGTGGAACCGAGAAGGCCGTGGAGGGAGGCGTGGGGACTGCAAGCACCCCTGCCACACCTACTCCTGTAGAGCACGGCTGTGGTTCGAACTCTCCAGAATTCCTCCTTGGACTCGCTGTGGCGGAGTGAGGGACAACTCAGGACTGCAGCGCTGAAGGTGGGGCCTGGAGAGGTTAGGGTTGGGGTTGTCAGGGTGGGGCCCGCGGCTGACTCCTGGTGGGTTTCTAAGGAGCCAGGGGGACGGGGTCCCTCCGTTCTGGTCATGGCATAGAGGCTAGAAGAGCAGGTGCACGTCCCCTCACACAGGGAGGAGGCGGCCGGGGAGAGGAGAGGACCTGGAGGGCAGAGGACCTGGAGTGCAGCCTGCCCAGCTCCTTCCTGCCCCTAGGGTGCCTCGGTGTGCCTGGGCGGCGTCCGACGCAGGTGCAGGAAGGAACCTAGGTTTCAGGACAGGAGAGGCAGAGGTGACCGGCCACCCAGAGTGCTTCGCCGCCTCCCAGACTCTGCAGAGTCCGTCTGGGTGCCAGAGAGTTGAGCCCAGCCTCTCCCCCAGCCTCCTCTACCCCTGATGACCTCCGCCCTCTCCCATCTAGAAACACAGAAACTGCAGTTCCCCGTCTCCAAGCCTTCCATCTCCTCCCGCACCTCATAGTCAGACTGGAAAGCGGGAGTCTGCACCCCCTCGACTCTGCCTCCTCCGTGGGGAGCAAGTGCAGGATGCCCGGCCGTCCCAGCAGCTAGGGAAGGCTGGGTGGTGGCCCCTGACCTTGGCCCAGGTTAAGAAGCTGGGGCTCCGGAGAGGGCATTTCCCCACTGCATGGCTCGGAGGGCTGTGTTCAAGGTCATCCTACAGCCCCGCCCCGCACTGCAGCGAAGTGGCCTCACGTTCAGCACCAGCGTTCGGGCCGGTTCTCCACGCCAGCTGCGCCCATGCTTGGACTCCCGGGCGCCGCCCCAGGCCAGGCAGCCCAACCAGCAGCACTTGGCTCTCGTGGTTCTCCCTGGAGGCTGAAGTTCAATGCCAAGCTGCCCGCAAGCCCGGGGGCTCCTCCTGTGTAGCTGGGAGGTGGCTGACATTCCTGCAAGCCCAGTCTCTCAGGGCCTTCTGTGTAGCTGGGAGGTGGCCGACATTTGAGCCATAGTATGTCCTTCCTCAGGCCTGCAACGGGGCCCTGGGTGTCCTTTGCGGTCCCCACGCTGCCCTCCACAGCCCTCTCAGTTCCACACCCCGGCTGTCCTCTCGCTGCCTTCCCTAGTGGGGTCAGACATTCATCTGGTGCTCGAGATCCCTTCTGTGACTTTGTGTCCTCTCGTGGGACGCGGTTTCCTGGGGGACATAGCCACCACTGCGATTGCTGCAACGCCGTTGTCCCCAGTGTGAGCACCGCTGGCGGCAGACGCTTCACCAGGAAGCCTGGGGCAGGCTACACCACGGGCCCAGCCCAAACCCCGTCAGCCAGGGCCTGCACGCTGGGCCACATGCATGCACATTGTGGTTGTCCTGAGCTAACCAGTGTGGTCCCAGGCCACAGCTCTGGTCCAGATCTCCCACCTGGGCCAGCCCCACCCACGTGCCACTGCCGTCTTCTGGAGGGACCTCAAACGCGGCCTGTGTGAGCAGCTCATCCACGCGGCCCCGCTTCCTGCCTCCACCATCACCAACATCCTCTCCCTGCAGGACCCTGAGTCGGCCCCTACCTGTGGGTGACTCACTCTCACATCCCCAGTTACCAACTACTGTTGATTGTTAGACAGGCCCCCAGGTCCCCCACAGCCTCTGCCTCAGATCCCCGACACGCTCACGCCCTCAGTGCAACTGCTCCAACGCCAGCCAGGCCCCCTCCCCAGCCGGCAGCTCTGCGGCCCCCGGCCTCTCTCTGCCCCTGCAGTAAAGCCCCCAGCCTCCTGGCAGCCGCTCCTCTGTCCCTGCAGTCTGACCTTCTCAGAACGTCACTTGAAAGGCATCAAACAGTGTATAACCCTTTGACACTGGCTTTAAAGTGGACAGTGTTCTCATCTCCAGATCTGGAGAGACCTTCAGCCTCTTCGGGGACCCTGCCTTCAGTCTCGGCTGGCATTCGGAGTGTTTGCTGTGCGCCTCTGCAGCCAGGCTGAAATCGTGATCCGAGATCACGTTGTGGAGGCTGAGGCTAGCGAGTCTGAACGTCGATGTCCAGGCCACAGGTTTTTATTTACTGTGGCCCCGGGCCGAGAGGGGAGATGATGAGGGACTCACACAGGAGAGCACACACAGGCCACACTGGGGCTGCGTCCACAGGCGGGCAACGGGGGCACTGCGGATAAGGGAACCAGAGCACGCACTGCTGGGAGAGGGGAGCTGTGACTGGTGAGGACAGGCGAGGGCAGGCAGTCTTGGGTGAGGCCGGCAGGGCCTCCCCTTGAGCGAGCGCAGGTCATGGAGGGGCAACAGTACGAGTGCCAGCTGAGACGCAGGTTGGACTTGACACCTTGGGGAAGACCCTCTCAGTGCCGCTTCCTTCTGCTGGGCCTCCACTCTCACCCTACCCTCGCCCTGCGGACCACTCACTTCCCCTCTCAGCGCAGGGACAGGGGCCGTGTCACGGCTTTGGCCTCTACACGTAAGGGAGGCATTTGCTGGGGACCGCAGGGAAAGCTCAAGTCCTGAAGCAGAGGCAGAGCCGGCCCTGCCTCAGCACCGCCCTGCCTGCCTGCCCACCTGTGGGATGACACGTGGACCGAGCGCGGGGGAGAGTCGAGCTAGACAGGGAGCGCAGGCCCTGGGGCTGCTTCCAGCCACTGCCCTCAAGACCTGTGGTGCTGGGAAACGGCCCCGTTCGTCCGGGCCACTGCCCACGGGGTGTCCGTTACTTGCAGCTGAACAAGTCCCGCATGGCTGTGGCCCGGCATCCCCTCCTGCGCCCTCTCAGCCTGGTCCGGCTGGGGCTCTCTCCATTCAGAAACGCAGCACCTTTGAGTGTTCCCAGGCCCCGTAGAGAACGCAGTGCGTGGCTCGATCTGCCTCCCCTCGTCGGTGCCCAAGGAGCATCGGGAGCCTTATCCTGTCCGCAGTGGAAGATAACCGAGGGGCAGCAACATGCGCTGAGTGCATGGAGAACGAGGGACTCCCGGGGGACAAGGAGGGGAACTGGGACATGATCCTGCACATTCACGGGCCTCGTTCCCCCCTAAGGAGGCGTGGTGTGGTGGAGGGCCCTGCCAGGCCCTCTGAGTGGTAGTTCTTGTTCTGTTTGTTGTCAAAGCTCTTTTGTTCATCCCCACGGGGTCAGAGAACAGGCATCATGGTGACGGTCGGTCCTGCCTCATCTGGACGGCCTCTGCTCTAAATCGTAGGCCGGCAGCCTCCTTCTCTGCCCTGCCCACTGCAGGGTCCGTCTGTCCTGCTCCCTGGTAGATCCAGCCATTTCCCAGGGACCTGTTCCTGTCCCTGTTTCCCCCTCGGCCATGGTCTGCCGACCCGGACCCTGTCTGTCCCTCTGCTTCCCCCTCGCCTTGGTTGTGCCTCTCTACCTCCCTCCAGACGATGGAGCAGGTCCCGCCCAAGGCTTCCCTCCTGTAGCTCCAACACTCTGATACGGCCGCTGCCCAGGGAAGGTTCTGAGTGTGGTGCTCCTCACCGAAAGGCCATGCCTCTGGCTAAAGATCCAGTATGAGGATCACTGTTTTCATGGAGCCCTCATGGCTTTTACCGCTCCATCCCCGACCTCCCAAGCCCTCAGCTAAAATAGCACTGTGGCACCCCAAGCTAAATGGACCTTCCTAACATGACCCCCCCATTCCTCACTTTTTGACCAGCAAGTGAAGTCCAGGGGGTGGCAGCCGCCATCCAA
>NW_006159574.1:441094-461046 GCF_000334495.1 Tupaia belangeri chinensis
GCCCCGCTGGTGATAGCAGCGTCGCCGTCTTCCTCCCAGGGCTGTACTGTCCATCACACGCTGGTCCTGTCCCTCCTTGCTGCCTCACGTGCTCGCGTCTCGGCTCCCGACAGATGCAGTGCAGGCCTGCCTGCTGGCTACACGCGGGGCGGGCCTCTGCAGGTATTCTGGGTGAGGACCCGGGGAGGTTCAAACAGAGTCCAAGGAGTCCGGGTCGTAGCAGCCCCGGGCCCCACGAACATAAGCCAGCTCAGCCGGCCTGGTTCCAGGTGGAGGCCTGACCTTGGGCACTAAGGTCTCTTCCAGGTGCATCTGCTCACCCCGGTGAGGATGGACCACAGCTCAGGGCGGCGAGCCACAGGACAGGCTCTGGCAGCTCCTGCTGCCGCTGCAGGCCCACTCCGTGAGCAGTAGGGTCGGCGCTGGCCCTTGTGAGCTCAGTAAGTGCTGCTTCTCTCTGACCCACTCACCCACTGTCCCACCTGGCCCTTGCCCGTGTCCCTGTTGAGAGACTCCCTCGCTGGCGAAAGTGGCTTTTTTCCGGGCGCGGGGAGCCGGCACACGGGGGGCGGGCACGGCGCCCCCCCCGCCGATATTCAGTGCCCTCATCATGATGAGGAGGCTGGTGCCGCGGATGCCCGTGACCAAGTGGCAATGTGTTGAGCTGATGGCGTCCTCCTCCAGAATGTGAGGCACCCTCGGGTCTCCAGGGCCCACAGTGGCTGTCTTTCCCAGCCATGGCAATGAGCAGTAGCCCTTAGGCGAGATTTCTCCTCTTCAGGACCTTTCTGGGCTCCTTTTGTAGCATCTGATCTCTTCTAGGACACCATCCAACAGGTTCACTTAACTGTCAACTTTAGACTCGAGGTTTGTAAAATAGTCAAATAAAAGAGCTATTCTCGCAAACCAAGTATCCATGGTTTTATTATTATTAATTATTTCCTGCCTGGAAAATAGTTTCTGTAAATTAAATCAAAACGTAATTGCTTTAAATTTAAAAGAACAGCACGGACTTTGTCTTTGTACCCAAAGCAAGAACTGCCTCTTGCATTTTTGTCATGCGAGTTTCGATGTGCACACAGGACCTGGAGGCTGCTGGGGGAACAGCTCCTCGGTCATGAGCAAAGGCTTGTGAGGCTGTGTAGATTGATAGGTAGATAAAGCTACTTATCAACAGAAAAATAGAATCTGGATGCTAAAGCTATGCCTTACAGAGCAAGTTACCCACACCTTCCTTTGTTTCTTGTTCACTTATTTTGCTTTAGTTTTGGCACAGAGTGTGTGCACTTGCCAGAGAGAGAGAGAGAAAGCCCCTTCAGGGAGATGGCCACGCTGCAATGCCGTCTCCTTCATTCTCCTCTGGGATCTTGGGCATGCACCTGTGTCCTGCATGCTTCTTAAGCTGCCTGGTCTGGGACTCAAACTGTGCAGAAACTCATTTAGGGGCCAGGGGTCCCAGCGCTCCTCCTGCCGCCAGGATGGTTCATCGCTTGCATCTATCCAGGCGCCTCTGCCACCCCCTTGCTGTGCCTTTTCTCAGCCTGGAGCACACCTCTCCACTGCGGATTCTGACACCCCCGTGGCTCCCTGAGTCCCAGAATCTTGAGGTCTCTGGGTAGTGACAAGCATTGGTGGCACCGTCCAGCATCACCTTGCCACCCCATGCTCAGTCTGACAACCCGCCTTCCCCTCTCTGAGGCTGGGCAGTCCTTTACTTTATTAGAGTCTCCATACTGAGACTGTCTAACTGTCAGCTGTTATTTCAACTTCCCACCTGCTTGGTCTTGTCCCCTTCTGACACAGCAGTGCCCTCTGGACCTCCCTGCAGGCCAGGATGGCGACACGGCCCAGCATGACGAGTGAGCACCCGAGGTCCATTTGTTTCGTCGTAGTGAACTTATCATCACGAGGCGCGGTGCGAGTGGCCCCGCGGAAGGCCGCACAGCTCTGGCCAACACTGGGTGAAGTCCCTCCCCATGGCTACGTGAAGGCCTTCCGCTACGGAAGGACAGTGTGCAGTGCGGCCTTTCAGTCTCTCCTTCGCCCCGCAGGACTAGGCTCCTGGAGGTGCTTTTCAGACACCGTAACCGCTCGGATCCAAAGCTGACCTTGCTGAGTGCCTGAGTGAGTGTCCAAGTGACAGTGCATTCGTGACTGAGCAGTGAGCGTCTGCTCTTGGTGTCCAGTGGTCCTGTCTTCTCACAGACTGAGGGCTTTGGTTTTATGACCACTGTGCAGAGGACAGGACCAGGCGGGGCCGAGGCTCCAACTCCTCTGCCTGCCCAGCTGGGAAGTGGAAGGGCACAGTCCTTTGCTCTCAGGTATCACGGGCTCATTAAAATAAAATGCGTGAGGCAGTGCAGGTGCCCTGCAGTGACAGTCAGGCTTGTCGCTGCTTTATAAAATGGCCCATCCAGTGCCCAGTGCAGTGTCCGAGAACACACACAGAGTAGAAGCTAACCAGCACGAGGGCCGCGGTGGGGCAGCGTGGAGTGGCCCGCTCTGGGGTTGAGCTTCATGGTCGCGCCCCGCCCAGAAGGCCCTCAGGTTACCAAGGGTGTCCCGACTGCCTCGCTCAGGCCACACCTGCCCAGGACGAGCAGCTGGGGTCGGCGCCACCCCCTGGATGTGGCGATGGGGCTGGTGAGCCAAGAAATGTGTATGTGGCCCCGAGCTGGGCCTGGGCGGGGCAGGGCAGGGCCACGCTGAGACTGGAGGCGGCATACGGATCGGCCGCGACCTCCTTTCCACCTCTCAGCAGTGCTTGCTGGCGTGGAAGCCGCAGACCGACGGCAGTGCTTGCTGGCGTGGAAGCCGCAGACCGGCGCTGTAGCGAGGGTGCCCGTAAGACCACAGGGAGGGGGAGCAGAGGCCAGGGCAGCCACACGCCTCCCCAGCTCGATAACTCACCTTCACCTCGGCCCTGGGAGCATCCGAACGGTTTGGTACAGGGAAGAAGCTCCTGCCAGAGACATCAGGGAAAGACAGAGTAGCAGTGTGGACACAGCTGTAAAGATGGCGGCCAGGGACCGTGGTGACAGTGGTCATGAGGATGACGGCAGCAATGACGGTGACAAGGACAACAGCACGCACGATGACAGCCCTGCTAACTATGGTGCCTCGGTGTCAAAGGCGTGAGGGTGTTGATGACAGCAGAGGACTCACGGTCACCGTTGTCAGTGGCCTCTGGGGAGAAGGGTGGGGTGGTCGGAAGTCTGGAAGGGGACAGGGAGCAAAGACGTGTGCTCCTCGGATCCGCGATCGTGTCGGCCACCCCGCTGCATGCTGGGCACGGGCCTGCCACGGTGGAGAGCTGCTGTTTCAATAGCATTCCAACTGTCTAAATATAGCCCGCCCAGGCCCTGGGCCAGCACAGCGGACCGCAGCTGCCAGACCCGTCAGCAGCTGCAGGCTCTGGCTGCGCTTCTGGAGGGGAGGAAAAAAACGGTCCTGCCTTGAACAGATTCCCGGAGGCAAGATGAGCCTGGGAACGGAAACAGAGGTTCGAGGATCTGCAACCAGCCCTCTGCATTCTGGTGGCAGAGCAGGTGGGTGGGAGCCCTAATCTCAAGTGTGGATTCTTGGCTGGCCAGGCCGGAGCCTGGGGAGCGGCCGTCTGCAGAGTCCCCGCAGCCAGGTGAGGGCAGGGAGAGCAGGACAGGCAGGGGGCCAGCGCTGGCTCCTGTTCCCCAGGGTGCCTTGCCCCCGTGACCCCACAGTCCCACCTGCAGAGTGACTCGAAGGCTGACAGTAGGACCTGCTGCTACTCGGCGTCTTCACCCAAGGGCCCCCGTAGACGAGTGATGGGGTGTGAGTGAGGACCTGCCTGCCCTGGCATAAAGCAGCACCTAGGACAAGGGGAAAGTGGAAGAAAGGCAGAGAGAAAGTGGGCCTAAGACATGTCACCAAGAGTCACCCAGGGACGCGGGCGTGGTGGCCTGCGTTCACGCCTCATCCTGTGGGTTGCTCTCCTGTATCCAAGGGCAGTAGACTCAACGGCTCTCGGAGGCACGGGAGATGCCAGGGTGACACACGGGGATGCCAGGGCGACACACGGGGGCTGCATCTGCTTCCTGGCTCCGTCCCACTGGGAAGGGCCTGCATAATAAAGCAATTGTAGGCCATCGGGCGGGCATGAGCTCAGGGAGGGCCAGGAGGGGTTTCCCCGGAGACGGTGGCAGGGACTGAGAAGGCCCAGCCCAGCGAGGGCAGCGGGCAGACCCACGGGCCTGGCACATGATGCCAGACAGCACAGTGATAGTGAGCAGCTCCCTCTAAAACCACAGCAGGGAGGGCTGGCAGGACCAGGTCCCCCGGGGCACTTTCTCCCTTTTCCTTTGTCTCTGTCCCTCTCTGTCTCTCTCGAGTGAGCTCACAGGCCCTTTGGCAAAATCACACACACACGCATACATGTGCAGTGATGGGCACATAGCCACCTCCCCTGGCCACAACCACTACTGTGACCCCTGTCCCCTACCTGCAGCCTCACGGACGGGGCCACGGAGTAGCAGCGACTCACACTCACCTCCAGGGCCGGGTGGGGAATATAGCCCTTCCCAATCAACGCCCCATCAGCAGGCTTGGCAAAGGATGCTCAACAGGGCAGGGACACTTCCCTTTAGCTCACACGTGGGCCCGGGCTGTGGCCTGGCCACCGTGAGAGGTGTGACTGGGAAGGAGCAGCATGCACGATTAGCTTGTGGGCCCAGAGTCCCTTGTGCAACGCGACTGTGGGCAGGAGGGTGTGCGGCGCGGCCCGACAGGTGGCGCATACACTGCAGATGGAAGGCACCCTCGCCGGGCCGTGCTTACAGAGACTCGGAGATGAACAGCTCCCGTCCAGCTAGGTTGACTCCGGGCAGGGGGAGGGCACGGCGGTACACACACTGAACAACGATGCCGTTCGCACTGTCGATGATGCCGGGGCAGGAAGGCTTCCTTCCTGGGATCACAGAGCAGATTTATTTCTGAGTCCTTGGAAGTCCAGATACGTGAGAGCTTTCTTTAAAATTAGCCCCTGCTCACATGCTGTCTCACTGAGAGGCTGGGCCGCGGTTGTCACGGCGCCAGCTGCTTATCCTGAACCTCTGGGCATGCACATTTCAAGCAGCGTCATGAGCTCTCCCCTGGGCCCCGGCTGCCACCGAGTCGCGCCGAACCGGGGAATAGAATAGGTCACGTGCTCAGAATGTGCTTCTGCATCTGAGCCCCGTCCTTATGCCCGCTCTGGGACTGGAGGCTCCTGGCTGCTGCCCGAAGTCAGAGCCCCTTCCCTGCAGCCCAGGGGATGCACAGCAGCCCTGCCGTCTGAGCAGTCCCGATCACACACACATGCGTGCGTACATGCAGTGCAGCCGCTCAGCGGCCTCACACGTGCAACTACACAGTCACCCCAAGCTGTCAGTAACAGCCTGATTACACCTGTGTGCTCGGGCCCCAAGCCACTACCTGTACACTAGGCAGACCCTTAGCTCTCAGCAGGCAGTCGCCGTGTGTCCAGGCCCTGGGGCGAGACTGCGGGAATGACGGACTCCTCTCCCTGCAGCACTGGGTTTTGGTTCTTCCCTGACTAAGTGAGTGCCCTCGGACCCCCGTCCTTCCTGTGGGCTCCCTGTCTGGGCGGGCGTTGTGAACAGAGAAACCACAGGTGAGGGAGAAGAGCCAAGTGGCCAGGACCTTGGAGCTGCAGGGCACACTGCCAGGCGCCCCACCCACTGGGCCCATGCTGTTTCCAGAGCTGCACAGTCCTGGGGCGTGGGGTGGGGCCGGCCATCTACCTCGGAGACAAGCTCCTGGAGGGTGGAATGTGCCCTTCACAAGCACCGAGTAAGTGAGAGAGAGAGGCCCCCGGCTACGCTTAGGCAGCACCTGTCGGCCTCGCTCAGCTCATCCATGGCCATATGCTGTTAGTGACGCTGAATTCCTGCAGGATTTGGTGTTTCTGGGTTTGAGGTGTTTTTGTTGTTGTTGTTGTTTATTTGTTTGTTTGTAATGAGAAGTTTTTGCTGTAGGGTTCATGCACTTGCCAGAAAGACAGAGACAGAAAGCTAGAAATCAACCCCCAGGGGAGATGACCACACCACAATCCCTTCTCCTCCACTCTCCTCTCAGGAACTTGGGCATGCACGCGCACGCACCCAGCGCGAGTTTAAGCCACCAGGTCTGGGACTTGAACTGTGATCAAGTACATGGGAGTCCAGTAACATAGCCACTACACCAACTGCTGGTCCCTGGGGTTGAGATCTTATCATGTCCACTCCGCATGTTTCTTTAACTCCCTTAGTATGCATGTGTGATGCCCACCTCCCATACCCTAAAGGAAAAAACCGCTGTCACCTTCCCTCCCACCGCCTCATAGCACCTGCCATGTGCCGAGCTTACAGCAAGCTGTCAGTGGTACGCTTTCAACTGAGACCTGAGATGAGGTGGCTGTGGGGGTTCAGATGGGATTCTGCGTCTGACCTGGGCCAGACTGAGGCCTGCCTGGACTTCAGATCCTCCCGTCTCTGGCTGGGCCACGCAGTAACCCTGAGCGTCTGGGCTTACTCGGACAGGGCTCTGGATCCCAGGTCAGGGACCAGGATGTGTTTATGATGTATACCGTGTCTATAAGGGCGAGCACTTGCATGTCGGTGGGCTTCGTGGGGTTTTCAACCACAATTGTATAACTCCTTTGGGCATGGATGCTAAGGGTTTTCATCCTGCAGAATTTCTTTTTCCTTTTCTTCGTTTTCTTTCTTTCTTTCTTTCTTTCCTTCCTTCCTTCCTTCCTTCTTTCCCTCCTTCCTTCTTCTTCCTCTCTCTCTCTCTCTCTCTTTCTTTCTTTCTTTCTTTCTTTCTTTCTTTCTTTCTTTCTTTCTTTCTTTCTTTCTTATTGAGAGATTTTTGCTATAAGGTATTGACAGACAGAGAAATAGAGATAGGAAGCTGGAGAGTACCCCCAGGGTGGATGGCCACGCCTCGACCCCTTTTCCTCTAGATCATTTATTGAAGGCCGCCCACTCTAGGGTCCTCACTCCAAGGTCTTCCCAAATGTGAGTCATAATCGTTCGGTGCCAGGTGAAGATCTGCTCTGCCACTGTTGCACTGGGCTTAAGGAAGACAAAACAAGCCCTTTTAGAGAAAACTCTGACCTCCTGCTCACCTGGCAGGGGTGAGGGCCAGTGGGGGCAGGCAGGGATGAGAGCCTGAGGAAGCCAGCAGGGGTGAGGACCGAGGGAGCAGGCAGGGGTGAGGACCGGAGGGAGCAAGCAGGGATGAGTGCCTGAGGGAGCAGGCAGGGGTGAAGGCCAGAGGGAGCAAGCAGGGATGAGAGCCTGAGGGAGCAGGCAGAGGTGAGGGCCTGAGGGAGCAGGCAGGGGTGAAGGCCGGAGGGAGCAAGCAGGGATGAGAGCCTGAGGGAGCAGGCAGGGGTGAGGGCCTGTGGGAGCTGGCAGGGGTGAGGGCCTGTGGGAGCCGGCAGGGGTGAGGGCCTGCGGGAGCCGGCAGGGCAAGTGCCTTTCCCGGAGGCCACTGGGCCGTGCTCCTCAGGGCCATGTCGTGGCTAAGGGGTCCTGACCTCAAGTGGGGCTGGCACGTGGGAGCACTTTCCTCCGTACATAAAACCCAATCTCGCATTAGAACAGGGCGATACTCATCTTTTCCAGGATCGAGGGTTCACTTTAGTCATGCAGCGGAAAAAGGCGTTTGACCCAAATTACATGGTCACTGAAGCAGAACCGTTCTGTTTCCCGCCTGCTCTCGGAAGCCGTCCCGAGTAGCCCTAACCTGCTGAGTGGACATGGAGAGGTGCTGACTCCTGGGCCCGAGGGTCACACCCGCTGGCTGGTCACTGGGAGGGTGGTCAGCACGGCACCACCATCGCCCCATTCACTGGAAGGGTCAAGCACAATCCTGAGCAACTTGGAAAGTGGAGGAGCACACACACGCACACACACGCACACACACACACTGTCTTGTATCCACTGTGTGTAAAGACAGGAGGGAGGCCAGCGTCCGTGGATCTGCGTGGGGACCTTGTGCGGGTCGGGTGGGCTCTGCAGGAGGTGACACTGTAGCACAGTGTTTAGCGGGAGGGGAAGCCCGGATCCTGGAGACGGAGACATTGCAGAAATCGTGACAGCAGTGAAGAACCAGCCTAAAAGTGGGGCCTGCAGGTGGCGTTGAACTCCCACATGGCTGACCACGGTTTGAGTTCTGGTCCCCATGGGTCGCTTTCTCAATTTCCCTTTCTCGCTCTCTCTCTGTGTCTGGTCAGATTAAATAATAATAAATAAAATTAAATAAATAATTCTTAAAAAAAAAATACAGCCTAAAAGTAAACAGCCTTTTTCCTTTGAATTTGCCAGAGGCTACGTGCACTCGCCCAGGACAGAGGGAGGAAGAGGGCACCCCCTCAGAGGAGCACAGTCTCTCCTCACTGCTCTCCTGTTGGCTCGTACACGTGCCTGGGGACCTTTCCAGCCCAGGGGTCCAGGACTCTCCGCAGCCGGCACGTGGGATCCGGCCCTCTTAACCACCAGGCCACTGGCTGGCCTGAATAAATAGCTTTTAAATGCCAACCAGTTAACCTTCCCAGCTAGACAGATCTGAACGTTAGGAAAACAATAGCATTTTGTTATACTTGTGATGAAATCCGTTTTCATACTTCTGAAAAGGAATTGGGATTATTGGTTCACTTTGTTTTAGAATAATGCGTACTATGGGTTAGAAGGAAAAGTATGAGAAAAGTATCTGCAGCACCAACTGTAGGGTTGTCTGAAAGCCATGACTCTCTTCATGTGGAAAAATACATCACGAATTTTCCAATAACCTAATGCTTGGCTAAGGGCAATATGGCAATGAGCTAATGAGCCCTCACTGCATCCCAAAAGGGGCACAGCTGCTGCGGACCTCACCGTGCTTTGAGACAGAGAACGGACATGCCAGGAGGTCTTGGGGTGGGAATCGGGCTTGTTCCAGGCCTAAAAGCTGGGGTGACTTCCGCAGAGTGGGAGAGAAGGGGGGAGAGGGAGGGAGAGAAAAAGGCACACAGAGAGGGAGGAGAGAGACACAGAGAGAAGAGAGACAGGACAGAGGGGCAGAGAAGCAAGGTGGTGTAGGGTCTCCCGCCTCCACACCTAAGTGAGTCAGACGTGCAGGGTCTCCGCATGCCAGCTGTCAGAGGACAGACCGCACCATGCCAGCGGTGTGCTGACTCCCAGACTGGAGGCTGAGTGGGAGGTAAGTCAGCAGGCTCCTCCCAGGGCTATGAGGGAGCAGG
This sequence comes from Tupaia belangeri chinensis, assembly GCF_000334495.1. Lineage (NCBI taxonomy): Eukaryota > Metazoa > Chordata > Mammalia > Scandentia > Tupaiidae > Tupaia > Tupaia belangeri. The sequence continues at coordinate 450,357 of NW_006159574.1, forward strand.
CGCACCAGCCATACTGGGTCAGGGCCCACCCTAATGCTAGAGCCCGTTTAACTCGATTCCCTCTTTAGAGTCTCTACGTTCAAGTATCAAATAAAGTCCCATTCTGAGGTACTCGGGGCTGGACCCTCAACATCTTTAACTTCTTTTATACTTTCAATCACTGTATGTCACTTAGCTTGGAAGTGAATTCTCCCAGCGCGAGCACGCTGCACCCCAGTCCAGCTCAGGATCCTGTACACGCTGTCGTCAGCAGCAGTAATCCATCTCCGAGTCCCGTCAATGTCTTGCCTCTGCTTTTCAGAATAATATCTTCTGAGGAGAGACATAATTAAACCTATGGCAAATAGTTAAGATAAAAATCGTTTCTTTTTCTTTTTTTTTTTTTTTAAGTTTTTGTTGTCGGTCACTGCATTTACCAGAGACGAGAGAGAGAGAAAAAGATAAAGTGAGAAATCATCTCCCAAAGGGGTGGCCATGCCACAATCCCTTCTCCTCCATTCTCTCAGGATGTGGGGCACACGCACATGCACTTGATGTATTTTCCAAGCCACCATGTCCAGGACCCGAACTGTGCACTTGACTATGTGGGATCCCGCTGCCTTAACCACCATGCCACCTGGCTGGTCCACTAGCCACATTTTTAACTGCCTTCTGTTTAGATTTCTACTAAGATAGTGAAGTATTTGTTTACCAAATTCAGGGCTGAAATACAGGCCAGTGTCTTCTGTTAAGTGAAACAGTGCCTGTATTCTACAAGTACCCGTAAATCTCACGTCCCTGTGTTTATACCAAGAAACCTGGCTGAGTCAGTACTTCGTATGGTAAAACTTACTTCGGGAGGTTAATAAAGACACTGATGGGACAGCCTAATACTGAAGCCGACGTGGGCTGTGCAGCCGGTGTGGTTCAGGTGGTCACTGCTGTCCTCACCGCCAGCCCTGGACAGCCCCCCCCAATGCGGTGAAATGGCACACCAGATCCTCGCTCGGCCCCCAGCTGCCAGCCCAAGTGTGTTGGTGTCGCTGATCCCAGCAACAAAACAGTGGTGCATGAAATTAACAACCTTATAAATAGATCACAGAGACGCGGTAGACAAAGGGCTGCCGTTATCCCTAGAGACGGTTGAACACAATTCCAGGGAAAGCCTTGCTAAACAGCTCTTAGTAATTCGAGAAAGCAACCTAACAGCAGACAACACGCACTGTCTCTGTTCTGGAGCCAGCTCCGCTCGGTGGAGGGCAGGCCGCACTCCCGCACGCAGGGCGCTCAGGGAAGTGTGAGGCTGCTGGCTTCGCGGATTTTCCCGTGGTACTTTATGGTATTCCTTACCTTGATTTTACGGACTTAGCGTGAAACCACCTCTTTTAATACTGATAATTAATGTCACAGGAGCCCTGGATTAAAGGAGCTCACTGGTGTAGATGTTCTGGGGAGAGACAACTCATCCTTGCCTTTACCTATTTATTTACTTTTTTAGAGAGAGATATTTTTTCTGTAGGGCACCTGTGTTCTCCAGAGAGACAGAGAGAGAAACAGAAAGCGAGAAATCACCCCTGGGAAGGGAGAGGGGAATGGCCACGCCCCAATCCCTTCTCCTCCCGTTCTCTCAGGATTTTGAGCACACACGCACATGCACCCAGCATGAGTTTCAAGCCTCCAGGTCCAGGACTCAAACCTCAGTCAGTCATCTGGGAGTCCAGCAACATAACCATTATGCCATCTGCTGCTCCCGCGTCCTTGCCTTTAGAAGACCCTGCAGTCGGATTGGACTCCCCTAGCAGCAGAGCGGGTGGTTGCACCCTCTTCCAGGGCATTACACCCTGTGAATGGGCAGTGAGGACTTCGCTGCCAGTGTCTCCATGTAGCAATGTGCGCTTGCAAACGACATCTTCACATAGCAATGCGCGCTTGCAAACAGTGTCTTCATGTAGCAATGCACGCCTGCAAACGGCATTTTCACATGGCAATGTACGCTTGCAAATGGCGTCTTCACGTAGCAATCATGCTTGCAAACAGGTGTCATTGGAGTAGACAGAGCAGACTGCTGCTGCCTTGACAGAGAACAGACTTCTCCCCTCTCCATGGTGCAAAATCAAGGGCAAGCGCGGTCCCCATGGGCACAGGCGGAGCTCCCCAGGTGCCCAAGAGCACTTCCATTTCAAAGTCCTACAGCGCCTTCACATTGTTTCCTTCTTTTATTTCACAAAATTGCCAAGTGACACTGGCCAAGTGGCAGCTATTTCCCCGTCTTGCATAAGAAGGAGATGGAGCCCAGGTGATTAGGTAAAAATTTGTGGCCAAGCTGAAGCAGGAACCTCCGTGTTCAGCTAATTCTCTCCACTCGTGCTTGGACCTCTAAGACCAGACCCCAGTCCCTCCTTTCATCCTGGGCAAGCACATCCAGAGTGAAATGATTTAATCTGGGCTCTAGACTTTTCTGTGTCCCTGGTACACGGTGGATGCTCGTCTCTGCTGCAACACTTCGTCCTACTCTGCTTCCAGAGTCAGACGTTGTCTTTGCAAACCGACCACAGGACCTGCTCTCCACCCTGGGGAAGCACTCCTCCTGCCCTGGACGTGCTTGAACGCGCCAGCTCTTTTGAAAAATGTGAACTTTATGGAATCATCTCTTTTAGGTAATGCCTTTAGCCTGCCCAAAGGTAATTTTGTAAAATAATAATAATTAGCACTCTTGAGTGCTTAATAAGTACCAGGGACCATGTCAAAAATTTTAGAAACATTATCTCATTGAATTGCAGTAGCTCTTATAGCATCTCCCTGTTTCACGGGTGAAGAAGTCAAGGCTAAGGTGAACCAACCACTCAGCCGGTCATTCGGGAGGCCAAGTTGCAAACCCAGGAGTACACATTTCAAAGCTTGCGGTTTTTCTTTTCTTTTTTTTTCTTTTCTTTTTATTTTATTTTTTTTTCAGATTTGTGCCATAGGGTATGTACACTCAACAGAGAGAGACAGAGAGGGAAAGTAAGAAATCACCCCCCGGGGGAAAAGAAGAAATCCCCCCCCCCCCCCAGGGAGGTGATGGCCACACCGCAATCTCTTCTCCTCTATACTCCTCTTGGGATTCAGGGCACATATGCACATGCGCGCTGGTGTGTTTTAAGCCAGTGATCTGGAGTCAGCCACGTGGGATCCAGCCACATGGACCTCCACGGCACCTGCTGGCCTGCACATCTTTCTTAAGATCATAACATCGGGTGTGCAGTCGTTTAGTCACAAAATACTTAAAAACACAGAAAAGTACTGATGGCATTATTTTAAAATACCCTTTTTTAAAGATTTTTACCATAGGCACATAGGCTCACTGGGGAGAGACAAACACAGAGACAGAGGGAAAGTGAGAAATGACCCCCCCAGGGAAGATGGCCATGCCACAATCCCTTCTCCTCCATTCCCCTCTCGGGATTTTGGGCACGACACACATGCCCAGAGTGATTTTCAAGCTGAGCTGCCCAGCCCGGGACTTGAACCGAGGTTGGCCATGTGAGAATCCAGTACCTTAATCAGTATGCCACCTGCTGGCCCTAAAATACCCATCTTTTAAGATATGGTTCACCTTGGTGAATGTGCCTGGGCCCTGAAGACAATGTGTATTCTATGGCTATTCTGAAGCTATCGACTAGGTCCAATTGTTTGGTATCTGTGTTAAAGTCTTCTGTCTTACTCCTGATGCTTTTTTTCTTTTTCTATCAATTAGTCAGTGAGGAGTGTTGAAATCCTCAGCTGTGTCCGCCCACTTGTCTATCCTCTTCTCAAGCATGTCAGGGTTTGCTTAGTAAGTGTCGCGCTGTCTCCTCGAGTCCATGCACGCTGGGGACTTCCGTTGCTCTTGAATTTGCTGCACAGTGAGAAGTGTCTCTGGTAGAATTCCCTTACCTCTGTTAATCCCCCTCGTCCTGCAGCCTCTTTGGTCAGTACTAATGTAGCCATGCAGCTTCCTTTTGATGAGTATCCACGCAGTTTAACCTGCCTGTCCTTTCACTTTGAACCTCTCCATATGTTAACATTTGAAATGTGGCCCTTCTAGATACCATGCAATTAGATCTTGACCCTCCCCCCTCCAGTTTGACAAGTTCTTTTTTTTTTTTTTTTTTTTTTGGAGAGGTTTTTGCTATAGGGCGTGTGCGCTCGCCAGACAGACAGAGAGAGACATAGAGACAGAAAGCGAGAAATCATCCCCCAGGGGGGATGGTCACGCCACAATCCCTTCTCCTCCATTCTCCTCTCGGGATCTTGGGCACGCACGCACACGCGCCCGGCGTGAGTTTTAAGCCACTGGGTCCGGGACGCGAACCACGGTCGACTACGTGGGAGTCCAGCGACATAGCCATTACGCTAACTGCTGGTTCCCACAAGTTCTTCTTTTTAAATCAATTCTAAAAAATTGTCAGAGAGTGTGTGAACTTGCTGGAGAGAGACAGAGAGAGAGGGAAGGGAATGGGCCTAGCACAATCCATTCTTTTCCATTTCTCCTTTCAGGATTTTGGGCTTGCACACACATGGACCTAGTGTGTTTCTCAAGCCACTGGGTCCAAGTCTTGAACCTTGATGTTGGTCATGGAAGATCAGCCACCATAACCACCCAACACGCCAGGTGCTGGCCCTATACAGATTTAACAGAAGAGCAGAAAACTATGTCCTCTGAGTGAAATTCAGCTCACTGCCTATTTTTGTAAAGTAAATTTTATTAGAAAACATCCACAAGCATTTATTTCAGATCGCCCAGGGCTGTGTTTGCCCATCCCAATACCACATGGCCCGCAGCACCTCAAGTTCTTGCTGTCTGTCTCTTTGCAGAACATACCTGCTTTTCTCTATCTGAAGAAGTTTTTACTTCACTTTCATTTTTAGAGATAATTTTACTGTGAAAAGAACTTTAGGCTGATCTGTTTGTTTTTTTTTTTCCTCTCATTACTTAAATACTTAATTGTCTTTGGGCTTACATAGTCTCTGAGGACAAGTCTGTTGTCATTCTGTCTTTGTTTCTCCATATACACATCACAGGGGCTCCTCTAATGCAGACAAGATTTTATCTTTATCTTCAACTTCCAGCAGTTTCAGTATGATATGCATAGGTGTAATGTTTTTGTATTTAACTTATCTGGGTTCTGTGGACTCGGTGGATCAGCTGTCGGTGGCCCTCCCTTCAGCTATTATCTCTTCACGTTTCCTCTGTCTCATTTCCTCTCGTTTCTCTTCCCGAGTCTACACTTAATGTATGTTGGACCACTTATATTGTTCCAGACTTCTGGATACTCTGTTCTCATGTAACTTTTTCTTTTCTTATAAAAATAATGTTAAGGAGAAGTCAGATACAGAAGAAGAAGACTAGACTCGTTCCATTTATGCAGAGTCAAAAAATGCTCCAAGTCATCCATGGAAACGAAGTCAGGGCAGGATGCAGGGTTAGAATGTAATGATTCGGAGTGCACAGGGGCTCCTAGTGGCTGAGAAAATTCTGTCTCTTGATTTGCACGGTTATACCAGGTAGGGTCACTGCAAAAATCCACTGGCTACACACATGATTTGTGCACATTTTCTGGATATGTTATTCTTCAAGTGAAATCGTAATGAAAAATAATCTCTGTGTTCTTTTAAAAGTTATTAATTTTGTTTGTATCTTCAGTTTTTTTAATATGTTTTTGTTGCGTTGTGAAGGAAGATCTATTTTTCTCTTACATCATAGTCAACTTTTCATCATGATTCATTAAACTGTTTCATTATTTCCTAGTAAGTTTTTGTTTGTCTGTTTTTCAGTAAAAGCCATTCACTAATGCCTTATTTTCCTGGTCCACTTGTTGTATTTCTCTTCTGTTCTATGTATTTATCCTTATGCAATACTAAACTTTTCAAATTCCATAGTTTTATGATCAACCTTTGTACCCAGTATGATCTGATTAGTCCCTTCTAATATTTTCCTCTAAAAGTTGTCGAGGCTATTCTTTTCCCCTTACTCATCCGTAAGAATCAGGAATCACCTTTCAGAATCCTTACTGCTGTTTATTTAAGAAATCATCCGACCACATCTGTGTTCTATTTTGTTATGTTTTTATAATGTCTCACTTTGTTACCTAAGCCAGTTTTGAACTTACAGTCCTCCTGCTTCAGCTTCCCCATGTTCCTGGAATTACAGGAACCACTCTGTAAGCTACTCTGTCTGATCTTTAGGTTGGACCAGGAATTGAACTCTGGCCACCCAGGTGGTCCTAACTTGCAGAACATAGCATCTTAGTAGCACCTGCCAGTGTGGCTGGGCTCCCATTACTATCTTTATTGAAATTATAATAAATTGAGATACCAATTTGGAGAGAATTGACTACTTCGCCATGTTGAATCATTCTATCCTGGAGTGTGGTGTGTAGTATAAGTACATGGGTCTTCTTTTAAGTCTTCCAACAAAGTGTTATAATACTCATCAGAAATGTCTTCTGTGTATTTTAGATTATTTCCATGTAAGTTTCAAGTATATTTATTGAATGAGTGAGAGAGATAGAAACAGAGATACAGCTCCCACGATTAGGACCCCGATGCTTCAGTCTACCCTTGGCTTTAGCCAGCCCAGACCAGGGGCACACACTTGCTTGCATCCTCATGGAGGCTTGATGGGAACCAGAGACCTTCCATGTGGGACTGCCACACAGAGCATTGCATTTTGCCACATGCCACTGTCTACCCACTGCCTGCAGAATTTTTAAGTAGAGCAAATTAGTTCTTTCTTTTTAATCACATTAGATCTGATTGTTAGCAGTGAATGGAAATGCTGATGAGTCTTTAATAGGAATCTTGTATACAGTGATGTTACCACTTTCATTGTGAAATTCCAAGGGTTGGATGGATTCTCTTGGCTCTTCTGTATAGACATTTGCAAACAAGGGCCATTTGTTTCTCTCTTACCTTTGCACACCTTGGTCTGTCAGTTACTGGACTGGCTGCTACCACCTGGCCACCTTAGCCTAGAAACCGAGATAACACACACTCTAGTCCTCTTCTTCATTTAGAATGATATTTTTATCTTTTCATTACAAGGCATGATTCCCTGCATACTTTGATATCTGCCCTTTAGGGAATGAATAACGATCTCTTGTATACCTAGATTTAATTTCTGTATTTTGAGTTAAAAATCTTTCAAAAGGATTCATTTTTCTGTACATATAGAGATGATCAAATTGTTTTATTTTTTAATCTATTAATATAGAGATTTTTCTTATTCATAAATACAGTGTTCAGTGTTAAACCAACCATTACTGCATTCCTGAAATGTACTATATTGTTAGGATATATATTTCTTAGATATAAGGTGGTGGTGGGGGTCTTCAAAAAGTTAATGGAAATGTGTATTATTTTTTAAAAATCTATGCATGGGTTTCAATTTTTTGCACTAAAATAAATTTGTACTTTCATTCCATTTTTCATGAACTTGTTGAAGCCACCCATACATTGCTGCATGTGTTTTGAGGGTCTTTTTGCTGTTTCTTTTTATTCACTTACCAGTTTCATAAACAGAGGGTTGTCAGTCCCTCTAAGCTTGATATTCTCATGGTTCATGAATTCCTTTAAACTACTCTTTTAATTCCTTTAATGGTTATAGTTCTATTCAGGTATCTAGCTTCCTGGGTCAATTCTAATATTTGATCAAAAATGGCCAATTATGTTTAAGTTTTCAATATTACCATAATAAAGTTGTTTGCATCTTTTCATATATTTTTCTAATGTAGTTACACAGGGAGTTCCGTTCGTAATAGAGTTGATGTCTTTCCATTTTGATCTTGATCAATTTATTTATTTATTTATTTTTTGAGAGGTTTTTGTTATAGGGCACATGTACTTGCCAGAAAGACAGAGAGACAGAAAGCGAGAAATCACCCCCCAGGGGGGGATGGCCACACCGCAATCCCTTCTCCTCCATTCTCCTCTCAGGATCTTGGGCACGCACACACACGCACCCAGCGAGAGTTTAAGCCCCAAGGTCTGGAACTCAAACCATGGTCGACTACATGGGAGTCCAGCAACCTAGCCATTACACCAACTGCTGGTCCTGATCTTGATCAATTTTGACATAATTTGACATATTTACATTATTCTCAAAGATCTAAGCTTTGTTTTTTTAATCTTTGTTTTCTCTCATTAATTTCTGTTCTTATTGTATTTTTCCTTCCATCTGCTGTCTTTGCATTTAATCTTTTTTTAATTTTTGAGATGAAATTTTAGCACATTAATTATTAAATCTTTCTTTTCTATGAGAATGAGTTTGAATTTCTCTTTACTACCTTAGCTGTATCCACAAGCCTTGGTATGAAATGTTTTATGACATCAAATGCTAAATATTTCATACTTTACATTGTACTTTTTCACTTTCATATTTGTTTCATATGCTTTGTTTTGCCCTTTTCACCAAAAGCGCATTGATTGTTATATACCTTAGCTTGATAGCATTTTGTTATTGATCCCTAACTTATTATAGTGCTATCAAGAATGTACCCTGTTAGAAATTTGGGGTACATGGTGGGACTTCATTGGCCTGCTTGATCAACTTTCATAACAAGGATAAACTTATACTCTCTGATAGTGTAAAACTGATACACAGCTTTTAAATGGCTCACTGGCTTATTGGCTCTATTACTGAGAGAGTCTCTCTCCTTATTACATTGTAGTCTGTTTGACCTATTCACTCTTTGTGACTTGCTTTCTCACTTTCCCTTTTTATTATTTATTTAATTTTATTTATTTGTAGTACTTTTTAAATTTTGCTATGAGGCACATGTCCTCACCAGAGAGAGAGACTGAGGGGCGGAGGGAGAGGGAGGGAGGGAGAGAGGGAGGGAGAGAGCAAGCAGTGGGAGTACAGCACCGTAACCACCAAGCCACCTGCCGCCCAGCCTATCCATTTTTAGGAGCAGTGCATTAAGGTCCTAATTCTGGACACTTTTGCTTTATGTGTCATGTTATGTGTTCACACGCTCAAGGTTGTTGTAGCTCTCTGAGCAACTGGGTCTTTTTATTATTGACTGATTATTCCTTTATCCCCAGAAATAGTTTTTTTATTTTATTTTGTTTTTAATATGTATTTCCTCAAAGTTATACTAGTCTTATGATAACATCATTGCACCAGTTTCTTCTGTTCGTTTGTTTGGCTTGTCTTCCTAGCCCTTAGGTTAAACCTGTGTCAGCCTTTATGATCTGTCTTTTCTGAATTGCATTTATTTTAAACGTCTAACTTAAAGTAATTTAATCTGCCTATAATTACGACTACTGATAAATTTTGACTACCCTACAATTATATTTTGTCTTTCCCTCCACACCGTACTTTTTTGCTTCCCTTTCCCCCTTTACCGCGTTTCTTCGGAATGAGCGCACGCTCTTCGTTGCCGTCCTCCCCTCCAGACAGCCCTGCGTCCAGCTCGGGTGTTATTGGCGTCAGTATCTGAGTCCACCCCACTCACCCTCCCAGCTGGCCCTGGCAGGACCCTCGCTGCTGTGTGTTTTACTCAGCTTCCTCCACGTAGCCAGTCCTTTCCTTGCTCATCCTCGGTGACCGAGCTCACGGCGACTCAGTCTCTGTCACTGTCCTCTCGGTCACCGTCGGGACGAATGGACTCCCCCAGTTCTTTGACCATCACGTTGGTGAGGTTTGGCTAAACCTTAGGCTGACTTCTTTCATTCCCGATGCTGATAAGCCGTTGTCGCGGCCTCTGCTTTTGGCTGATGGTAATTCTGCCCCATTCCGACTTCAGTGCCTTTGCGGGAACTCTTTCTCCCTGATTGCTTTAAGCACCTGGGTATTTCTACTGTGATTTCTTCATGCCGGGGTTTTTTATTATACAGTTCCTGCAGCCTGCTGTAGCCTGAGGAATCGTGTGTACAGTCTAAGCCAATTCTTATCCACATTCTCTTTACTTAAAGAAAATAACTTTCTTGGATTCATTCTTTCCTCCTAGAAAACCTTCTCCATATCTGGGATCTTCTCGTTTTGTCTCGAGAGTCATTCCGTGCTGTTGTGGTCTCACCCTGCCCATGCCACTCGGCCGGCTTTGCTGCAGTGTGCACTCCGGGGCCTTCATTTCACCCTGGTGTTTCGTCTGTTGGCTGATGGGCTGACATGCTGCTTCTCTCAGTAGATTCGTGTTTGGTTACGCCTAGAAATAGTGCTGGGCTCTTTTAGAGAATGTGGGTGGAGGATGCGGATACTCGCTCACCTTCAAGTGGCGCGATTGTTACAATGCGTGCTTTATTGCGGGGCTTCTCAGGGGACGTGGCTCGCGATGGGACTGCTGCGTGGTCTTCGTTATCAGGGCCATGCGGTAGTGGGCTGCCCGTGCCTACCTGCCACCAGGTCTTGCTCTCTTGGGCTAGGGTGTGCCCCCGCCCCCGGACACCCTGCCCAGTGCTGGCTTCACAGAGTCACCACCGCTCCTTACGGGGCAGGGAGGCAGAATTTTCTACCCAGGTTCGGTTAGTCCCTTGTGGGTTCTGTCTTTATCAAGAGGTCCATGGTTTCGGCCCTTGAGCCCACTAAGGCCCGAGGCACCTACCCCATCCTTATGAGGCCATCGAAACCTCAGACTCCAACCCTGGGCGTTCATTCAGGCCTGGCACCCCATTCGCTGCCGAGCTTACGTGGGAAATCAGAGTTCTCGTTAGGACTCTGCCCTTCATTCCGGCATCTAGAGGCTTC
>NW_006159574.1:465394-470384 GCF_000334495.1 Tupaia belangeri chinensis
ATACAGTTCCTGCAGCCTGCTGTAGCCTGAGGAATCGTGTGTACAGTCTAAGCCAATTCTTATCCACATTCTCTTTACTTAAAGAAAATAACTTTCTTGGATTCATTCTTTCCTCCTAGAAAACCTTCTCCATATCTGGGATCTTCTCGTTTTGTCTCGAGAGTCATTCCGTGCTGTTGTGGTCTCACCCTGCCCATGCCACTCGGCCGGCTTTGCTGCAGTGTGCACTCCGGGGCCTTCATTTCACCCTGGTGTTTCGTCTGTTGGCTGATGGGCTGACATGCTGCTTCTCTCAGTAGATTCGTGTTTGGTTACGCCCAGAAATAGTGCTGGGCTCTTTTAGAGAATGTGGGTGGAGGATGCGGATACTCGCTCACCTTCAAGTGGCGCGATTGTTACAATGCGTGCTTTATTGCGGGGCTTCTCAGGGGACGTGGCTCGCGATGGGACTGCTGCGTGGTCTTCGTTATCAGGGCCATGCGGTAGTGGGCTGCCCGTGCCTACCTGCCACCAGGTCTTGCTCTCTTGGGCTAGGGTGTGCCCCCACCCCCGGACACCCTGCCCAGTGCTGGCTTCACAGAGTCACCACCGCTCCGTACGGGGCAGGGAGGCAGAATTTTCTACCCAGGTTCGGTTAGTCCCTTGTGGGTTCTGTCTTTATCAAGAGGTCCATGGTTTCGGCCCTTGAGCCCACTAAGGCCCGAGGCACCTACCCCATCCTTATGAGGCCATCGAAACCTCAGACTCCAACCCTGGGCGTTCATTCAGGCCTGGCGCCCCATTCGCTGCCGAGCTTACGTGGGAAATCAGGAAGGTACATCATGTCTAATATGTAATTCAGTTCACTAAATGATTTACTCTGTAGCCAAGCGGGTTGTGATCTGAATGTAGTGCTCACGTATGCTGAAGGTACATCATGTCTAAGAGGTAATTCGGTTCACTAAGGGATTTACTCTGTAGCCAAGCAGGTTGTGATCTGAATGTAGTGCTCACGTATGCGTTTGCTGTCTTGTACCCATGACATAACATGTTCTTCTAGGTGTCCGGTCACCCCCAGTGCAGCAGCTGGTCTTTCTGTACCCCTCCCAGACACACACACATACATATGTTCACGCATACATGCACACATATACACATATATACCCACATGCACATGCACGCACCCAACACGCTCAGGCATGAACACATGTTCACACACATGCACACAATCCCTTCCAGCCCAGGGTGGGACAGGCTGTGCACAGTCAGTTTGGTGTATGTTTCTTGCAGTAAATGTGTCCCATCTGGCTGAAAAATCTCTCCTCCTCTCTTTCTGCAGAGGCATATTGTTTCTGTGACCAAGGCTGATCTTTGGTATTAAGATATCGAATAGTTTACTTCAATCATTTTTTTTGAAATCCAACTAAAATCTATTCCAATGTGTATTTCATATCCCATCAGTGGCTGTGTGGTGTTTTGTGTGTACATGGACGTTTGTATTTCCATTCGTCTTTTTCCTCAAGAAACTTCTTCATGGTCTCTTTGTCCAGCGTTCATGCTAGTTTTTCTTTTTTAAAAAAATGAATTATTCATTTTATTTAATTCCATTTGTTATTATTATAATTATTTTAATTTGATCAGAGAGAGGAAGGCAAAGTGAGAAAGCAAACTGCCAGGTTTGGGTCTTGAACCGTAGTCAGCCACGTGAGAGTCCAGCACCTTACCCACCATGCCACTTGGACCGTGGTCAGCCATGTAAGAGTCCAGACCTTACCCACCGTGCCATCTGCCAGCCCCCACTCGCGTTTTTCCTCTTACCTTTCGACCTGTCTCTCAGTTTAAGTCTGAGCAGCTTACGTGATGCTGGGCTTTTCCTCAGTGGGTTGTGATTTTTGACTCCCAACCTTTCACCTTTGTGAGAAAGTGATGCCGAATCATCTTTTGTCAGTTCTGTTGACCTTTCATCTCAATGGAGTTTTCAGCCCAGCTGACTAGCAGTTCGCTGCCTCCACCATGCCAGGCTGCACCTGGTACTGGCTCTGAACTGGGTCTGTGCCTGTTACTACCTTACAGACGGTTTCAGGCAGTCTGCTGTGCAGAGGGCCCAGTGGTGGCTGTGGAGGCCAGAGGAACTGCTGTAGTCTGAATGTGCCTCCCAGGAGGTGTGTTGGAAGCTTAATCTCAGTGCGTTCGTGTTGGGGAGGATCTGCCCTGTGAGTAGGTTAGTGCTAGTATGGGAAGAGCTTGAGGCTGTGCCTTTGCTCTCCTGCCCTCTGCCCTCTGCCCTCTGCCCAGGATGACACAACAAGAAGTCCCTTCGACCTTGGACTTCCCAGTCTCCAGAACTAAGCCGGTAGAATTCTGTTCATTATAAATTACCCAGTCTGTGATATCCTATTACAGTTACACAAAATGGACTGAAATACTTAGAGAACAGTTCTGTTACAAGGGTGCCTTGTGATGCTTTTAAGCCCACAGCAACCCCTCCTGCCCACCCTCCCCTCCCCAGCCACCAGTGACGTGTACTCGGGCTCTCTAGTTTTCCTCAAGGCTGTTAGGTAAGCAGGATCGGCATACATACCCTCCAAGACTGGCTCTTTTCACTTGGCACCGTTCACTTGAGACCTACCTGAGCTGGCGCATGACTCAGTAGCTGGTCCCTGGACTCTGTGACTTTCTGTGGTTGGGGATGGCAGTTTAACCGTTCACCCATGGAGGGTGTCGGGGTCGCTTCCAGTCTCTGACTATTACAAATAAAGCCTCTGTGAGCTCCATGCACAGATCTTTATGTCAATGCAGAGTTCTGTTTCCCTGGGTAAAGAGTTTTGTGGCAAGGCCATTTGGTGATTAGGTGGTTAGGACTTTAAATAAACTGCCATCGGGACCAGCATTTGGCATAATGGCTGTGTTGCTGGTCTCCCATTTAGTCAACTGTGGTTCGAGTCCCGGACCCGGTGGCTTAAACTCACGCCGGGCACATGTGCGTGCCCAGGATCCCGAGAGGAGAATGGAGGAGAAAGGACTGCTGCATGGCCATCCCCTCTGGGAGGTGATTTCTTGCTTTCTGTCTCTCTGTCTCTCTCTGTCTGTCTGGTGAGCGCATGCACCCTATAGCAAAAAACCTCTCAAAAAAAAAAAAAGTTAAATAAACTGCCATCATTCTCCAGAAACTGTACATTTTGCATTCCCACCCACAGCGTGTGACTCAGTTTCTTTACATCTTCGCCAGCACTCGGCGTTGCCATTATTTTGCATCTTAGCCATTTTCGTGGGAGTCTCCTTAGCCCATCTGAGCCGTTGTGACCAATGACCGCAGACTGGGCGTCTTATCAACAGCAGGAGCTTGTTTTTCACGGCTGGGGAGGCTGTAAACCCAGGTCGGGCTGCTGGCGTGGTTTATTTCTGGTGAGGACCCTCCTCAGGGCTGCAGGCTTCCGGCTTCACATTAGAGCCTCGCATGGTGAGGAAGGCAGGGAGGGAGACAGAATCCCTTGTGACCGTCATGCAAGCACGGGCCTCATTCCTGAGGGCTCTGTCCTGACGCGCCCATCCAGCCTTAAGTACTCCCCGAGCCCCACTCCCAGACGCTGTCACACGGGGGTGGCGTCCAGCATGCACGTTGTGAACACAGCATGCGGCTTGTAACGGCTGTGTGGTAGCATCGCGCTTTCCATGCATTGACTGTTTCGCTCACTGTAAGCCGGGAGGAAACAGAGGGCTTTCATGCAGACGAGCAGGCGGCTCACGTGATCTGAGGCTTGCTGGAGGCCACGGAGCAGCCGCATGGAGCCCCGTACAGAACCCTGCACCCCTGGCTCACCGGCTCACGCTCTCCCCTTAAACTACGCCCCATGTCATCATAGAGCCTGTCATTCCTGTCCTGGGGATTGGCAGCCCATCCCCAAGCCCTCAAACCCACCCCTCAAACTTTGCAGGAGGCCCATTGGACTGGAAGTCAGGAGGCCTCGGCTCTTAATTCGCAAAGATTGAACATACACCGAGGCCGGGTGGCAGGACCCCCACTGGCAGAGGGAGCGGACTCCATTTGGAGCCTCCAGACCAAAGGGGTGTGGGGAAGCCATCTGCCCTTTCTCACATGAGAGCCGCCCTCCAGACCCAGCCTCTGGGCCTCCCCTCTCCCAGCGGCACCCCTCCCTTCTCTTCTCTTCTCTGCCTTCCCTGTTGCTGCAGCCCCCAGCTCGGCCCAGCACGGCTGCATGTCCCTTTCCCGCCTGCTCCTCTCCCTCTCTCCATGTAAGTAGGGAATGTAGGGCTAGCTGGGGTAGCTGCTTCCGGCTGGTTTTGCTCTGGTGGTTTTTAACTTAACTGTATTTTGAGTTGGTTTCATTACGGAAGGAGTTGGCGCCTAGTTCTTAACTAGACCATGGCGGGTTAGCCTGTGACGTCTGGAGGGGAGGGGAGGGTGTGCTCTGTTCTGTGTGCATCCGTGCCCTCTCCAAGCCTCCCCTTCGCCTTTCCCCAGGCAGAACTGAGCTGCCATTTTAACCTGACCCAGTCACAGAAGCTCAGTACCCGTTTTACAGAGGAGGACCCGAGACCCAGAGCACGTTTGTACGTGGCCCACAGTTGCACAACCGTCGTGTGATGTAGCTGGGAGCCCAGTCCGGGTCTGTGCCGTTGATCACTGCCCCGCTGTTTCTCGTACGCAGGCCTTCGCACCCCATGCCCCGACTCAGGAGCGCTGTTATTTATCTACTGCCATCTTCAACTCTAGCCTACTGCTGCTTCAGTGTAAGCAGTGAGGCCCATGGAATCCGGGCTGGGTGGGTGCGTACACCTTTTCCACTACACATTCATACAGGGAGCGGCCCGGACGGGAGCGAGGGCTGCTCATGCTGTGCCTGCACGGCCTCCCCGGCGGGGGATGGAACCACTGTGGAGACGTGGTCAGGAAGGAGGTTGTGCTCGGGGCTGATGAGGGACGCCTGGGAGTCCGGTAACCTGCGCTGGAGCTGACGGCAGCCTGGCCCGCGCACAGTGTATCGCGCTT
>NW_006159574.1:470625-474069 GCF_000334495.1 Tupaia belangeri chinensis
GGCCCGCACCCCACGCCTCACGGCTCGTCCCAGTCCGCCTGGGTACGGGCCTGTGTGCAGACTAGCGCAGTTTCTCTGGAAATGTGAAGTGCATTGTGGGTGGTTGCTGCCTGGCACAGTAAAGGACCCTGGATTTACAGGGTCCAATGTGCTAATCCTACCACCTTCCCAAAGAAAATGCTTCCGGTTCCTGCTCAGGGAGGTCCCAGGACATGATCCAGCACCTTTTCTTTCTGGGTCTGGTTGTGTTATTGTGGCTCCACTGCCTGGCCCAGAAGGTCCCAAGCAATCTAAGTGGAGCGAGCCTGTAAGCCAGGTGCCAAGGACAGAGGGTATCAGACGACGGTGTGCTCCCAGGGAGCGCTTACTGCTACCTGGACAGCTTTGTCAGAATGGAGGTTCGAAGCCTCAAGACTCCTATGCAGGAAATCTGGGGTGAGCCCAGGACCTGCTTGTTGAAGTACACCAGATGCGAGTCGGCCACACCCTGAAGCTCTGCTGCGGAAGCCAGCTCTCCCCGGGGCCTGGCGTGGCCTTCAGATGAGTTCTGAGGAGCCGAGCTATCTAATCACCATCAGTACTTTTAGTTCCGGAAAAGGCTGGAAAGGAGTGAGCAGCGCCATCCAAATACGGATAGCCCCTTTCTTGCACGTTCATCAGAGGACCTGAAACGCATGGTGGCTGTTCACTCGGGTGGACCGGTCCCTCTTAATGTCAGTTTCGTTGCAATCACGTGGTGTCTGTCTGAATGCCATCATTAAGAGGGTACCCTCTCCTCTTCGCCCTCCTAAAATTCATCTCAAAGGCAAACCACGTTGAGATCCCTTGTGTTTTTGCGATCGTCAAAACCAGAAGATATATTTAGAGCCTGTTGGTGCAGAACACAATATTCCACTACTCACAGATTGCCAGTCGGGGGAGGCTCAGAGACGGTCTGTGCCAGTCGCCGCCTTTCCTCCCTGCACTGCATGAGTAGCTCTGAATGAGTCTGTCTTCTGGGTACCGCATCTAGAATCTTCCCTACAGTGGGCTATGCAGAAGACAGTCGTGACGCCCATCAGCCGTGAGAGCCCTGTCCCAGTCCACGCTGCCCCCACACCTGCCCGCACACGGTTCTCCTTCATCTCAGGGTCGAATTGAGCATGACGGCACTTGCCATGTCAGGTCCGTGATCTCTCCCCACCGGAGCGGCAGACAGCTCGGCTGAGAGGGAGGCTCAGGCCGCACGCAGTCAGAAGCTCATGGAGACGGCCCTGAACTTCACACGAATGCCCCCCAAATAACTAGGCACAAATTGAAATAATTAAAAGTCGAGGTGTTTCGTTCCTGTGATTCGAGGTGACGCAGTGTAACCGTGTGCGTTTGCCCTGGTCATCCGCCCCCTTTCCCCAGTACATGGGGCGATGTCTTAGGGCCATAGTCTCGGGAAGGGTTAAAATATATCTAGCTTTCAGATTTCAGACACAAAGGTAATCAACAAACCCTTCGGTTTAGTAACTATCTCATCTCTAGTCCTGGAATAATTGGTCTCCCTTGAAAATTCTTGAAGAGAGTAGGAAATGGTGATTTTTCTCAAACCTGCAGCCTCTTCAAATAAGAATCTCTTGGTGTGCCCTCCAAACCACTGCCAACCCTGTCATACTTCAATTCATTCTTTTGTGACCAACTTGTAAGTCATTTACAGAAAATGTTTCCTCTGCCCTCTGTGTCCTTCACACACGCTGCTTGGAGAGATGGGTGCTGTGAGCTTCTCTGAGTATACAGACAGGAGGTTGCCATGAGAAGGCATCTAAATACTGCACACGGCTCAGATTTCAGAGCTGAATGGTAAAAATTTCAGTTGTGATTCCCATTAGGTTTCCAAATATCCATTTTAAGAACATAGCCAGCGTAATCTGAATAACCTTTTTTCATTTCCCTGGTCCTCGCTCAGACGTGAGGTTCAGATCACCGTGCCCAGTGTCTGAGGCCCTGCGTCTGTGGATGAGCGAACCAGCCACGGCACTGCCGGAGGGAATTCCAGGGGCAAGCCTCACCCAGCCTGGAGGACATGTCCCTGCTGCCCTGCCTCCTTCCCAAGCTCGACACACCTGGCCCTCCACCTGGCTGGCCATGAGGACCAGGCGCCCGGCTGCCACCTCGTCCTGGCAGCTCATACCCCACCTCACTGCCCGCACCGTTATTTTGTCAGATCTCCTGCCGACTCAGTCTCGGCTTCACCCGAGAACACAACAGCTCCTCCTCTCCTGCACATGCAGCCCTCAACACCGGCCTGTGGGGGGGCAAGATGACAAGCGTAACGCTTCCTCACATCGTAGACGCCCTTGAGATTTTTGGAACATTTTTCTACGTCCTTTAACTCTCCTGTGGTTGGAGCAGCTGCTCCTTGCTTTGTCTTTGATTATTTTTAAATTTTGCCAAAGGGTGTGTGTGTTCACTGGAGAGAGACAGAAAGTCAGACAGAGAGAGAACTCCATGGGCATGGTCACGCTGCAACCCCTTCCCCGCCGTTTCTCCACCTGTTGGGTTCGGGACATGCACACATGTTGCTGGATATGGTTTTCAAGTTGCCGGGGCCAGGATTTGAACAGTGGAGTCGGCCATGTGGGATCTGGGGCCGTAACCCCTAGGTCACGACCCTGTCCTGCTTCATCTTTCACATTAAGAAACTGAGCTGAGATGCAAACTGTCTTTGATGTGCAAGCCATCTTTTCTTAACTAGCCAGAAATGCCCTGATAGACCCATTTTCAAGACAGCGAAACTACAATGAAAATTACTTGGGGAAGACAATGCTAAAGCCACAGCTAGCTCACCTACTGAAAGGGAACAGTTCTCAGCCGGTCGAAATCAGGGCCTCAGAGAATGGCCCAGGGTCCACATTCGGGGCAGAGGGACAGAGTGAAACATGGACAGACATGAGGGCGACTGGGAGAGGTCACGGGGGCAACATATGCCCCGCTGCTCGCCAGTGGTCTGTACTCTCCCCGCACGAGCAGGTGCACGTGAGCCTGCAGGTGCCCTTTCCTAAAGGTGCGTGGCGTGCCTCCCCGTCCTCGCTTGCTTGCCTGGAATTAGCCCCACATACCGGTTCCTTGTCCAGTTTCTCCCTTCAATGAGCACCTTTTCCGAGTCGGTAGGTGGGGTGGAGGTTAGGCAGCTGGACCCCACGTGGCCCACTCTGTGGCTGGAGTCCCAGACCAGTGGCTTTCCCACTTTCCCTGTCTGTCTGTCTGTCTCTCTTCAGTGAGTGCACACGCCCTATAGCAAAAACAAACAAAAGCGGCTGTTCCTATCTCAGCTGGGAAAGCTACAAGTGCTCTGCTCGCTGGTAGGGCTCGTCCCAACCTGATTTGCACTAGCACTGCTTCCGCTTTGCCAGTCTGGGCAGTGATTCATACAGCGACAATGGACGGCGTCCGATCCAGGTCACCGGGCCGTCCGGG
>NW_006159574.1:474676-475961 GCF_000334495.1 Tupaia belangeri chinensis
CTCATCTGGGCTTCAAACTCACACCGGGCACGTGTGATCTGGCCCAAGATCCCTAGAGGAGAATGGAGAAGGGACTGCAGCATGGCCATCACCCCCCGCAGGGGGTTATTTCTTGCTTTCTGTCTCTCTGTCTTTCTCTGTCTCTCCAGCGAGCACACACACCTGATAGCAAAAATCTTTCTTTAAAAGAAAAAGCATGTGTCACCTGGGATCTGTCCGGCAATGGCGGGGGGGGGGCTGGGTTTCCACACACACACATAGAGCCATTCGCTATTCGGGAAAAGCAACAGGAAACAATTGAGCAAGTCTTTGGAAATCTGAAAATAAAGATATTTTTACCTAGCAGTGTTAACATTTATCAAGTTATAGCTGTATATCATTTTGCCGAGGTAAATACACAGCACATAAAACGTACCCCAAGGCACTTACATTTAAAAGGGTGTATTTAGAAATGATCTGGGGAAACAGGTTCGTTTCACAAATACAGAGCTAAGAAACCAGTTAGGAGCACAGCTGGAGGGGCGCGAGAGCTCAGTGCCTGCTCCTGAAGAAGTCACCACGAGTGTGTCCAGGGTGGGGACCCCCCAGGGAGCGACTCGAGGTTCTCAGTCACCTGCAGCTCTGCACACGAAGGAGAAGAGTAGCTGGAGCTCGTTGGAAATGCAGCTCCACAGCCCAGCCTGGGAGCCGGCGTCTCCCAGGGAGAGCCTGTCTGTGTGCAGAGCCGGGGGCACTGCGAGGCTGCGGCAGTGGAGGAGAGACGCCCCTGGCCTAGCGGGGGCCAGTGTACACGGCCTCTCCCTCCCAGGGGACTCCTCAGGCTGAGCGTGTAACCAGTGCTCACGTTTCATTTTATTGTAGTGCTACCACAGTACGCTATTTTAAAGAATGATTCTATTTAACTTTATTTATTTATTTATTTTAATTTGACCGGGGGAGGGGGGGGTACAGAGTGAGAGCAAGAGACAGGGAGAGAAAGCCGGGTCCAGGACTGGAATCGCAGTCAGCCATCTAGGAGTCCAGCAACCTTAACCACCACGCCGTGAGCTGGACTCGGTTTTAACAGATTGCATTTTAAATGAGTGAGCTTGTGGACACCAGTGAGATTCGCACAGTGTGGGTTCACGGTCAGTGGGTAAATATAACCAACCCAGAGTGGGTCGGCAGGTTATGGTTAGGAGGAGACAGCGAGGCAGAGCTGCCCGGGCGGTTGCCAGTGACCCACGTGTAAGATGGCTACCGGGATGATGCGAGGGAAGCAGGAAGGAGGCAGCGTGCCCAGGGG
>NW_006159574.1:475977-489323 GCF_000334495.1 Tupaia belangeri chinensis
GAAGCCGGCTGGGCTGCAGCCGTCTGGAAGTTAAGAAAGGCCTCTAACGAGAACCACCAGCCTGGCGCTGAGTCACGGGGAGATCTGTTTGGGGAGCAGTCAGACGAGAAGCCAGGAGTGGGCACTTGAAGGACTCAGGGTCACTGCTCAGGGCAGAGGATGGACTCTGACTGACGGCAGTGAGGAACGCGTCGCACCTGTGTGTCTCGTACCTGCAAAACCAGGACCCTCGGAGCATTTTGAGACGGTTGGATGGTGTGTACTCCCTGCCCCTCATAAACAGTTACGGAGTCCAACTCCCTCCTCCCCCAGCCTCTGCCTCGCGTGGCACTGACCATGTGACCATGACAAGCAGCAGTTGACTTCGTTTGGCTGGAGACACGAGAAGCCATTGCATCAGGGCGGGCGGGGAAGGCTGGAGAAAACGTCGGAGGAATAACAGCGAGCAGCGAGGGCCTCTCGAATCAGAAGTCAGAAGAAAGAGGGCCCCGGAGAGGCTCCAGTCCCGAGGAGACGTGGGACTCATGCTGACGCCGTAATCTTGATCGCGCTCTGGGAGGGTTAAGCCATAAACGGGGAAGGACCAAGGGGGATGGCGGTGATTGCCAACCAGGCGGGTCACCGGACAGGGCGTGCGCGCCACGGCACACCGCTAAGGGAGCCCAGGGGTATTTCCGATGCTTAGAGGGTGGGACGCTGGCTTCACGCTCTTACCGGTGATTTCAAAGGAAGATGCTTCTTTTCTTTTTTTTGGAGAGATTTTCGCTATAGGGCGCGTGCGCTCGCCAGACAGACAGAGAGAGACATAGAGACAGAAAGCGAGAAATCACCCCCTGGGGGGATGGTCACACTGCAATCCCCTCTCCTCCATTCTCTTCTCGGGATCTTGGGCATGCATGCACACGCGCCCGGCGTGAGTTTTAAGCCACCGGGTCCGGGACACGAACCACGGTCAACTACGTGGGAGTCCAGCGACATAGCCATTACGCTAACTGCTGGTTCCCAGGAAGATGCTTCTTAATTCTGTATTTTTTCCCATTAAAATGGATGCCATGGGCTCCGGCATGGTCCAGGCGGTCAACAGACTTCTGACTCGGATGAGGAAACAAGCGAGAGGGAGATTATTTGCAAGTCCCCTGGGTGGACTGATGGTCCCCGGGAGGGTGTTTAACGACCCCATGACACCCCCTGCGTATCACAGACTCTTCTTGCTGAGAGCATGTGAGAATCACACCTCCTCTATTCCACGATGACCACGAAGAGCATGATGGGTAGGGTCGTGGCGTGCGTGGCACTGGGGCACGGTGTCAGCATAGCCTTGCGTTAATGTCATGGCAAGGCGACATGGCAGGGTTACCACCAACTTTCTGACCGTTGTTCACAGAGTCATAATCGGCCCACTACCCCTCCACGAGCTCGAACATTGTTGTATCAGCCACGGATGCCCTGCCGGCAGTGCTTCTCAAAGCCGTGGCTCCAAGGCGCCTGGGAGCTGGGACAGAGCCTACGTGCTCATCCCTGGTGTCACAGTGCCACGCGCTCTCGGGAATGCGGACCCCGGCTCACCGCAGCTGTGGCTAACAGGTTCCTAGGACTCCATGGCAGAGCCCCAAAGTTGGTGGCTTACAACGGAAATCCATCATCTCCGGCTTCTGGAGGCTCCGAGTCCAGAGTAGGGTGTCCTGAGGACCATGACCCAGGACCCGTAAGGCACGTTCCATCCTTGCCCCTCTGGATGGCTGGTGGTTACCAGCAGCCTCTCGTGCTCCTTGGTTTGTTAGGTACATGGCCCGTCCTCTGTCTTCATGTGATGTTTACCATGCGTCTCGTACATGGGCTTCCCTCTTACAGGGTTGTCTCTGCCCAGACGTCTCCTTCTACAGGGACACCTGTCATATTGGCTTAGCACCTGCCTGGTGACCTCAGTTTACCTTGACTGCCTCCGTAAAGACCCAGCTTTCAAATTAGGTCACCATGCACCCAGCGTGTTTTCAAATCTCCAGGTCTGGGGCTCAAACCACAGAGCAGACCATGTGGGATCCAGCGCCTTAACCACCACACCACCTGCTGGCCCTCTACTTCCTTTTTCAGAGGTCACACCTTGCTGGTTTGTTGTACTGATGCATTGCCCGCACACTGTAGCTGCCCACTAGATGCAGGAAGTGTTCACGTGGTATCGCTGACCAGCCCGAGTTACAGGAGATGTCAGACTGGCCTCAGGGTTTCCCAGGAAAATTAGCATTGCTGGGCGGTGTCACAAGGGCTTGCAAAGCCAGTCCTTTGGTCCTGCTGACCATCCACTCGAACTGCAGCACCCTGACCATGCGGCCATGTGGGATGACCGCTCCCTCCATCAGAGCAGCCCCAGCCACCAGCTGGGATATTCGGAGGCTCCACTACCCTCGTGACCATCTTCCTCAAGCTTATAGCAGACTCCATCGCTGCTCCTGGGCTCCAGGCACCTCTCAACCCACCTGTGCCCAGCACAGTAGCCTCTAGCCCTCCCTTGGCAGCTCAGGGCTGTATGATGCCATGGCCTGAGCACCTCGCTGCCTCCCTCCAGGCCAGAGTCCCAGAAGGGACCGTGGAAGAGCACCAGGAGAGTGTCGTGGAAGTGGACCTCGTTGGCCTTCTCGTCCTGCCCAACTCTTTACAAGCTAATGCTGCCCTGCCTGCCCCTTTCACCCCTGACCTTGCTGGGGCAGGTCACCAGAGCCTGGTGCATGTGAGCATGGTGTTTCCAATGCGCTGCCGCACGGAGGAGGGCACATAGCTGCTTGTCATCGTAGTGTTGAGACTGAGTGCCACCTGAGAGCCCCGATCCATGAACGCCACCTACCCGAAAGACGGGCCAGGTGTCTCCAGCCGTCTTCTTGGTCTGTCCTTGGAAGAGAGCACAGTCCACTTCTCCATGGCTATGAGGCCAGGGTGTGGGGTCTTCAACAAGTTCATGGAAAATATGTATTATGGCAGAACTATGCGTGGATTTCAAACTTTTTTGCAATAAAATAAACTTTGTGTAATCCGTTTGCCCATGAACTTGAAGTCACTTCATATACTGGCAAGGGCTCCGAAACTGTCCGTGGGCAGGTACCGTGCCAGGCGTGTGGCTGGGCAGCTCAGTCCTGGAGCACGGGGCATATGTTGCCCCTGTGGCCTCTCCCAGTCGCCCTCATTTCTGTCCATGTTTCACTCTGTCCCTCTGCCCCGAGTGTGGACCCTGGGCCATTCTCTGAGGCCCTGATTTCAACCGGCTGAGAATTATTCCCTTTCAGTAGGTAAGCTAGCTGTGGCTTTAGCGTTGTCTTCCCCAAGTAATTTTCATTGTAGTTTCGCTGTCTTGAAAATGGGTCTATCAGGGCATTTCTGGCTAGTTAAGAAAAGATGGCTTGCACATCAAAGACAGTTTGCATCTCAGCTCAGTTTCTTAATGTGAAAGATGAAGCAGGACAGGGTCGTGACCTAGGGGTTACGGCCCCAGATCCCACATGGCCGACTCCACTGTTCAAATCCTGGCCCCGGCAACTTGAAAACCATATCCAGCAACATGTGTGCATGTCCCGAACCCAACAGGTGGAGAAACGGCGGGGAAGGGGTTGCAGCGTGACCATGCCCATGGAGTTCTCTCTCTGTCTGACTTTCTGTCTCTCTCCAGTGAACACACACACCCTTTGGCAAAATTTAAAAATAATCAAAGACAAAGCAAGGAGCAGCTGCTCCAACCACAGGAGAGTTAAAGGACGTAGAAAAATGTTCCAAAAATCTCAAGGGCGTCTACGATGTGAGGAAGCGTTACGCTTGTCATCTTGCCCCCCCACAGGCCGGTGTTGAGGGCTGCATGTGCAGGAGAGGAGGAGCTGTTGTGTTCTCGGGTGAAGCCGAGACTGAGTCGGCAGGAGATCTGACAAAATAACGGTGCGGGCAGTGAGGTGGGGTATGAGCTGCCAGGACGAGGTGGCAGCCGGGCGCCTGGTCCTCATGGCCAGCCAGGTGGAGGGCCAGGTGTGTCGAGCTTGGGAAGGAGGCAGGGCAGCAGGGACATGTCCTCCAGGCTGGGTGAGGCTTGCCCCTGGAATTCCCTCCGGCAGTGCCGTGGCTGGTTCGCTCATCCACAGACGCAGGGCCTCAGACACTGGGCACGGTGATCTGAACCTCACGTCTGAGCGAGGACCAGGGAAATGAAAAAAGGTTATTCAGATTACGCTGGCTATGTTCTTAAAATGGATATTTGGAAACCTAATGGGAATCACAACTGAAATTTTTACCATTCAGCTCTGAAATCTGAGCCGTGTGCAGTATTTAGATGCCTTCTCATGGCAACCTCCTGTCTGTATACTCAGAGAAGCTCACAGCACCCATCTCTCCAAGCAGCGTGTGTGAAGGACACAGAGGGCAGAGGAAACATTTTCTGTAAATGACTTACAAGTTGGTCACAAAAGAATGAATTGAAGTATGACAGGGTTGGCAGTGGTTTGGAGGGCACACCAAGAGATTCTTATTTGAAGAGGCTGCAGGTTTGAGAAAAATCACCATTTCCTACTCTCTTCAAGAATTTTCAAGGGAGACCAATTATTCCAGGACTAGAGATGAGATAGTTACTAAACCGAAGGGTTTGTTGATTACCTTTGTGTCTGAAATCTGAAAGCTAGATATATTTTAACCCTTCCCGAGACTATGGCCCTAAGACATCGCCCCATGTACTGGGGAAAGGGGGCGGATGACCAGGGCAAACGCACACGGTTACACTGCGTCACCTCGAATCACAGGAACGAAACACCTCGACTTTTAATTATTTCAATTTGTGCCTAGTTATTTGGGGTCTTCTAGTTTTGCTTTTGTTTTGTTTTATTTTCACTGCATGTCATTACAAGGGGCCTAAGTTCACGAGATGACAAAGTACCTCAGCGGGGTGTGAGAAGCGTGTGTCAGATTCCTCATTAGCACACGGGGCTCGGCACCCTCTGCCTGAGAGGAGGCACTCCGGATCCCGGTGCAGCTTCCACGCTGGCTTACAGCTGGGCCTGCAGCCTGGGAGTGGGCCAGAGACAGCGCAGGCCTCAGGAGCTCCAGCGAAAAGCCTGGCCTACTCAGGGCGGTCTCGGGGTGTGAACTGGCAACCTTCCCACGGGTCAGCCTTGCACCACATCCGGCTCCAGAAGTGCAGGGTTTTTTGTTTGGGTGTGAGTTTTGGTTTCTATTTTAGGTGCTTCCTGGCTCACTTCTCCCCACATCAATGGCAGGGGTGAGGGCCCCTGGAATTCAGGCTTGTTTTATCTCTGCCCTCTTAAAAGGTTATCAGGGCAGAGCAGGTGACACAAGAATGTTAGACCGCAGGCCTTTCCACTGTGCATGCTGCCCCTGTGGGGCACAGAAGACAGGCATTACCTTCCGGAAGGGTCCTGTTGCCAGGGTCCACAAAACCTGGCCTGGATTTTGGAGGCGGGCTGCTTTCTCTCTCCCTCCTCGGGGCTGACCCATGTAATTTCCAAGGAGGGCTGGACTGGTGGTGAGCCTGGTGCCCAATGCAATTTCCTTTTTATCTGCTAATGGAACGCTTTGGAATTGTGAGGAGTTTCGCCCCCTGAGCAAATACTTCATTTTCACATTTTCTCTCATTTTAAAGCCAAGAAATACAACATTCCCCAGCTCCGTGTGTTTTAGATTTTCTCCTTCAGGCTCTAGTTTTTTCCCTTACCATCTCTGATACCTCACTGAGATGACTTTTTAGCCGTCTAGCCTCCAAGGCTTCCTTGATTTTCTTCTCCTCGTCTGTCTTTTCCTCGCGGTGAGCTCTCTCACACCGCGTTACCGTGTCTTCCTTAAATCTCGTGTATAACCGTGCGGCCCTCATCCGGGCTTGGGAGGAACTTCTGGCTCATCTGCACCTTCTGGTAGTTTTCATTTCCTCCCTGGATGGAATTAGAGGGCGAGATAAGAAGGGGCTTGCAGAGGCCCCTGGAGCAGCAGAAATCGCAGCCTGGAGTCCCAGGCAGCTCCCGCTATGAGGGGCCGACCTGGGGACTGGAACACCCCAGTGACTGGGACGTTGAGCTGAGCCGGCGCCTGGCCCAACGGGACCCCGGGCAGCACTGTCAGCTGTTTCTCATGCCCACCATCTCCAAGAAGTGGCCAGCCGGACTGCAGTTCTTAGCAGAATTCCCATTTTCGAGAGCCCAGAAGAGGACAGTTTCATGGACTCTGTACAGCGCTAGCAAGTCTCGGGGCTCCTCAAGATTGAGATGAAACTATCCATTGTCCTTCTCATGGTTTACATTTCCTTAGCAACTGCACACAGCTCCTACCCCTGAAAGTTTTATGTAGAAAGATTCTGAGGCTCAGAAAAGTAACTTGCTCGAGTTCACCCACTTGTGAGGAGGAGGCTAGCACTCGAACCTGGGGCTCGCTCCAAAACTGTGCGCCAGTCATGGCCACAGAGCAGTAGCCATCCTTCTCACTGCTCCCAGCATAGCGCGGGGTTAGGAAGGATCCGTTCAGGCACGGACGAGCGGGAAGAGCCAGGCGGGAGGACACTGTGGCTTCTGAGGCATGCAGGGGCCAGCACGGTGGTGGGAAATGCTGTGAGAGCCGTCCCAAGGTTACAAAGGCCAGTGGAGCTTGGTGACCAATTGCACATGGACAGCAAGGAAATCGAGGAACAGGAATGGAGATCCCCTTCTCTCTGCACCCCGAGTCCCGCTGCGCTTCGTATATGGGGAGGGCCTCTGTCCGGAACTCCAGCGCCCCTCGAGCTGCCCTGCTCTGATTCTCTGGGATCTCGCATGTTCTGCTCACTGTGTCTGTGGGCTGGGGAGTAAGGCCCTGGCTCAGGAGATCAAGAGGCATCCATGGCATGAAGTACTGCTACATGCTACATGCTACATGCTACGTGGCTGAACCGTGGAAACATTGTCATGCTGAGTGAAAGAAGCCAGATACAAAGTCACGCCTGTCTTCACATCGCATTCACACAGAATGTCGGGGCTCGGCCGACCCACAAAGGCTGCCAGCCACCTAGTGCTTGTGGGCCGTGCGGAGGGGTGGAGTGACTGCTGGTGAGCTTAGGAGTGGGGACGACTCCAGGGCTGTCGGGAGAGTTGCGCGACTTTATGAAATTACTCACATGTATGCTTTGATGGGCTGAATTTGATCTCAGTGAAGCTGTACGTTTAGAAAAGGAAGAAGAGGAAGCAGCACCCACACTGGGGGATTTCAGGCACTCGGAAATGCTGTTTGTGCTTTTCGTTACTTCTGGTATTTTATTTTTCTAATTGCCAGAGAGAGAGAAAGCACCCCATGACCGTGCCTTAATCCCTTCTCTAGTTCTCCAGACTTTTGAGATCTTGGGCACGCACCTGGCAAGTTTCCAAGCCGCTAGAGCTGGGATTGAAACCGCGGCCAGCGATCCAGGATTTAGCTCCCTGACCGTGAGGTCACAGCTAGCCCTGCTTCTGTTTTGAAAACCATGCTGTTCCAACTCCCTCTTGCAGCGAGTTCTTGATGCTCACGTTCTTAAACGTGTAAAGGCATCCAGCTGGTCATAGAGAGGGTCAATAGTCTGCCCAGCTAAGCCTGTCTTGTCTGCAGACCTGAAACTCAGCGAGGACAAGCCATGGGGCTCTGGTGATGCCTCGCCTGGGCTTGCAGGGGGCTCCAGCAGTGCCAGGACTCGTGTCTCTCCGAGTGCAGCTGGTTGTGACCGTCTCCAGAGGCCAAGGTGTCCTGTTAGTTCTGTGCTCTATCTGGTTAAGCCGGATATCTGAGCCCCAGTCACATCACAGCCGGTGGCAATGGAGATGCCAGCAGGCCTCTGGCTGCCCTGTAAACCTCTGCGAACGATGAGGTCAGCAGTGTGCGTATTAACTCTGAGTAAGCAAGTGCCCTGCCTTCAGGTCTCGGGTCAGCTGGTGTTGGTCACTGACATTTGTTGGGGTTGGGTGATTTGAAAATACCATAGTCACAGCCTCTGTCTCAAAGCTTGCTTGTTTTTTTCTCTCCTGTCTGTTTCAGATATATCGACACTCCTATACTGGATATTATGTCCTGAGCAGAATTCCTCATGGGTAAGACTGTTCTTTCCTGCTCTTTTCATTACAAATTTGCAGAACAAAGGCAAGAACATCAGCACCGCCTGCCCAGGGCAGGGCACACAGAGGGTCCTGATGATGGCCCCTCTGCGACGCCGCCCCAGGCTCCACCTGGGGGAGTCAGAGGCCACTCGAGTCTGTTGCTGGCCTGTGTGGAAAGCCCCTCCGAGAATGACTGCCCACCTCCCGCGCAGGTGCCTGGACCCTCGAGGTTCAGTCCAGCAAGGTTTCCCTGTGCTTTGCGATCAAGTGCAGGCCTGTCTCAGGTAACGGACTGGACCTGGAGCCCCAGGAGGGCACCTGGGTGTATCCACGTGACGGGAGCCTTCCTCCTTCTACCACCTCATCCAGAGCAAACCCAGAGCTAGCCCACGTAAACTGCCCTTGAGCGGGTCAGGGTGGGTGTCAGCCTTAGCCAGAGGGGCAAGAGCTGCCCTCTGCCCGCAGCCGCGGGTGGTGCCGTGCGGGCTCCTGCCCCGTGGTCTTTGCTGAGCTGACCTGTGCCCCTGGGAGTCTAGGTCGCACTTGCAGTTGGGCGCAGGGCTGCTTCTCAGCCTTGGATTACAGCGCTGAGCACGTCCTGCCTGTCAGGACTGCATGATTCGAGACCCGGAAGTGAGAGTGTGGGATGGACAGAGTGATGCTGTGGTCCCCACCCAGCATCCTCGGGATGCATCGCCAGCCGCTGCATCTTCGGATCCGTGGGTTAAAGTGTGGGGCCGCTGCATGAGTGACTCGGGCATCCCCACCCAGCATCCTCGGGATGCATCGCCAGCCGCTGCATCTTCGGATCCGTGGGTTAAAGTGTGGGGCCGCTGCATGAGTGACTCGGGCATCCCCACCCAGCATCCTCGGGATGCATCGCCAGCCGCTGCATCTTCGGATCCGTGGGTTAAAGTGTGGGGCCGCTGCATGAGTGACTCGGGCACAGATCAAAGGGAGTTCAGGACCAGGGCAGTCCAGCAGGTGCTTCACTGTTATTCTTGCCTTTTCTCACCTCCTCCCTCTCCCTTCTCCCCTCCCCTCTTCCCCACTCTCTTAGAATTCCCCCCTGGACCTCATTCTTGTCCCCATCCTCCCGGGCTCCTATCCCAACCCTGCGCAGGTCAGGGCTCAGGAAATGTTTAAAGGAAATTGGATCACGTAGCTGGTGGTGTGCAGGTGCCTGTGAGTGTTTGGGTTCAGGCATCCTGATTTTCCCTGGAAATTTAAATAAGCAGCAGGAGTTGCTGTGAGTATTGTTCCACTCCACAGGAGAATGGTCACAGCAGCATGGCGTGGGCACGTGCTGGTCCCCACTCAGCCCAGGGGAGCGTGGGCACGCGCTTGGAAAACAAACAGAGCACACCATTTCCCGTGAGCCTCGGCACATGCTGTGCAGCAGGTGGGGCTCCTATAGGTTACTGGGGAGAGCAAGCCCAGAGAGACTGACAAGGGCCTACACCCGAAAATAGAGAGTCCACAGCCTTTTTCAATAAGCGCTTATTTCCAATAGAAACCCAAACGTTCCTCAGTAAAGAGGAATTATTCTATCCTTTTCAAGCAGATATACATCTTCAAAGGTCATGGCAGACAGGAATGTAATTATGCCCTGAGATTTATCTACCCCTTCTGGGAGTAATAGAATTTGCTGTGGATGATGGATACTTCATTCTGGCTTATATAAATTTGTAAAACTCAAAACTCTAAAAGCAGTTTATATCTAACATATTGTGTTAATATTTTACCGCATCGGTCAGAACTTAGGCGGAACAGATTCCGCGAGCGGGCACAGGAGCCGTGCAATACGCCGGCAGGACTGAGGGCCGGGGAGCCTGGGTTGAAGACTCGGTTTCTGGACCCAGACACCCGGAGCCTCGTGAGAACGCCAACCTGTGATGGACTGATCTTGGCATTTCACAATAACCACAGCGATGGACTGGCCGTCAGTTATTGATCGGCCTTCACGTACCTCACCCGGAATGGCCACCTTGCAGGAAAGGCACTCAGCCCCATTGTAAGTGAGCGCTCAGAGAGGTTAAGGAACCTGACCGGCATCTCCCAGCTGGGGTACAGAGGAACTAAACTCCCAGCGCGAGCCCTGCCAACTCCCCACCCCACGCTGTTAGGCTGTCAGGGAAGTCGTGACGAATTTTCTATTTTTCTATGCAAAACTGCATCATGATTTTCCTGCTATTCAATAGATTCCTGCTGACTCAATACAGATCCTTTGGGTTAAATCAAATTAAGGTAAAATGTTACAACGACAAGAATAATGCTATAGCCATAAAGACTTTCAGCCAAGAGCTAGTCTGTTTACTTTCTGAGGACCTCCTACGGTGGCAGATGTGTGTGTTGCTGTTACATTCATGCAGAAACCACCTCTGAAGCCAGAAGTCGAGCCTGACCCTGTCCCAGTCAGCCTGGCACAGCCTCCCTGGTGGCATGGTTTGAGCTCCCAAACTCCTCCTGTCTACCCTAGATCATGTATGGGAAATTAATTAACTAATGTCAAGGATTGTCAAAATATTATTCATGTGAATGAGACAGGAGAATTTTTTAATTGGACAATCTCTTAGGCCTAGAGCATTTGCAATTTGGGCCCCTGAGATGCATTTCCTGACCCCTCCAGAGTCACCTGGGCACAAGCTCTGCCCAGCAGCGGGTGTGGCCAGACCTACGTGCTAGGTGGGCTTTGGGTAAAGAGAAAAGCACCGCTGTCTTCTAAAAGGAAATCTCCAATGAAATATTCAGATTTACACCATTCATACAGAAAAGGTGAAGAGTTATTCTTGATTGTTCTGAAGACACGGGTCTGAGCCTTGTTCACATAGTCCTGCCTTACCTTTTCTGTCCTCTCTTCTCCCCGATAATTCTTCCACAGAAAGCCAGGGCAGCTCTCAGGGTGGGACTATCAGTCAGTGTATCCTGAGTTTTTTCTTGTCTTCAGGCTCTAATCAGTCACAGAGAAGGTGCAGATTAAGTTTTCAATGTCCTCTTGTTTCTGGTCTTCGTCTTTGCAAGTGGCAGGAGAGAACTCCGGAGGGCACGCCTCTTCCCTCTTACATCCTCCACCCTGTGCTGTTAGCGCCCTCCTCGCGGCCTCTGAGCTTCCAGCCAGGCAGGGTTCTTTTTTGTGTAGTGGCTAGAATTACAACGAAAATCCCAAAGCACTGGAATTTTCCTTTATTCAAATATCTAGTACCTAAGAGTAGGTTTGTTGGACTTTTACATATCAAGCTTTCAAAAATTATATTCTTAAAGGACGTGTCTCTTTTATGCAAATGCGTTTATTTGCACAGAATTAAAGTTGTTTTTAACATATAATGTTTCACTCAAAGTTTTCATGTCAAAATCTCAATGAAATACAGCAATCGTTCACGGCAGAGGCTGTAGCCAGTGACATCTCTGTCAAAGATCCACTGTGTTTCCAAACAAGTTGTTTTCTAGACTTGGCTGCTACTTGACATTTTCCTGGCATGACTTATTTCTTGAATTTGTTTTGCCTTTGGCTTGAGGCCCTAAAACTACGTGCATTTTGTGTACATGTGTGTATTTCTACTCTGTGCTCTCATACCTGTTAGGATAATTCTGAAAGCCCCTGTCTTTAACATACATCCACTTTAAGGAAAAGAAGCCAGACCTCTCCACTGGGTAGCACGGGCACTTTGAGGTCTGGCAAACTCAAAGCAACAGTAGACTACAAGCTGAGATACACACACACACACCTCTGTCCACACATACATAGACTGGTGCACACACACACACACACACACCCCTCTGTCCACACAAACATATACTGATGCGCACACATATACACACAGCCCTCTGTCCACAGATATGTATACTGATGTGCGCACACACACCCTTCTGTCCACACATATGTATACTGATACACACACATACACACACACACACCTCTGTCCACACATACATAGACTGGTGCACACACACACACACACACACCCCTCTGTCCACACAAACATATACTGATGCGCACACATATACACACAGCCCTCTGTCCACAGATATGTATACTGATGTGCGCACACACACCCTTCTGTCCACACATATGTATACTGATACACACACATACACACACACACACCTCTGTCCACACATACATAGACTGGTGCACACACACACACACACACACCCCTCTGTCCACACAAACATATACTGATGCGCACACATATACACACAGCCCTCTGTCCACAGATATGTATACTGATGTGCGCACACACACCCTTCTGTCCACACATATGTATACTGATACACACACATACACACACACACACCTCTGTCCACACATACATAGACTGGTGCACACACACACACACACACACCCCTCTGTCCACACAAACATATACTGATGCGCACACATATACACACAGCCCTCTGTCCACAGATATGTATACTGATGTGCGCACACACACCCTTCTGTCCACACATATGTATACTGATACACACACATACACACACACACACATACACACATATATTTATTTAGCCCCAAATTCATTTAATGTTCATTGTATACATTTCATCTTGAGTAGTGATCAATTCATTACCTAATGAAAAAAAGTTGATATATTGTAAAAACACTAATCTTTAAGAAATTTCTTTGACAATGATTACTGATGTGCACACACACACACACCTCTCTGTCCACACATACTTATACTGATGCATGCACACACACACACACACACACACCTCTGTCCACACATATGTATACGGATGCACACACACACCTCTGTCCACACGTATGTATACTGATGTGCACACACACACCTCTGTCCACACATATGTATACGGATGCACACACACACCTCTGTCCACACGTATGTATACTGATGTGCACACACACACCTCTGTCCACACATATGTATACTGATGCACACACACACTGTGCCAGGCCTTCTTCTGTGGCTGTGGCTAGTCTCCCTCAACTTTACTCACCTGTCTACTGGTATTTTTCAGGCACCAACCAAAAGTGCACAGAAATTATATTCCTAAATCATATAACTCTAAAGGAATCCCTATTAATTAGGAATTAATTGGTTAATGAACTGAAGGAATTCCTGTAGAATTGGAGCGGACTTTCTAAAGTCACATCTGTACCTGTGACAGACACAGCCTCCCTCCGTCTGGACTTGCACTCTCACTTTGTAGACCGGCATTCCCCGCTCAAGGAGGAGACGTGTGGTCTGGTGGATGCCCTGCTCAGCACCGCGCTCAGCCCTCTCAGCAGGGGTCAGAGCGGAAGCTCTGCAGTCGTGT
>NW_006159574.1:489354-492542 GCF_000334495.1 Tupaia belangeri chinensis
CTTTCTGCTACTAGCATTTGGCTTGTGGCCTTGAGAGAGCTGTTGGCTTCCACAGACTTGTCTTCAGTGTTTTTAAAAAGATACTGATGGTGAGAGTGCCTGCTTGATTGGCCGAGGCTAAGACTTCAGTGGGATGACATGCAGAACACACAGAAGTTCCTTCTCGTGGGGCCTTGGTCCTTACTATTGTCGCATGTGCCAAGACACATTTGTAGTCTTGTAATTAAACGTTATCAGACTTGGCTTCCTAGTCCTTCCCTTGAATGATTTTTCTAAGCTGAGGCTTATTCCGTCATACTCAGGTAATTATAATACCTATGTAATTTTAATTTTCCTCTTAAAAGAAGTGTCTGTAGCCTCAACTATCTACAATTCCCAATGCTCAATAAGTTCTTTTGTATCTCATCTCATTCTGACCTACCATAATGAATTTTTTAAGAATTCTTGTTTTGCCTCCAGTGGGAGCAGAAAATATGCTATAGGTCAGCAAATATTTCTTGAAATACTATATAAAGTGAGAGGCATGGTTGCTATCCTTAAGAGGTTGGAAATCTTGTTGGAAAGGGAAGACATAGACTTATAGAACAATATATAATAAAACGCAGTGCCTGGGCAGACCACATGGTGGGTGTCAGGAATGTCACGAACTATCCCCGGAAGGGCGTTTGAGTGGAACTGTCTTTAGTTGAGTGAAGTAAGTTTGTTTCAATGGATGGAGACAGGAAGGGGGTATTCTAGGTGGGGTAATGCATTAAACAAACTTGGCCTTTGCATTGACTTAACACTTCCTACAGTTAGGGAGGGGTCGGGCCGAAGGGAGCTGGGCTGCTCACGGTGGAGCCGGGAGTGGGTTTAGGAGGTGCCTAGAATGCAGATGACCTACGCCCCCTCCAGTGTGACTGGTCTTCACAGTAAGGACAGGCCGACCCTAGGAGCAGACAGGAGAGGGGATGACAACGGCAGGCTTCAGCTAGCACCTGCCATGTCTCTCGTAGACTAGAGGAGGGGAAATTACAGGCAGGATTCCTTTAGGAGGCTGTGGGGGGTCGGTGGGGCAGGTCCCAGAGGTGGGACAGCTCAGTCCTATTGAGACCACATCAGCTGTGATTGTGGGTGGCTGGTGTTCTCTTGGAAAAGAAACACAGATTTCAAGTGTTTGTTTCCATGTCCAGAGTGCACCTCTGGCCACCCGAGCCATTGCAAGCAGAGCCCGGTGCGGGAGAAGGCTCAGGGTGGCCGGCGCAGAGGGCAGGGCGGCAAGCTTTCTCCGTGCCAGAGGCAGCGTCTCCACAGCTTAGCGCAACCTCCTTCCTGGCTTGCTTTGTGTGTAGGTCTCCAGGGCCCTTCCTGCTGCTGTTTGGCATACGTGAGTTTTCAGAACCATGGACAGCTCCCAGACCTTCATCCTCTTAGGAAAGTTACTGGAAAATGTGTATTAGGAAAAACTCTGCATGGATTTCAATTCCTTGAGACCTAACTAAGCTTGCACTTCACTCCCATTTTCCCACAAACCTTCCAAGCCCCTAGCACTTGTAAAACTTGGTTTTAGCTGCTGCTCCCTTTCCTTCTCCCTCCCTGCCTTCTCCTTCCCCCATCCCTTTCTCCCCATGAAATGCAAACTCCAGTGAGCATTACCTGAAAGTGTGAACTTAAGGCCAAGTGGCTCTGGGACCAAGTCCCACCAGCCTCTCTGCTTGCAGCCATGGGAAAGTGAGCTGGCTTACTCCATATTTAAAGCTCCAGACTCCCGGGTTCAGGAGAGGGCTGATAACCCGTGGTGTGTTTAGTGCTGACTTCACTGTGTGCAGGGTACTAGGGAACACGTCTCGGTGTGCACCGAGAACCTCCACAACAGGCCACATCTGATCAGTGAGTTTCTCCAGGCTCCTGGTGTATGGGGCAGAAAATAAATTTCACCCTTTCTGTTAATTCTGGTCAGCTCGAATGGCCTTCTGGAGCTCCAGGTTTGAAAATGGACAAAAGCCGAGCTCAGGCTGGGTGAGGGCATGCCGATCTGGGAGTGCCTGTGGGCAGTGAGGGTGGGAGGATGCCCGTGAGCCTCTGCCTGCCGGCCCTGTCTTAGTGGGGGAGTCTGCTCAGCCCCCACGTGTGTCTGTGCCCTCCTCGGTTCGCTCCAGCCCTCCCGCCCACACACACGTACAGCAGAAAGGCCCTGCTGCTCTGCCCCTGGTGCTCACGTCTCCTGACCTTCAACACCCAATTTGTTTCAAGTCTCCTCCTCTGAAAACCCTGAGGGCAGCCTTCAGCCTATGAGTCAGGGAACTGGATCTCACACGACTGACTGCAGTTAGAATCCAGGCCCCAAAGGCCTGAAAATACTCCAGGCATGCGAGCATGCCTGCCGCAGATCCCAGCAGGACAGAGAAAAGGAGAGGGGATTCGCGCTGTGGCCGCATCTGCAGGGGTGCTTCCACCCTCTCTACCTTCGTCTCTCTCTGGCAAATGCACGTGCCTTTCTGACAATTAAAACATGACTCCTCCCCCAGCTGCCCGAGCTGCGAGGGAGTGCCGCCTTCTCTCTGACTCTGATTTACTCCCGCACTAAGTTGCTCCTCGCCTCTTGTAGACGGGGCTTCTCTGCGGGGTGTCCAAGGACATTTCGGGGTGCATTCATTACCTGACCTGCGTCATTCCGAGCTCTCTGCTCAGTCACAGGGTGTCAGAGGCTGCACCTTGGGGCCTCGGCTCTCAGTGCGTCTCAGACCACACGTCTGAGGTCTGTGGTGGACAGCCGTCCCGCACCTACCACAGAGCCTGTATTACCGTTCTGTCCAATGAAGCCGTTCACTGTCCTTGAGGACTTTCTAAAAGGTTCCAACAGACAAATTCTTTTAAAAATGAGGTGAAAATGGGCACGACCTGTCACATGCCAGGCTCCTGTCCCTCCTGGGCCCTATGCTCACATCCTCGTCTGCAGGTGCCAGCCAGCAGTGGGGGGAATGATGTCAGTGATGAGCCATCTGGGTTGTAACATGTAGGCCTGGGCCACCCCAAGCCTGGGGACTGAGCATCCCTGACAGGGGCTCAGGACAGTTTTAAAAGTCACTTTTAATGTGACTGCAGCCGGGTGGGGGGGCCACTCCCTCCTGCCCAGGATACAGCTGGAGCTGAGAAATAGCGCTGCCCACTGACAATCAGCCTAGGGGCCGGTCGTGAGCACGCCAAGC
>NW_006159574.1:492779-495802 GCF_000334495.1 Tupaia belangeri chinensis
CCACTCACTGACTGGCTGGCCAGTACCGACTGCGCACCTGCCGTGTGTCAGTGCCTCCCAGGAGCAGGCTGTTCCGTTCTTACGGGACCGCCTGCCAAGCACTAGGAAGACTCAGCAACATAGCACTTGACACCAAATGTGCTAGGTTTCAGTCATGATCCATGCAACGTTAAGGGTCAGAAAAGCAATTCCCCCAGAGGCTGTTCTTGGGAAGCTTTTCAGTCCCTCAAAATAGTCCAGGAAGATAAATGAGCAAACTTCGCTGTACTGATTCACTCTTCAAAATTCAGCGTGATTTATGCCATGATTTGTTTATTGCTCAAATAAGCAAAATCAAAATGGATTGCGTGGTTATTCTGGGATCGCAAGCCCAGACGTTTTATTCTTCCTTAATCATTTTCTTACCAATCCACCTCCACCCCGATGACTCATCACCGAGGCTGCCCCAGGCTCTTGTAAGTAAATGAACACGTGGAGAACAGGAAGGGCTCCAGAAGGGGCGCCAATGGCCCGGAAACCTCTGTCTCCCACAATCGAGTGTACAGGGGCGTGACGGAGGACAGACCTGTGGACCTAGCCGCAGGCAGAGCCCCGTCCTCGCAGGGGCAGGTGGGGCCCAGGACTGTTCATGCACGGAGCGTGGGCCGAGGAAGCACTCTGATGCAGCAGCTTCCGAGATGAAACCCCTCGGCTGGCTGGGCTCTGCTCTGAGCCTTCTGCTGTTCTTCAGGGAGTTGGAGAGTTCCCCCAGACCAGGTCTCTGAGCCAAGCCAGGTCAACCGGTCCTCGAGGGAGTCACTCTGGGTGCGTCTGACCAAGCAAAGGGCTGCAGTTACCGACTGCCGCAAGCCCAGCGGTGTAACAGAGACTTGTCCTCTCTCCATCCCAGGGGCCAGAGGCAGGTCAAGGCCCTCCAGAGCGGGAGCTGCGCTGAGTGGGCCGTGGTGGCCCCAAGGCGGGGAAGGCCTGCATCGGGGCCCTGGGGGAGCCAGAACTCTGTCCTCAGGAGTGGGTGGAGGAAGCCAACCCAGAAGGCAGGCAGGCCTTGGTGGGTCTAGGCTGGGGCGGAGATGGAGGCGAGAAGGGAAGGGGACCTCTCACTCTGAGATGGCAGAAAGGAGGACAGACAGAGTGTCTCGTACTATGCGAAGCAGGGAGCCCACACCGCAGGGCTGCCAAGAAACAAAGGCTGTGCTTGTGGGAGTGGGGCCTGCAAGGCAGAGGGCAGCAGGCAGGATGGGGTCTGCGAGGGCCGGAAAGGGGTGGGCACAGGGGCTGGGCACTGTTGCTGCTACAGGTAAGAAGCGGGGTGAGGCAGAGAGGGTCTCAGGGGTCCGAGCGTGGGTGCTGGGACGACGAGCCAGAGCAGCCCTCCCTCCCAATCAGCTCCCATGGACGGAAATGCCGCTCCCCCATGGGTGCTGCAGATGCCATGGGTGGTGAGCAGTGAGTTCTCTCTGGAGGGGGTGGCAGCCGTGCCCTTCATGGCCACCCCACTAGGACCTCCTGCTCTAGCGGGCAGTCGGCAAAGAAGAGATGTGACCGGTGGGGAGCGGCAGTCACTGAGAGGTGACTCCGTGAGCAGTCCTCCTGGCCAGCTGAGGTGGAGATGTCAGGGCTGGCCCCGTGCTGTCCCGTGATTCCCAGCACCCAGGGGTCGATGTGGAGGGGGTGATTCCACAGAATGCCAGGGGATGGGAGAGTAGGGGGGGTGGTCCTTAGGCCAGGTGGGACAGTGTGCAGAGAAGAGCTGGTGACGAAGGGCAAAGCCAGGCAGGTGGCATCGCAGGCTCCCTGCAGAAGGCACCCCCAGTGCACGGGGAGATCACCCTGAAGCCCTTTGTCAGCCTGGAACCAAAGGAGTCCGACAGCACCAAATTCCAGCACAGAGTCTAGATTTCTGTCACAGAGAGAGTGTGGAGACCCGCACCCCAGTGTCCCCCCTGACACGGGGCTTTAAGCACCCGTGTTTGTGATCAGCTCCCATAGAGTAAACTCACCCTTGTCTCTGGTATGTTTGGGTCTTTTGGAATATTATGTACAGATGGTGGCTGTCATAGTGTTTTCCAGTATTCAGACAGCTGATCGTACTGAATGAAGTCCATACACGCGTGTTGTAGGGTGTGCTTCAATTGGTCCCTACGTGCCAGTTGGTTGTGGAGCATCTGCGAGGTAAGCTCCGCTCCCTGGCTGTCCCGCATGCTGTCGCGTCACCACTGCAAGGAAACGCTGCCATTCTCACTTCATACTCCAAGAAACAGGCTTGGTTTAGGTTACTCTGTTGCCCCAAGCCCTATGCCAGTTAGTGGCAGGACTGGGGATTAAATTTACAGCTCCTTGAAATTCCTCCCACCACTTGCGCTTCCTGCCCCTGGTGTTTTCTTTAAGACAATGCTGGGCTCTGACAGGGACTGGCTCCTGGCATCTGAGTCATTTAACTTCTAGATGCAGCAATGGAGAGGGTCGCCAGCCAGCAAAAAGGAAATGATTCCACCGTTAGGGTCTGTTAGGGTTTATAAATGGATAGCCATTATTTCTCTTCATTTGTGTGGCCGTCTGGTAGGAGAAATGCAGCTATTGACCCCTTCCCCAGGGGGACACGGAGGCGCAGTCGCACACGCTCATGCGATCTGGAACTCGGATGCCGGCATTCTGTCCTCCGCTCTGTGGCCTCTCACCGGCGGCCTCCGTGCTAGGGAAACTACTCTCGTGTGTGGGGAGGGGAGGCCATGCACGGTAGCCTTAGAGAAGATGGCAGGGTCTCCTCACGGCAGATACGTGGGGTCGGAATTGGGGTGCACGTGTGGGCGAGGCCGGGCTGCTGCTCCTGCAGGCTTGGGAGGTGCCTTCTCCACTTGGAGGTGCCATGGCCCCGGCTCTGGTGGGAATTTACACTTGTCTGCTAGGGAGGTCCACCCCTGCTGTTCCCGAACGTCAGAGGCCCTGCCGGAGTCCGTCTAGCAGAGCAGACTTCAGCACCGCAGGGCTGCAGGGCCGGGCATGCAAACACTTCTTTCCGAACC
>NW_006159574.1:495843-522541 GCF_000334495.1 Tupaia belangeri chinensis
TAGAGAAGGGATTGCGGCATGGCCATCCCCCAGGGCGATTTCTCACTTTCCCTCTGTCTCGCTCTGGAGAGGGCACGCACCTTATGGCAAAAACCCAGAAACAAAAGAAAGTAAAAACTCCCCCTAGACCCAAACCAAGCGAATTCATTACATTTGTCTCTAAATTTGCAGAAGTACTTTTGCTAAGAGCCGCCTCCATAACTCACCTATGAGGGTCTTCAAAAAGTTCATGGAGGGCCAGTCGGTGATGTGGTGATGACGTAATGGCCTGCGAGACTGGCCCACCTAGAAGGTTCCCGCTCATGTTTGCAGCCTTCCTCAACACCCCGTGTGCACATGGCCCGTAATCCAGACTGGCTGCAGCTGGGGCAGGGGCATGGCAGAAAAGCCTCTGGACATGCCTGTCTCTGTGTCTCCCCCTCTTCCTCTTTTTTCTTTCTCCCTCATGGACAAAAGGAAGAAATAAACCTTTAAAAAATTTCAGGGAGGGATCAGAAAATGGCGTAACCGTTACGTCACTGGGGACTCTTAATGTAGTCAACCAAGGTTCAAGTCCCAGACCTGGCGGTTTAAAACTCATGCCAGGCACATGTGCATGTGTGCCAGAAATCCCAAGAGGAGAATGGAAGAGAGGAGAGGGCGGCGTGACCATCCCTCTGTGGGTGATTTCTCACTTTCTGTCTCTGTTTCTCCAGCAAGTCCTATAGCAAAAATCTTAGATTTTTTTTTTCAGGGAAAATGTGTATTATTGAAAAACTATGCATTGATTTTTTTTGCACCAAAATAAACTTGTGCTTAAAACAACAACAACAAAAAACAGAGACTGCATGTATTCATCAGAGAGAGAGAGAAGCACCCCACCCCCTGCAATGGGGCATGGTCACACCACAGTCCCTTCTACCCCATCTCTCTATTTCTCTATCCTGTCAGAATTCGGGACACACACACACACACACACACACACACACACAGCACCCCAGCATGTTTTCTAAGTCCCCAGGGCTGAGATTGGAGCCAAGGTCAGCACTGTGGGGTCTGGCTCCTTTAAGCACCAGGCGATGAGGCTGGCCCACCTCGGGCTCCAGTTGCACTTACCGGAAGTTTCCGAAGCCCCTGCTATATCTTGCACACGTACTTGTTATTCCAAGGCACATTTTGAGTGCGTAAGCTGTGCTAGATATGGAAGGAATATTCTTTTCTCAGTTCCGAACATCAAGATCCCAGTGTGTTGGGAGGGAGATGTCCATTTTATTCTTTTCTGTACTCATTTTTATGGCCAATGAGATTCAAACTATGAACCTCAATATTTAGCCTTCTATTTTGAATCATTTTAGATCTATGAAAGACTTGCAGAAACAGTACAGAGAACCCCTTGTACTCCTCGTGCCACTTCTCCTGCTGGTAGCGGGTCTCATGACCTCGGTGTGGTGACCAGAGTCGGCAGCTCACGTCGGTACAACATTGTCACCTCGGCCAGGGCCGTCAGACCTGCATGGCCGTGCTCCCGCTGCCCTCTCTCTGTCCCTGGGCCTGGCATGGCCTCTGGTGTGCTTCCTCCTCAGCGCCCTTTGTTGGCCTTGCCCAGTCTCGTGTGACCCTACACTCTTGAAGCATCCTGGTCACTACTTTGTAAAGTGTCCCTCAGTTTGGGTTTTCCAGTGCTTTCTTATGAGTGGAGGAAGGCTGTGCATTTTTGGTAGGAAAAAAAAAAAAAAAAACACAAAAAGGGTGCTTTGTCCTTCCTGGGGCTTTATCTAAGGGCTCTTGACACCGCTGGGACTTACTTCAGGCGACATGGACTCGCTCACTCATTTGGGTTGGTATCTGCTGGCTTTCTGCCCTGGGTTGCTCTCCATCCCTTGGCGTTGGTAAGCACTTTAAGGAGGGTGCTTTGAAACTCCGCAAATCCTGTTCCTCATCAAACTTTTCACGCAGTGGGACCAGCAGTTAGCGTAATGGCTATGTCGCTGGACTCCCATG
Organism: Tupaia belangeri chinensis; assembly: GCF_000334495.1. Lineage (NCBI taxonomy): Eukaryota > Metazoa > Chordata > Mammalia > Scandentia > Tupaiidae > Tupaia > Tupaia belangeri. The sequence goes on from NW_006159574.1 coordinate 497,824, forward strand.
TAGTCAACTGCGGTTCGCGTCCCGGATCCGGTGGCTTAAACTCACGCCAGGCGCGTGTGCGTGCGTGCCCAAGATCCCGAGAGGAGAATGGAGAAGGGATTCTGGCGTGGCCATGCCCCCTGGGGGGTGATTTCTCGCTTTCTGTCTCTCTGTCTGGTGAGCGCACACGCCCTATAGCAAAAACCACTCCAAAAAAAAAAAAAAACTATTCACGGCAGTGATTTTTTTTTTTTTGAACTTGCTAGAAGGCACATGCACCCACCAGAGAGAGACGGAGAAGGAAAGTGAGAAAAACACTCCTCGTGGAAGATGGCCATACTGCAATCCCTTCTCCTCCCTCTCTCCTTCTCGGGGTTTTGGGCACTCGTATTTGCTCAGTGTGTTTTTTTAAGTTGCCAGATGGAGACTCAAAGCACGCAGTGGGCCGTGTGGGATCCCTCCACCTTAACCACCATGCCTCAGCTGGCCACCCCGTCCGTTTATTGGTGCCCCTCAGTGGGTCTTGTCTTGTGCATTTACTGTGGTGTTAGTCTAGAGGCAATTCTATTCCTCCTTTCCTTCTACGTTTATCTACTGAAATCTCATTGTGAGGAGGAATGTCTCCTCTCCCGTTGGTTTTACTTGATTACGTATGGGTGCTAGTGCGGACTCCGGGGTGTTTATTTAATGGGCTAGTCCACTGCCCTCGTTATCTTGTTCCAGTTGCACTAGTGGTTGGCCATTAGGAACTCCTTTAGGCTTTTCTTTCAACAACTCTCTTTTTGTTGTTGTTTTGACATTTTTTATTGTAATTATTTTTTACATTTAATCACTGTACTTCTTTATAGCATACAAAATTATTTTTCCCAGCATGAATACAATATATGTTAGTTCAGTCAAAGATAGTACCATACGCATTATCATCAACAGATAACTTTCCATTTTTGTGTCTGTTAAATGTTTAGTTATTTCCCCTCTGATTGCCTGCCTCCTTACCCCCATCGCCTTCCTAGACTGTCCCTGGTGTCCACAGTTGCCCTCCCTGCCTTTATACCTTCCAGTCTCTCACTGTCTGCCCCAGAGTGCAAACGTTCAATGTATATTAAGTGGGATATACGATGTCTGTCTTTCATAGTCCGGCTTGCTTCACTTAGCATGGAATCTTCCATATTCTTTCCACTTCATATCAGTTTGTCTCATTGTTTTTATAGCTGCTAGGATCCTATAGTATCTATGTGCACATTTGCTCAAAGTGTTCATCACTCTTGGACATTTGGGTTAATTCCATTACTGCTAATTCCATTATTGCTAATTCTTAGCTTTTGATTTTGAATCACTTTAGATCTATGAAAGAGTTGCAGAAACAGTACAGAGAACCCTTTGATTTGCTCATGCCATCTCTCCTACTGGTAGCATATTTCATGACCTCAGTGTGGTGACCAGAGTCGGCAGCTAAGGTCGAATAATGCTGCAGTGAACGTGAAGGCCAACAAATCCCTATCTTTCTTGTTGCTGTTGAGTATCGTCTTACTTTCCGAGCCTGTAAGATAGCCCAGACCCATCCTGTACTTTTCCTGCCCCGGCCTGCATATAATTGCTTCTCCTAGGATCACTGAACCCTTTTATTAGAGGATGGCGTTTGGAGACCAAGGTCTGAGCATTAACTGTGCTCATTGCCATGGGGTGACAGCACTTCTGGGCCCTCTCAGTGGACAGACCTAGGACATGTTTTGTTTTTTGTACTCCCAACTTTTAGAGATCTTTAGTGCTGGGGATATTGGCAAGTTGTCTATGGCCTACGTCACAAATGTCTCCTCTTCTCCCTGTCTGTCCGTTATCTTTGCTGGTGCTGCTCTGTCGTACGAAGTCTTAAGCGTTATACATAGCCAGATGCACCCGTCCTTTACGTTATACATAGCCAGATGCACCCGTCCTTTACGTTTCGCTTCCGGACTTTGCTTCCCCCTTAGAAAGCCTTCTCCACACCACGGTTCAAGAGGAACTCACCTATCTTTATGAAAATTCTTTGAAACATTGAGAACAAACGCATGGTAGGGTTGTTAAAACTCCTTCTGGAGGAACCAGCAGTTAGCATAATGGCTATGTTGCTGGATTCCCACGTAGTCGACCGCGGTTCGTGTCCCGGCCCCGGTGGCTTAAAACTCACGCCGGGCGCGTGTGCGTGCGTGCCCAAGATCCCGAGAGGAGAATGGAGGAGAAGGGATTACGGCGTGACCATCCCCCCTGGGGGGTGATTTCTCGCTTTCTGTCTCTATGTCTCTCTCTGTCTGTCTGGCGAGCGCATGCGCCCTACAGTGAAAAAATCTCTCAAAAAAAAAAAAAAAAAAACTCCATCTGGAATGTGCACTGGGGAGACCCCTGTGTCTCCTGGTGCCCCAGGCAGCTGCCTTCCCGGGATGCTGTCGTTGTGTTGTGCACTCGGCCACACGCCCCTGCATCCTCAGGCTTTCGGGTCTCTGCACCTCGAGCCACCCTGGGGCACGGTGGACTCTCACCTTCCCAGCTCCTTTTCCTCTTGTGTGCATCCCCTCTTTCTTCCTGGTAGTTATTTGGCAATGACTTCAGATGTTCTGCTGACCCTAGCCCTGGCGGCACATCCTTCTTCACTTCACCGTCCTTCCCGCCTTACCTTAGCTCCTTCGTTCATGCAGCTCCTAAAATTCAGGCTCTTCCTTCTTCAAGACCATCCCACCTCCTCTCTGTAGAGAAAGAGCACGTTCATCTCTGTCTGCATTCATCTCTGTCTGCTAGACAGGCAGAGGGTGCTCACCTGACGGAGTCGGGCCTGCTCTGCGGGACCCAGGTGTAATTCTTCATGTGAGCGGCATCATCCAGAACAGATACAAAAAGCACCGCAGCTACAGACCGCTGAAATGCTCACTGCTCATACAGGTGTCAGGGTTACGTCTCGTCATCTTTTCTCACCAGCACATGTCTTTATTCTGAGCTTTATGTACATAGATAGGAGTGTGCTGTCATGGCATTCTGCATATCTGTACATGAAGAATGAAAACTAGAGGTGACATTTGAGAAGGGAAAACACGTTTCCGTTTACCTCTCCCTCCCCCCATCTGCCCTCCAGTTGTGTGTGTCTCTCTCTCATGCTCTTCTCTTGCTCTCTGGAGATCGTACGTATCAACACAAACCAAAGGATACGGTCTGTTCTGAGGCCTGTGGTTTTGGAAGGTCAGAGTGACCTGGCATTATGCTTAGAATAAAACTGCCTGCAAGGAAAACCAACGATGGAGGTGTAAGTCATAGGGATTTATTGCTGCACAGCTATGCATTTCAATTTTTAATTTTGACTGTTCTGAATATCTTAAAAATTGATCTATAGACCTCTGTGCATGTTCTCTCTTGATGAATATTTACTGTTTGGGCTAAGCAGTGATGGACTTATTTCAGCATCATATAAATTACATACAGCTGGAGAACTCTATTGGAGACTGAGTGAGACATTATTTAATAACACAAGAGGCGACTTCCTGCAATTGATGCAATGGAGGGAAAAGTGAGTTAAGTTACAGCTGGAGCATAAAACTGCAGCATCGTAAATTCCTGGTTCCCAACATTTTGCTTTGTTTCTGTCTGTTTTTCAGGGATCCTCAAAGTCTGGACCCACCCGAAGTCAGCAATGCAAAGCTCCAGTATGCAGGATGGGGTCCCAAAGGCCAGCAGCTGGTAAGCCAGTCAGATTTGGGAACCTGATTTGATTTTGATGAAGCTGACATTTTTACAGCCTGAATATGTCTACCATACTCAGCCCGTGCATAAGACATGTGTGTGTGCGAATTAAGTGTTTGAATAAGTACAGCAGAGTATCTGAACTTATAAATTAGGCACTTATTTTTAGATAGCAACTTCCTGTAAGACTGGAATCTTACCGTCTTTGGTTTCCATACCCGACGTGCGTATAGCGGTCCCAGACTAGCATAGACTCTAGATAAAGTGGAAGCGCAAAGAGAGAAAGCTCCCCAGAAGGACTGCACATGGGAATTCGCAGAATCCTAATGTCGTCGAAAGTTGCAGCTGGGACTCAAACTCCTTCCTTTGGGGCGTTCAGTGAAGAAAGACTTATTGGCCAGTGGGAACCAGCCTTCTGCAAGAAGCAGCCACTGCAGAACTCCCCACAGCTATTCACCCTCAGTCCTACAGCAAATATCTCCATTGGCCCCTACTCAATTGGCAAAGCTGAGGTATTTGGAAGAAAAAAATGAAAGAGTATGCATGCATGTGTGTGCACATTTGAGAATTTTGTCTAGGACTTGGAGTAAGCTGAGGTTTGACCTCTCCAAGTGAGGACTCCCCAGACCACTTATTCATCCGGTCAGCCCTGGCCCAACCTAAAGCCACTGCTCCCTGTTGGAGAGTAAACTTCACAGTCATGTCATGCTCCCTCAGGAACAGGTGGGACAGATGATTATAGACGTTATCGTAGTTCTTTTAAAAACTAGCAGCAGGGCCTGCAGGTGGCATGGTGGTTAAGGTGATAGACTCCCACCTGGGTGACCGTAGATCGAGTCTGACTGAGACCTGGTGACTTGAAACTCACGCTGGGCACATGAGCGTGCATGCCCAAAACCCTGGGAGGAGAGTGGAGGAAATGGGATTGCGGTGTGGCTATCTTCCCCAGGTGTGCGTGGGGGAATTTCTCACTTTTTATCTCTCTATCTCTGTCTCTCTCTCTCTGGAAAGTGTATGTGCCCTAAGGAAACAACGTCTATTAAAAAAGAAAGTGAATCCATGAGCAGACCCATTCATTAGTTCCTACACTCGAGTGTAACGCTGGGATCTGAGAATGTGCTCTGTCCCCGTGCAGTACCGAGGGTGAGGGACATGTGACTTCCTTTTGCTTCAGGAGCTGGATGTTCAGTGAAGTACCGATGGCTGATATTGGCATTTAGTACCAAATGCAAGTGAGCACCCTAGGCGCCTCCCAGGAGTTTTGGATGATCAGAACTTCGGTGTTTAATTATACGTCCTTGCCCTGCTGTGAAAGGTCCTTGCCCTGCCTTGTAGAGAGGTGTCCCATGGGCTGGTGCAGAGGCCCGCTTCTCCTGCAGAGGCCGGATGTGAGTTTAGGCTTTGCAGGCCACACCGGTTCTGTCCAGGCCTCCCTCTGCTGCTGCAGCTGGTCCTGTGGACACCGTGGGCTAGGCGTGTCCCAGCAACACTGCCCTCGCCAACGCTGTGGCGTGGATGCGGGCCGTTCCTTGCTAGGGGACCATGCCTCTCTTGGTTTCCCTCGGTCAGGAAAGCCTGACCTTGAGACCACCTGGCCCCTACTCTCAGGTACCCCAGGACCACCCTGTCTCAGAAGCAGTTCCCAGCTCAGGAGCAGGCCTTGCAAACATGAACCTATCGAGTGATGGTGAGCAGCCAATCCCTCCCTGCCGTTTTATTTTAAAAGGTATACATTGCTCCCCAAGGTTAATCTACTCCAGTTACCACGAGTCAGGGTGAAGTGAGTAATTCTCCCCTGGGAGCCCACAGCAGGCTGCAGTTAAAGTTCCCCCAGCACTCTCAGCCTCAGGGCCTCCTGTGCAGGCGGGGTCAGTGATGCCCCTGGCTCAGGACCCGTAAGTCCCGGGAAGCCCACGTCGGGCCCCCGAGCGGCCAAAGGCGTTTTCATCCAGTGCCCTTCCTGGGCTGGGGTCAGTGGCTCTTCCCTTCAGAGCAGTTCTGTGGGACCTTGAGAGCCTGCCCGTGGTGATGATGCCCCCTGGTGGCCATGCACTGTCAGAGCAGGGGAGAGACCTGAACCAGGAGGCCTTGCTCCACCAGATTCTGCACCTGCATGGATTCTGCTCCGTGGCTGTAGTTACCTGCCCAGGGAACCAGAGGTGCTTCTCCACAGCTGCCCAGTGCCCAGTGCACTCCATTATCTACTGAGCCTACACACAGGAAAATGGATTGGCCGGACTAAGTAGAACTAAACTAAACGAGAAAACAGATATGAGCCGTGGACCGCGGCTCCTGCCTCCCTCCCCCGGGCAGTGGTCAGTGCACACCAGGGTTTACCTTCCGGAGGCTGTTTCCTAGCTGCCCCTGAGCCATCTCCCCACACTCCCTCCTCTTCGGGTCTCCACCTACACTGAGAACTCCAAGTGGCTTCCTCTGGCTTGCGGTGAAGTCCTGCCCGCGTTCGGGCCGGCTCTGCACACGAGGTCTGACTGCGAACCTCGCCTTCGGCTGGGTGTCTGGCTTAGAAACGTCCTTCCTACCCTTCCTCGTGGTTCCACAGAGTCGTTAGGGAAAGCCACGCTGGGGCGGCTGCGTGGCCCTGGTCTTCCTAGGACCACTCCTGGGCTTCAGGCCACGTGGGGTGCTCAGGAGGTTGGGTGCAGCAGGAGAACCCCCACAGGCCGTCCTCGAAGACAGAGCTGTGGAGTGCTCGCAGTTGGACGTGCGGCCTGAACCAGCCCGGCGATTCCAGGCTGAGCCTGGGCGGGCACTCAGGAGGTGGGAGACAGAGGCCTGTCCTTGGTCGGCTTGCTGCAGTGACGGTGGCCAATGAACAGCCCCCAGAGCAGTATTTACTAAGTCCGCGGGGAGTCTTAGGGCAGAAGCAGCTTCAGAATGTGCAGAATTGGAAAACTAGTGCAGTAGTCAGCCGGGAACCCTGGGGGCCGGGGCAGGAGCTGTCCTCGGGAGGTAGCAGTCCCTGAAGGAGCAGGGTGCCACGCCAACCACAGAGCAGGGGCCACACCAACCGCAGAGCAGGGCCGCACCAACCGCAGGGCAGGGGCCACACCAACCGCAGGGCAGAGCCGCACCAACCGCAGAGCAGGGAGACCAAGGAACCTCATTGGAAGCCGACTGCCGAGATCTCCCCGGGGACGAGGGCTGTGGGGGCACTGCCGTGAGCAGCGGAGCCCGAGGACCGGCAGTCTGGTTGCCGGAATGGAAGGGTTTGTGCTCCACTTTACGGAGAACTGGCTCCGACCTGGCCACGGAGATCCCATAGTGGTCTCCCAGCGACGGTTATAGGAGAATTGTCCTGTAAGTGGCTGTGTGTGTCTAATACATGGTTAACACGGTAGCCCCCTTGACAAGCTCTTGGACCAGTAGACCGTCCCCTCCCACCAGGCCCAGGCCCTGGAGCGTCTGGTGACCGAGATGACCAGGCCATGGCACTCCTTTCAGGGGCAGGTTCTGGAGAGTCATTCGGGAGACATGGTCCCTCAGCTGCTACTGGAAAATGCTCTTTAACACATGTCCTGGCTCTGCGGTGACCGCGTCCCTCCTAGCTCTCTCCTGTCACCCTCAGAGTTCCCCAGCCCTCCCTCCCTGTCCTCTGTCCACACCCCCAAGTTTCCGTGTCTACATCAGGACTACCGGAGATGGGCTGGAACAAAGCCCTCGGACGGGCCTCACCGTCAAGGTGGCCATTTCCTGCTTGCTCCGCGTGGAGCCCTCGGACCAGCAGAAAGCCTCAACAGACGCCTGAAGTCCGGCCCGACATCTCAGGGCTGACTAGCCACCCGCGGCCTGGGCCCTCTGCAGCCGCCCTCTGCCACACCTCCACCGGGCGTGCGCCTGTGTCCACAGCCTCCCTCGTCACCTCGCACTCGTGTCCGCTGACTCGCTCGGGCGCCTTTACCGAGCCCGTGGTCACCATGCTTTCTGACGCTGGGGACCTGCAGCTGGGCCACCCCAGACTGAGCCGTTCTGGGGAGACTCATGAAAATGAGTCTAATAGGTCAACGGAAGACAGACAGAGCCTTACTCTCCCCGTCTCTGGGCGTCAGCAAGTGACTGAGCTCACGCTCCTCCTCTGACACAGCATTTAGACACATTTTTCTGAGTCAGTGAAGAGTTCAGAAAAATCGAGCTGAAGGCTCTTTGCACTCACACTGGGGCACTTCGTGGCATTTGGGTTTCTGCTCTAAAAAAATAAAATAAAATAAAATAAAAATAGCTCATTAAAGTTGCAAGAATCCATGCCTCCCAAACGTTGGTGATTTAGCGTAAGGTTCTAGATGATGAGACCACCCTTGGAGTGCAGGGCACCTCAGGGGGTTGGGGGTAGAGCAGACCACCAGGCTGGGGCCAGTGGCTGCCTCGCCCAGCAGGGAATGGAGTGTCTGCAGAGGCTGCCACCTCCGAGCCCTGGCCTCCCTCAAGGGCATCGCTGCTCAGTTCACAGTGGGTCACCAGGGGCAGGGAGTTGCCACTGAGTTGGCGCCCCTGCGAGGAGAGAGAGATGGATCTTTCCGGAGAGAGGAGAGTATTCAATGGGAAGTCGTACACAAGGCGAGGGCCAGGCTGACACCCCATTAATAACGTGTAAAAGCCTCTACTCAGCCGGGGTTAATTCGGTATTCATTGTCACAGCATCTGTCACAGCACCGACGCTGTGGCAGGGCCAAGAAATTCATACCGCAGGATGGAAGTCACCTTATGCGCCCTCAGACAAGGGGTGGGGGCCGGCTGGCGGGCGCGTCACCAGCTCTGCTGGGTGCCTTCACGTGGGACGCGGCGTGCTCACGCCCGGGGTCCGTGGGGCTCTGTCACATCACTGGCCACTTGCACTCCAGTACATAGCTGTTTGGGCGGTGGCCTGCCATGGGTGGGGCGGTAGAGGTGGCTGCCGAGGGGGCGTGGCCGCAGCGGCAGGGCTGGAGGTCAGGAGATGGCCAAGGACACATCCCTGCCGCCAGCGGGCTCTCTGGGGACGCAGGGATTCCCAAACGCAAAGCAGCTTCGCGGCTGTGGGACTGTGGAGCAAGTTAAGGGACGGCGTCTGAAGTGGCAGATCACAGGGCAGTGGGGATGTTTTACGCTGTGCCATGCTGTGAGTATGGGGACGGCATGAGGACAGATTCATTCTGAAAACGGTATGTACTGGGCCAGCCCGGTAGCCTGGTGGTTAAGGGAGACGGAGTCCTCATGGCCGGCCGCAGCCCATGGCCGGCGCCCTGAGAAACATGCCAGGCACGCGTGAGCGTGCCCCAGATCCCCACAGGATGGGGAAACGGCAGAGAAGGCATTGCAGTGAGACCGCGCCCCACGGAGGGGGTGCTTTCTCCTCTCCTCCCCCTTTGTCTCTCTGGCAACTAAGACGTGTGTGTGTGTGTGTGTGTGCGTGTGCGTGTGCGTGTGCGTGTGTGTGTAAATATGCAGCAGGAGTCATGGCGGCATTCGTATGTGTGTCTAATTTATCTCCTCCATGACAGAGAGAGCGGGCAGATGGCACTCCACAGCCCTTGACGCCAAGACCTGGCTTCAGCCTTCCCTGGATCATGGTCGTGCACGTGCCCAGTGTACTCAGGGAGGGCTGTGGACCCGGACCCAGAACCTTCCGTGTAGTGAGCCTGGCAGGGTGTCGCTTCACCACTGTGCCCTCATCGGGCACCAACACCCCTTCCCTCTTACACGGAAGCCCTTCAAGGCTGCTCCAGCAACACACTCATGATGCTGTCACCATGGTGACTATTTGTAGAGCTGGAAATATCCTTAGCATTTGCAGGAGAGCAATTTGGTAAATTACGGTGAATTGGTAGGAAGAAATACCATAAACCGTTAAAAATGGAGGTTAGCGAGACCGTGCAGGAACGCGGCACACAGAGCGTCTGTGTGGTGATGTCAGGACTGAAAGTACGCTAACTGCTGTGTTTTCACACGCAAGAGTGTTAGCCAACAGGCATGGCTCCTGCCTTCAAAAGCTGCTGGAGAGAGCAACGTAGTGTATTCACTTAAAAACTGTCGAGAGGAAAACGTATCACAAACAGGACGTTTAGGAGGTCTTCGCAGGGGACGTGCTCAGGAGCGCCGAGCGGAAAGCACTGCTTTCTGCAGGGAGTTCAGACGTAAATACGCCAGCCCCCAGCCCCCAGGTCGCAGCGCCTCTACTGCCCCGGCCTCTACACTCTTCCCTGCTCCGTTACAAACTTCTGACAGATTTTCTGGGACTCGGTCTTTTTAGTGTTTTTAAATTGACAGATCACAGTTATATATATTTATGGGATACAGATGACAATAGTCAGTAATAATAAATATTTCGAAATAACTAAGAGTAAATTTCAAATGTCTCACTACAAAACATGGTAGTGAGCGTTGTCTGCAGCCTGTCCTCAGAACCTGGACGCCATGTCCGTGACCCACACAGGCACCTTTCCCGGGGAAGTTGGGTTGGCATTGGCTTTAAGCCAAAACGAAATGGAGAGAAGATGGAAGCAGGGTTGAAAGCAGGCCCGACCCTCTTGCCCTCATCAGAGTGAAGATAAACCATGCTCTTCCTCGTCAGAGCTCTCTTAATGCACCTGGGAGCAAGCAGCGTCTTATTTCCTACAAAGAATCTAATTTAGAAGGCAGTTTCACGTCAACCTCGGCAGTATTGGGTTAGAGAATGTCAGGCTCATCTATCAAATAGAACTGACACAGGACCAGAGTCCTCCATTAAGGACGAGTGCATTTAATGGTTGATTCTTAAGATAGTGTGACAAGGCAGGTAGGGATTAAAGTCGCCTCTGTAGACGTTGGGAGGGAGTGTGGGGACGTGGTCTGTTTGCAGCCAGGGCAAACCCTCTCCTCGGTACAGGAGAGCAGGTCTGGGTCCGTGGAAATGTATCCTAGGGCCCTGCTGGGAGGGGCAGGTCTGCACCCCGTGTGCTGCTAAGGTTTCTCCTTGGGGTATGTGACGGACTCTTCTGGATTACCGTGGAGAATTCGCCCATCCGAGTGGCGGGAACACCTCTTAATAATCCCTGAAATCTTTTCCCGTTGGAAACGAGTGAAGTAAGGCCTCCACCTGTCTGTGTGAACGGCTGTGACCTTTTCTCCCTCTGAACTGCTGGAACGCTGTCGGCCCCACTTACTCGAGCAGTTCGTTGTACGCATCTCGTTTTATTATTCAGCTGTTTCACTTTTGAATCGCTTTATTTCCCAGACAAGCTGGAAGCTGCTCAAGGACGAAGAATGTTTTTCGTTCCGTTTTTATCTTCCGCGGCCCCTGCTCAGCCCTGAGCGGTATAGGTTCGCCGCAGGTACTTGTGGAGCAGAGCCATCAGAGGGCAGGGAAGAGTGTTGGCTTTCTTGACACAGGGCCGGGATTCCTGAGTACCGAAAGAATGTTTAAGATTGAGCCACTCTGGTGGTTAGTTCCTCGGCAGTCCAGACTGTGAGCAGTACCTAGGAACTCATTCTGGAAGCTCGTGTCTGTCGGACAGCTTTTCTTGAAATGTTTGCTGAGCTATGAAACATCTTAAAGAGTTCCTACCATTAAAGCTTGTCAGCGAGGGGCCAGCAGGTGGCATGGTGGCTAAGGGTGCTGGACTCCCACATGGCCGACCATGGTTCAAGTCCTGGACCTGGCAGCATTCTTTCTCTTTCTCTCTCTCTCAGTCTGTCCCTCTCTGGTCAAATTTAGACAAATGAACAAATAAATGGATAAATAAATAAAGTTAGATAAAATAATTCTTTAGAAATAAAACAACTTGTCAGCGAAGCCTGGTCTGAGCGGGTCAACGTCAGAACTCCTTAGCCTTCCAGGAGAATTTCAGAAGATAAAAGCAACCTTGTTCTCGTCCCACAAGGCCTCAGAGGTGGTCTCGTTCACTTGATACGACAGGGAACAGTCAGAGCGCATGGATTTGGGTTTCTCACTCAGCCCTCAGCCGAGCAGAGATTGACCCTCACTCTTGTCATCAGTAATCCCCCTGGGGTTATTGTCCAGACTGTTGAACAGCAGAGACATGGGCGGGCAAGGATGGGGAGTATACAGCTTACTTAACACAAGGTGTACTGGGGGCCAGCAGGTGGCATGTAGTGGTTAAGGCACTGGGTCCGGACTCCCATGTAGCTGACCGTGGTTTGAATCCCGAACCCAGCAGCTTGAAACTCACGCTGGGCACATGTGCATGTGTACCCAAGATCCCAAGAGGAGAATAGAAGAGAAGGGATTGCAGCAGCCCTGGGGGGTCATTTCTTGCTTTCTGTCTCTCCGTCTCTCTCTCTCTCTAGCAGATGCTCACGCCCTATAGCAAAAACCTAAAAAAAAAAAGACAAAACAAACAAAAAGCTATCTTGAAGACATTTTAGCAGCATGCACGTCAATTACCTGCAGATGACTGCCTTTTTCAAAAGAGACTTCTCGGGACTCCTTCCTCGCACCTTGTCCCGTTCCTGACCAGTGCAGGTCGATCATCAACACTAGAAAGTGATAGTGCCCGCCTTTTTAAAGAACCCCTCCTGGTGCTGGTATCTCTGCCCCCACTGCGGGGTCTTGTCTCACGCTCCAGCTCACAGACAGGTGCATCCGTCACGGAACCATGGGGGAAGTGAACACGGATCAACGACAGATCCAGCTCCTTTCCTTTCAGCCGTGCCTGCTACGCGGTGCAGCGCGGCCACGCTCTAGCCCAGCCAGTCTACTCTAAAGACCAGAGTGCAGCCAGCGAGCTGACTTTCCTGTTTGTTCTTGAATTGAGGAACCTACTCTCTGCTGGCTGGTTTCGCTGTTGACTGCAATGGCGTCTCTGACTGCGGACAGTTAGAGTTACGTTGTGTTCCTCGCTGAGACCTCAGGTTGAGCTGGCCACGTGTGCTGGTGAGTTGGGGGCACCATCAGCGCCCTGCCTGAGAGGACCGTGGATCCCACTTCCCTTCTCAGCAGCACCGGCTTGAGTTCACCTCTAATCCGATCTCACCGGCTTCTGCCAAACCTCTGAGGCACTTGGCGAATGGCACCTCATCCCTTCCGGGGCCCACGTCAGACACCTGGCATTCTTGACACCTCTACTTTTCTCCCCCCAAAGTGACCTGCCCACAGCCCTACGGATCCGTGTACTTGTGTATGGAGTCCAAGCTCCACTCCCACCTGGCTTCACACCCAGTTTCCTGGAACAGCTGCTGGTGTAGCCTCCCTGCCCTGGTCTGGCCCACTCCAGAATGTCCTCCATTCTGTGATCGAGTGACCTTTAAACTGTAACTGACCTTGCCAGTTCTCCAGGTCAGACCCTTCTGTTGTTCTGAGTTACCTTTAAGGTGAAGCCCGGACACCTATCTGCTCTGCAAAGCCCCACGGAATTTTCCCCACTGCTCGGCCAGGTCTGTGGGCTGTAACACCCCACACGGTGTTACAGTTCCCTAACACCCCACACGGTGTCTCGCCTCAAGGCCTTCACACCTGCTGCTCCTCCAGTCCAGAGCACATGCTTAATTCCACCCTTGGCCCAGCTCCAGCCTCCTTATGACGCGCTTGAGCCCCCTTGGCCGCATTCTCCGGGCTGTGGAAAGCCAAGGTCACGCTCACACATGGTGCTGTCTGCGCTGTTCTCCTGTTCGCTCCTGGGTAGACCGAGCTCCTTGGGAGCAGGCCCTCTCCTGCTGGCCGACGGGACTGCTGGTGAGCACCCAGTGAGTACCCAGGGCTAAATGAGGGACTCGGTCAAGTAAGCCTTACTATTTACCCGAGGGAAAATCAGCGACCTGTCCTGATTTAGCATAATCCCAAGGCTCCTTCGTGATATTGTACAGTGTTTTCACCTATTGTAGAAGCTGGCTGCCTCCATCTTGAGCCATAACTCTTCCCTTACACATCAACTGTTTCAGCCCCCAAATGAATCATAATTACCCATCATGTTCAAACTCAAAGCTCAACCGAATTTCAACAACTCGTCAGATTTAAAAAAAAAAAAAAACAAAACCAGTCGTGCTGCGTGTGTGTGTGTGTGTGTGTTTGATTAAACTGATTTTCTCCATCTCCTTGCAAACTCATGTTTTTTTAAATTAGCCAAGAGATGTGACTGTTTAATAGCCCCTGAGTCATTAGCGCGTCCCTGAAGTCCCTGCTGTCTGCTGCTTATAAACCTAATCGCCTCAGGTCAGGGTGCACGGGGGCTTGCTTAGCGGGTCTGTCTCAAATTTCCTGTGTTACTGCGTTTCAAGATTAGCTGACTTCGGTATCGCCCACCAAAAGGCTCGCAATAATGAAAGAGTAAATTAACTGGTGGAAAGTGAACCGCCTCTTCCAGGCTCGTGGAGTCAGCTGTCCGCCCGCCTCCTGCTGACTCGTATCAGAACAGTAGATCTGTGTGGCCGGGCCAGGCCTGCCCTCGCCTCCCACGGCGTGGACAAACAGCCGGTGCAGTCATCCTTTCTCAGGGAGGGGCAGGGTCTATATATCCTTTCTGAACGTCCCGGCCACAGGGCCATCGGCCTGGAACACTGGTAGTGAGCCAAAGGCGTGGGGTGACAGGCGAGGGTCGGACTGAGGTTCTCAAGGCAGCTTCGACTCCGCTCTGCCTGGGCTCCCTGCCAGAGCGCGGCCGTGTTTGGATCGGGCCAGGGCGGGGGCAGGGTTTGGGACATGCCCTGGCGTTTCTCCTGTGCTCCATCTTGGGCAGGCCTGGCAGACCGGGTGCCCCTTTAACAAACTCTGGAGCTCCCCAACAGCAACCCCAACACCAGGGTCTGCGAGGTCATGTTCGGTCACCAGGCTGTGGCCAGGCAGTGTGCTGCATAGAAAACGCTGCTCATCAGGGCATTCCCGCGAAGCTGCTGCTTCAGAGAGGCGGCTGCATTTCCTCACGTCAGCCGACGCTTCCAGGCGGTCGCCAACCACATGCCCCTCACGGTGGTCCTGGCCAAGCCGTGCACCTCCATCCGAAGTTAAGATCAGGACGTTATAAAGTTGTTTTGTTTTCTCCACCTCCTAACCCTGGGGTGGGAGTCCTTGCCCACGTGGAGCTGCTTCATGCGATATCGCTCATTTCCGCTGTAATTTTCTCCAATCACACCAATAAGCAGCAAAGTACAGTTAGCCCTCCAAATCCATAGGTTCTAAATTCACAGATCGAAAATATTCAGAAAAAAAAAAAGATACATGAACCATAAAAACTAATATGAGGTTTTTAAATCCGGTATAGTAACTATTTACATAGTTTACATCATAGTAAGTATTATAAGTAACCTAAAGATTATTTAAAGCATGCCATAGGAGGTGGGTAGATTTTATGAAAGATACTGTTCCTTTTCCTGTAAGGGACTGGAGCACCCTAGAGTTCGGTATCTGTGAGGGGCTCTAGGCCAGGACAGCGGTGCAGGGAGACAGCGGTGCAGGGAAGGCAGCCTGTCACGCTGGAAGTGGCTGCAGGGCTGTGCGGGCTGAGCATTGTACCTCCCGGTACCGGCGCCCCCTTAGCCCGTCGCCGTGCTGGAACCTTGCGTACATCATCTCCTTTGCTCACAATCTCCATTCTGTGGTGAGAAGGCAGAAGCATTTACCCAAAGTCCCGTCAGTGACACTGTCGGCACTGAGACCCGGGTACTGCTGTGCCAGCTCCCCCTGTGCCAAGCCAGAAGTCTGGGCTTGTTACCCAGAACTTCTCTCAAGACCAGATGAGTTAATGACTGTGAAAAGTATTTGAAAATCTCGTAAATGCCCAGCAAGCGCAGGGTCGTTTTTGCTGTAAACGGCAATGTTGATATGCAAGACCTCCCGTAAGAGCCACTGCTCCCCCTGTGCCAAGCCAGAAGTCTGGGCTTGTTACCCAGAACTTCTCTCAAGACCAGATGAGTTAATGACTGTGAAAAGTATTTGAAAATCTTGTAAATGCCCAGCAAGCGCAGGGTCGTCTTTGCTGTAAACGGCAGATATGCAAGACCTCCCGTAAGAGCCACTGCTTAGAGTATGCAGGAACCGTCAGACCCCGAGACGCCCTCTCTCCACAGGGAGAGGGCCGTTAGATTAATCACATGGAGAGTCGGGACACTGACCTGACTGGTACTTCCACCTGTACCTTGGAGGTTCTGTCCGTGAGCCGTCAAAGCCTCGGCACAGTGAAGCACCCACCTCTCCACCTGCGAGGGCTGGGATTTTAGTCCAGTACCGAGTCGCTCAGCTTGGACGGATGCACAGAGTCCTGTCAGGAACAAATGTCCTCTCCCCCAGAGGAAAGAAACTTTTTTCAGTTCTCCACATCTAACTGTATTTTGTTTCAGATGCATTTTTATGATAATAAAATATTTCACAAGTAAACTAAATAGGCGCTCGTATGCTACCCGCCCCCAGCAGGAAACACACAGACCCCTCCCTCCAAGACTGTCCCAGTGCCCACACTCAGGCCCCACTGCCTGTCCCTTCCGCCACCAGCCACTGCTCTGCATTTCTTCATGCCTCCCTGCCGTTCCCTACAAATCATTTTACTATATATTTTGAAACCCGAAGTAATCATTTATCCGTATCTTCACATTTATAGAACTGATGCCGTGTGGTACATGTGCCCTGGTTATATATTTTTTTGTAAAACCAGGCCACTTTAATGTTCTTGCACAATTTAATAAATAATCTTTTGATGACTGCAAGTGTATAAAACTGACTATATTCAGAAACATCAGTTGTGATGGTTTTCCAGATGGTGTATCATCTTCAAAAATTACAAGGAGATACTTGTATGCAACTGCTATCAAACCAGTAAGACAGCATTTATGCAGCCATCGTTTTCAGGATTGTTGGTAACTTGGGCATATTTCCCCCAAATAACCTTGCCTCCTTGTGTCACAAGGCCCAGCTCGCTCCCGTTCACCTCAATGACAGTACCTTTGGTGACAACACCCCAAGTTGTATATAGCGGGGATGAGGGATTCGTCTTTACACCGAGTATTGGCAGGCAAAAGGTGGCTTTCAGTTCAGGATGTGTTATGTGGGCCTTCTTGAAACATAACCCCATTGGCCTAATGAACGTTTCTTATTTGGGTGGTTTTCTAGTACAGCATCTCCAAGAAAGCAGACTTTTGTAACCGGCCTCTTCCATGCCGCCTTCTTTCTCTTTCCTGTTCGAATAACTTTTAATACTTCTGTTTCTCCCCGGGCTCGAACTTTGGGTAGAGGGACTTCCCATTTTCCCGCTTTCTCTTTCCATTTTTGTTTGATCATATTGGAAAGTACTTTAGCTGGGGACTGTCCTTCTCTGTCCGACAGATAGGCAGGTCCTGCTCACTGTGGAGTCTCTTCATCACTCTTCTGCTTGGTGTTCCTCTTTTCATGTATCTTGATAGTCTTTGTCATTTGCATTTTCTCGGGATGGCACTGTTTATGATAGAGCTTAGCCCCAGACCAGCCATCTTTTTTGCCTTCTTTGAACGTTCAAGAGCCTCCTGACTTTCCTTCTTTCTCTTTCTCACGGTTACCCAAACAGTATCCATAGCGTTTACGATGTAATTCAGCGTATTCGTTTTGTGGCATGGTGACGCTGGCTGTAGAGTCGCCGGGAGCAGCCTCCCAGACACAAAGAGGTTGTCACTTTCATGTCTCAGAGACCAGCAAGCCTGCCCCGGTTACTAGAGTTTGGCACTCAGCGTTGGGATATCCGCGGACCTCCATATGAGTAGTTGCAGTGGAGCCCTCCGGTACTCCACAGCATTTCTCTGAACTGTAGTTGGGATACGCTTCATTACTAAAGAGCGTGCCCTCGTCTTCACAGTGTCTCACATTCCTGTCCCATCTTCTGTGAAACACCTGTTCACCTCGTGTAACCTAATTTTCTTTGGGGTCATTTTCCCTTTCTTTTCTTTTCTTTTTTTTTTTTTTAGAGGTTTTTGCTATAGGGTGCATGTGCTCAGTAGAAAGACAGAGACAGAAAGAGAGAAAGCAAGAAATTACCCCCCAGGGGGGTGTCCTGGGATGGCCTCCCGCAATCCCTTCTCCTCCATTCTCCTCTCGGGACCTTGGGCACGCACGCACACATGCACCTGGTGTGAGTTTAAGCCACCAGGTCCAGGACTCAAACCACAATCAACTACATGGGAGTCCAGCGACATAGCCATTACGCCAATGCCGGTCCCGTTTTCTCTTTCTTACTGCTGTGTACGCTTTCTTTTACATCTTGGACTCCCATTCTTTGCTGATTATATTTTTTTCTCTCGTTTTGCAGCTATCTCTTCACTCTCATTTTGACAAATGTTGGTAGTAAAAGATGTTAATCTCAATGAAATATATTTATGTGTGGTTTGCATTTCGTATGCCTTTTTAAAAGAAATTCTTCCCTACCCTGAGGAATATAGATATTCTCATATAATATCACCCAACATTTTTGTAATTTTATAATGTAATTTTCCACAACTGTGACTTTAATCTACCTGAAATTGATTGGAGAGAGGCTATGATACATATGTTCCCAGAAGAATAACTAATTGTCTGAGAACCATTTATTGAAAAAGTCTTCCAAGTGTCTGCCTATTCGTGGGGTGGCTGCAGGGCCTTACACTCTGCTGATATTTTGTGTATTGATATGTCCTTAATGATTACAGTTTTATAGTAGGTGTGTCTCAGTCCGTTATTGTGTGGCTAAACACAAATGCCTGGGACTGTGGTTTATAATAAGTAGAGGTTTATCTGGCTCATGATTCTGTTGGCTGAAAAGTCTAAGCACAGGTAGGTCGATCAGCAGCCGCATGCAGAGAGGGAGAAGGAAACGGGGAGAGGAAACATACCCTCCAGCCTCCTCCGTCTGTCCCCACCACCAGACATCATACCAATTCAACACTGTCATTCCACTGGGCTACACCCACAGTGGGGCCCTAAGCCTGCAGAATGTAAACGTTTGGGGGACAAGCGGTTTCCGAACTGCGACAAAGTGTAAAATTTGGTACAGCCCGTCCCCTCAATGTGCCCCTGAATGTGTCTGATCTGCCTTGGGCCCTTTGCATATGTCGTGTGTGTGCATGTGCATAGAACAAGTGTGCTCAGCTCTTCTAAAAGCACGTAGGGAGGTCAGCTGAAATTGCATTAAATTTATATGCCGACCACGGGGAGCTTGTAAAATTCAGCTACTGACCCTTCTAGTACATGACATAGTTCCCAATCTGTTTTTTTAAGTATTTTTCACTGAAGATTTATAGTTTTATCCATAAATTGCTTGTATATCTTTTATCTTTTGTGTATGTGTGTGTGTGTGCGCGTGTGTGTATACACATATATCTTCCTTAGATGTTTTGTTACTGCTGTGTACTTTTTAATGTAATTTTCTAATTTATGTTTGCTATTTAATAGAATTGCACTTGACATTTTATATTGATTTCGTACCCAGCAGCCTTGCTGAACTCATTTAATTCCCATCATTTATTTATGACTTTATTGGATTACGTATTTAGACAGTCATTTCCTCCCCAAATGATCAGAAATGTGTTGCTCCCTTTTCCATCTTCGTTTTTCCCGTCTCTCCGTACCCTCTAAGCCCACTAGCACTGTGTGCAACAGAGTGGTGACAGTGGGCACTCAGTCCTTGTCTTGAACATGGTCACGGTACACATGCTTTCAGCTTTGCACTGTGGAGTGTGAAGATGCCGTGGACCCACCTGGTCGGTGCCCTCAGTCTGTCTAAGACAGGTCATCTCTCTTTGTGGTTTGCACTGACTTTTTGTTCATTTCATTGTTTTGTTTTGTTGTTACTGTTTTTGTTGCTCTTATGGGTTTTGCAGGTTTTCTTCTTTAGTTTGGATGGATTTTGAATTTCATGGGGTGTGTTTTCTGCATCTATTGAGATGAGAATATTTTTTTTCCATTGAATAGGTCAATGAAGAAATTGCATTGATCAATGCAATACTAGCCTTACGTTACCAAAATAGGTCCAGTTGGTTTTGATGTGTTTTCTTTTTTATATAAACGTTGGTAGAGTTTTTTAAACTAATATTTTCTTTAGAATTTTTTTCTGTTCATGAGTGAAATTGACCTACTGTTGTGGTAAGTTACATTATTGAATTTGACTGAAATCACTTTATTATATAACATTTAGACATAAATAGATACAAACACAAAAATTGGTATATAAACTTATATAACTGTAAAGCCAAATATAACTTACTAACTTCAGCAAAACTGTAAAACCAGCACACTGAAACACAGTATAGTTTACAGCACAGTGTTTTACTGGAACCGGGCCACACCGAATCCTGATTACAGGTGGCCATTCCTGTGGAGGCCTTTTGATTTTCAGTACCCATGTCATCATATGCTGTGGCATGATGCACCTTCCCATGATTTTTCACTTGTCTTGCTGAGAATCATCTTTGGAATAAGACAGTATGGCTTTCTTATTCCCTTGCTTGGCAGGAGTACATCACCAACATGTTAATTCACTTTTCGTTCTTTTTCCACTGGCCCATAACAACTTGTTGTAGTACCAGTGTACTTGGAAAGAAAAATTCAGAAACTAAAATTGATGATAGGACTTGGTTATCATATAATGCAGGAGGTCCAAGACATGTGATGTTCATTTTATAAAAATTCTCATCAAAATAAACATGAAATTTAAAAATGGTTTAGGGTTGGCCTCATAGCCCACTAGTTAAGGAAGCTGGATCCCACATGGATGACTATGGTTTGAATCCTGGCCCCAAAGTCTTGAAAAACACACCACTGTGTGTGTGTGTGTGTGTGTGTGTGTGTGAGAGTATGTGTGTGTGTGTGTGTGTGTGTGTGTGTGTGTATCCATGCACGCTTGCACATGTGCACCCAAAGTCCCAACAGGAGGAGAAGAGATTATAATGTGATCACACCCCATTAGGGAGTGCTTTCTCTCTCTCCCTCCCTATCTATCTGTCTTTTTCAGGCAAGCACTCACGCCCTATGGCAAAAATAAATAAAAATTGTTTAAAGGACTTATGTCCTCAGATTCCTAAGTTCCTAAAATTCAGTTTGAGAAACATCCATCCAAAGTTTCTTCCAGAAAAGAATATGAGTAATATTTGTTGGGTTGGCTTTAAATTACTGTTAGCCTCCCATTAAAGCGACAACAATCTAACCTAAGGGGCCAAGTCTCTCAGAAAAGACCCTTCTGCCTTGGAGGAACGCATACAAGAACTGGTTCAATTGTTGTTTTGTTTTGTTTTAATCTCTTTGATCATAGACACCCATCCTAACTGGGATGAAATGATATCTCATTGCAGTTTTTTTTTTCTTTGTTTTGAAGAGGTTTTTACTACAGGGTGTGTGTGCTTGCCAAAGAGAGACAGAGAGCCAGAAAGCCAGAAATCACCCCCCAGGGAGGATGGCCATGCCGCAACCCCTTCTCCTCCATTCTCCTCTTGGGATCTTGGGCACACACACACTCATATGCCTAGCGTGAGTTTAAGCCACCGGGTCTGGGACTCAAACCGCAGTCAACTACATGGAAGTCCAGCGACATAGCCATTATGCCAACCGCTGGTCCCCCTCATTGTGTTTTTGACTTTCATGTCCCTAATGATTAGTGATGTTCAGCATTTTTTTCACATGTTTATTGCCCATTTGTATGTCTCCTTTTAAGAACTGTTTATTTAGATTACTTGCCCATTTAAAAACCTTGTTATTTGGGGTTTTTTTTTGTTGATGAGTTGTTTGAGTTCCTTACATGTTCTGATTATTAATCTCTTGTAATATTAATAGCTTCTGTATAGCATAGGAAACAATGAACAAAGTGAAGAGACAACCCACAGAATGGAAAAAAAAATACTTGTATATGAATCTGCTTTTTTACATAAAGAATAAGCTTCAGGCCTAGAACATTAAGCAGACCTGCACAGAATTATTAATAATGTTTTATTTTGGTATTTATTTTATATTTGCCACCTTTGTGGCTAGTGGTACTTTGTTTGCAGTACTGGTACATTTTTCTTATAAATGAAACTTGTTTACGTAAAAGGTAAAGGCCCATGTAACAAATGCTGGTTCCCTCTCTTGGCCACATCTAATATTACCTTGAATCTGGGCCACAGACATAATAATTTCTGTGCAAGTGATGAGATTTCAAAATGAGAAAACATGGCCTTTGGAACAGGTTGGCCCTATTAGCTTTTTTGACCTGGAACCTTCTGAGCTGATTTCCTCATCCAGAAAATGAGGCTGGTCAAGATACCCTAGTTTCACGTGACTATGGGGCAAATCTGAGGTAGTATGTGTAATCGAATCACATAGCAGTGGTCACATACAGCAGTAATGATAGCTCTTCGTGACAGCCCGATCTCGGGGAATTACCATGGCATCCTGCCCTCATACAGTGACCACCATTTTGTCTGGAGTATTATCCTTCTATGCCTAAAATACTTTTCAGCGTTTAGAGTGAAATCATTTAAGTAAAGTTTGGAGTTAAGAAGAAGTAAGATGTTGAGTCATTTCCGAGGCCTTAGGAATTCGAGTTCTCTGGACTAGCAGGTGGCATGGATTCCCAATGGCTGACTACGTGGTTTGAGTCCCAGATGCAGCAGCTTGAGAATCACTCAAGTGCATGTGCGTGTGTGCCCCAAGTCCTGAGAAGAGGGTGAAGGAGAAGGGATTGTGGCATGGCCATCTCCCTAAAGGGTGAGGTCTCTCTCTCTCTCTCTCTCTGGCAAACACATGTACCTATAGCAAAAAAAAAAAAAAAAATTGTTTAAATAATTTGAGTTTCCCAGTTTTAATTTCTGTGACCCAGATGTAGTTCCAGATTTCCAGACTGTATCCAGAGATACAGACACCTTATTAGTTAAAGGTTCAGAGCATTGAAGGCCCATCCACTCAGCATCCTTTTCTTCTGGGGATACTTTTATTTTAAAACTGGTCTCTATTCTTTTTGTTTTCCTACTGACAGTTCTATTCTGTCTGACCCATTGTCTTTTTAAGGATTAAGGGTGGCAGCTTGGCTGTCCTAAAAGGAGTGTTTAGAAGTCGATGCCGCTGCACCCAGTGAGGTCATAATAAACTGCCGCGCTGCAGTTGCAATTGTGCCCTGGTTTCTGCTGGAGAGAAGCAAAGGCTGAAGGAGCCGTGAAGGCAGCTCCTAACTGGGAGGGTTCTGGTACGTCTCCAGCAAGTCCCATTACAGCACGCCACGCCAGGACATGCAGCCTGGGTAACTCCTGATGCTGTAAGGAGTTTAAAATGTTGCTTAGTTAATTAACATTTCATCTTGCTTAAATTCTGGAGTACCCTGATTTTCCATAAGTGCTAATTACCAAGCTCACAGGGAAAAGTGGCTACGTATTAACATATTTCCTCACCTGCTCCCTGCTGGGCCGAAGATGTCCTCATTAGAGAGGTGGGAGGCCCCTGGCTGGTGCCACTCACAGCACAGGGCCTCTTCCAACCAGGCTGAGGCCAGACTCCGACAGGACGGTCCTCCCAAAGGAGTTAGAGCAGCATCTGCTTTAAGCACAGTCTGTTCTGGTACAAACCCTCGATGTGGGATCAGACAACCAGAGCATCTTCGGGCCACCCCTCCTCCCCACGGCTCCAGCACAAGCTCACCCTTGTCATGTGGCATGTCAGTCATGTGAGACGTGAGCCTGACAGGCCTGGAAGTTTCTAAGCCTCAGCAAAAATGGGGGATTCTCCTAGAAGGCCCCTCCTGGTGTCATAGTAACAGGCAAACGAGTATCTACGTGTGGGAGTGTGCGTCTGCATGTCTTGGCCCGCCCAGGCTGCTAGGCTGAGTGGCTCATGAACAACAGGCATTTATTTCTCACAGTTCTGGAGGCCGGAAGTCCTCCAAGGCTCTGGCAGATTTCGTGTTTGCCGAGGGCCCACTTCCTGGCTGTTTCTCCTCGCCATGTCCTCACATTGCAGAAGGGACTTGAGACCACTCAGAGGTCCCTTCATAACAGCACAGGTCCCAGCCACAAGGGCTCCTCCTCTGTGATGCGGTTGCTGCCCAGCACCACCACCGGGGGTGGGCTCAGCACGTGAGTTCTGCAGGGACGCGTTCTGTCCATGACACCATGCAGGAGCACGTGGTAGTTTGGGGTTTATGTAATAGTTCCCAGTATCGTTCATCCCGGCTTCTAACTCACGATTTAACGAAGACCAGCTCTTGACCTTGCATGGCCCAGCAGAGCGTCTCATCATTTGCAAAAGTCACCTAAACCTGGGTCACAAATTGTCCCAGTTTCCCTGGACTGAGGGGTCTCCAGGAAGAGCATGCTCACTGCAGAGTGAGCCCTGGGAACAGGAGGGATGCCCTCCTGATGGCCACTCTCAGGGGCACTGGAGCGCCTTCCTGTCCCTGCACCTTGCAACCCACAGGAGTTCTCACCTCCCCCTCCCCAGGCACTCACACCCCCCCCCACGCACATGCACGTTCCCCCATGCACACACTGTCTCTGTCCAGTGCTGAATGTCCTCGATAAGTTGGATAACTGGCCCATTGCCCGCCTGCTCCGTGTGCCTAAACATGAAGTTTGTGGCTTGGGCAGCGTTCAGAGGTATTTTCTTCTGTCGTATCTAAAATAAGCACCATGCCTGAGTGTCATCTGAGCAAGGGTGTGGGTGACACTATCCCGTGGAAAGGCAGGAGGGGAGGAAGAGGCAGAGGCATCATGCCACCTCGGGCCCTTGCACAGGGCTGGGTAAGGCTGTGTGAGGCCCAGGCCACCTGCATAGCGTGATGCAGCCTCCAGGGAGAAGCATGACAGCGACCGGGTCGGGGAAGGGTGTCAAGCCTCAGGTCAGGGACTGAGAACGCAGATGAAGCAGACTAATCCACTAAGCCCCTCTGTTTGCCTGGAGCTGTGCTGTGTTTGTATGAGATAAAGAAGCAGCGAAGAAATTACCATGGCCTGGAAGAGATTACTATTTGGACAAGACATATATATATACATATATATATATATATACACACACACACACATATATATACACACACACACACATACATATATATACACACATACCGTGAAAAGTAAGGAAGTTCTCATGCCGCTGTAGAAACCAGTCTCGCCTCCCCGTTTTACGGCCTGAGAATGTACTGTGATCGTGGCAGGTTAG
>NW_006159574.1:523348-524400 GCF_000334495.1 Tupaia belangeri chinensis
CACACACACATATATATACACACACACACACATACATATATATACACACATACCGTGAAAAGTAAGGAAGTTCTCATGCCGCTGTAGAAACCAGTCTCGCCTCCCCGTTTTACGGCCTGAGAATGTACTGTGATCGTGGCAGTTCAGGGAGACCAGGTAGCCACTGAATCAGAGGTGTCTCGGCTTTTCCAAAATGTAGACTAAGTGACAGGAAGGTAGTTCTGGAAGGAGCTGCAGGTGACAGGAGGACTTGGGCAGCATGGGTCAGCCCCGGCATCTTCACTGAGCAAACAGGCTCACTTCCTCTCACCTCAAGGACCAGGCCTTTTTTTTTTTTTTTTTTGAGTTTTTTGCCATAGGGCGCATGTGCTTGCCAGACAGACAGACAGAGACAGAGAGACAGAAAGTGAGAAATCACTATCCAGGGGGGATGGCCACACCGCAATCCCTTCTCCTCCATTCTCCTCTCAGGATCTTGGACATGCACACACATGTGCCCAGCGTGAGTTTAAGCCACCGAGTCTAGGACTCGAACCACGGTCGACTACATGGGAGTCCAGCAACATAGCCATTACGGGACCAGGGCTTTCAAGGACTCTTCCCTCCCAACTGTGTGACCTGCCCAAGGAGGTCACCTGGGAGGAGGCAGACCCCACAGGTCCTGTGGTGGGAAAACCAACACTCAGGCTTCCGTAGTGCCGACCCAGGTTCTGCATACGTGGCATGATGTGGCCTCCTGCGTGGGGAGCCCACCTGGCCAGCAGAAGAGCAGGGCTCATAAGGCAGCCTGACCGCAGACTGAGCTGGGCCTCTGTTCTGTGTGGGCTTCAGCCTCTGGGACCTGGCACTGGGCACAGCCACCTAGCCAGCTGGTGACAGAGCAGGCAAAGCCATGCACCTGGGGTGAGCGAGGGTTTGGGCTAAAACAGGTGAGGGGTGAAAGATGGTAGAGGACCCAGTGACCAGGGTCCCAGCACACCAGCTCACACCTGCCCAGGTGGGCATGCTTCCCCACAGTCCCGGGGAAACCATTGCCAGGGCTGCCCTTCAGC
>NW_006159574.1:524983-527090 GCF_000334495.1 Tupaia belangeri chinensis
CACGGTGCCTCTGGGTCGCTTTGGAAGATTGTGGCTTCACCATTAATGACCCAGAAACCCCTCACCAGACAGAGCAGAATGGCGGAAACGGTGCAGGGGGAGAGTGAGAGAGGCCTACCTCTGTGGAAGACTTCCTGACTGTGCCCAGGGGTGCTGGCCTCTGCGGTGGCTCGTCACAGCTGTCCACCCCTCCATCCCCTCCGGGTCTGGTAGATGTTCTCTGCAGGTCTTTGCCCAGCATGGGGCCGAGGACAGTGTCCTGCCCATTGCTTTATCCCTAATTTCCAATGCTGAGCTCACTTTAGGTACTCCTTTAAATTGTGTCTCTTGTTTATTTTCCCCATCGTAAAAATAATGCAGAACACAGGAATTAAAAAATACTAAAACGGGGCCAGAATTTGGCATGGCGGTTAAGGCACTGGACTCACACGTGGCCAACCATGGTTCTAGTCCCAAACCAGGTGACTTAAAAATCACACCAGGATGGGACCAGCAGATTGTGTAATGGTTACATCGCTGGACTCCCACATAGTTGACCACAGTTCGAGTCCTGGACTCTGGGGCTGAAAACTCATACGAGACACATGTGCATGTGTGCCCAAAGTCCTGAGAGGAATTGGAAGAGAAAGGATGCAGCTGGCCATCCCCCCGGTCGTGACTTCTCCTTTTCTGTCTCTGTCTTTGTCGCTCCGGCATGCTCATGTGCCCTATAGCAAAAATCTCTCAAAAGAAAAAAGAAAAGAAAGAAAAAGAAAATCACACCAGGAACCTATCTGTGCATGCCCAATATCCCAAGAGAAAACTGGAGAAGGGACTGTGGCATGGCCATGCCCCTGGGGGGCAATTCTTCTCTTTTCTTCTCTGTGTCTCTGTCTCTCTCTCTCCAGCAAGCCCGTGTGCCCTATGGCAAAAAATATTGAGGAAAAAAAAGAAGAAACCTTTGTTAACACCCACAGACCCAGGACCCACAGGCAGCCGCTTTTAATATTCCAGTGTGCTGTCTTAGCCCTGTTTCCCAGAGGAGAAGCTCTTTTATAGAAACACTCTACAGTTGCAGCTCTGAGTTTCAAGTCCCAGCAGATACACTCAGCGTTTTATATAATTAGATGTGTATTGTACACATAATTTTAATAGTTGTGTAATACTTTGTTGAAAGGACCTACCAGAATGTAACCAGCCATTTTCCTGTTGGATAGCAAGACTGTTTCTAATCCTCCATGTTGTGGCTGATGCTATAAAACTCCCCTGGGTCCGAAAGGTTGCTTACGTGAATGGAACCACTGAATCGAAACGGTGTTTCCCTAGGGCTCGGTGCATTTTCACAGGGCGTTTTCTGCAGTTTGAATCACACACTGTGATCCCAGACTCACCTGCAGCAGGGGACAACTCGATTTAAAGAAATCTTGCCAATTTTGTGATTAAAAACAATTTTAATTGCACATCTGTTTAAGTCAGCGTGTATTTGATGATATCCCGTGGCCGATTAAATTTGCATGTGCTGAACAGTAAACTGAGTACCCCCTATTAATCAATGCCAGTGATCGCTTTCTTATAACTTTCTAGTTTCATCATTAGTCCATTTATCTTGTAGTGCTTGGTGTGTAAATGACAGAAAAGAAAAGGCCACTGGTGGGGAAAGGAGCAGAAGTCACCTCTGGGCATGTTCTGCTGTCTCTGGGGCCAGCTCAGCCAGCTCCTTGCAGATGCCCCCTGAGCGAGGCAGTGTGCCCAAGATGGCGACATCCACTGGACTCTGCAGCACCCCCCCCGCCCCGCCCTCCTCTGGCCAATGCACAGGAGCAGCACCTGGGGTGCTGGAGCACCAGAGGAAGGAGCGCAGACACCCCCAGCAGTCCACAGCCGTCATGAGCCCCTGTGGCCACAGAGCAGGGCGTCTGTTGGCATGTCACCTCGAGCAGACCCAGGCTGTGAATGGCAGAGCTGGCACTGTCTGGGCAGCATGCTGGTGGCTTCAGTGCACCTTCACTCCAGTCACTACCCACCTACTCAGCACCTGGTCTCAGTCCAGAGGGCTCAGCCAGGCAGCTCTGAGTCACAGCTCACTGATAGCACTTGAACCTTGCTGGAAGCTGGAGGCCATTCCTGC
>NW_006159574.1:527121-528751 GCF_000334495.1 Tupaia belangeri chinensis
ATACCGAAATGCCCAGAAAGGTACCAAGAAGAAATGGATGTTTCTATCACCTTAAGGTATTGAGAATCCAGACACTTCTTTGGAGTCAGATTCGACTTTCAGCAGCCCACGAGGCTTGGATTTAACTGCAGTATAAAGATTTGTGGGAGCGGAGCGTACCTTGGTTGGCACACTCACCAGTGCCCTCGGGGTGTCAGGGAGCTTGCAGCTCAGGGCCTGTGCTTTGGTCCAACCATTCCCAGCACCAAAAGCCGCTCGGAACCGTGGTGCACCGTCGTCAGCTGGAAGAGGTACCTGGCTCTGCGCGTTGACTGGTTCTCACACTGCGAATGCAGCAGGGTTGTCTGGAGGGCCGGCCCTGCAGCGTGTGCGACTCAGTGGGCCCAAGAGAAGAGGGGCCCGAGGACGGGCATTTCTACTGTGTGCCAGGTGCTGCCAGCTGGAGCACCCCTGAGAACCACTGGCTGACAAGCTGTGCCATTACGCGCGGCGTGACCTTGGCCCCAAGCTTAGCCTCTCCTCCGAGTGGGTGTCTCCTATCTGTAAAACGACCTTCCCGAGATGCTGTGGTAGAGGGCGTCCACGGAGCGTGGGCCTTGGAGTGAGATCAAGGGTTCTGTGTCCTGGCTCTTCGATTTTCGAGAGCGTCATCTGGGCGGGTGGGCTCCGTAGGCCCCGGTTTACCTAAAACGGTAACGACTGCTCAGAGCAATGTCTCAGGGGCTGTGAGAGCATGAAGCCATTGGCGCTTGAAATGCTCTGTACCCCGCTGGCCAGCAGCGAACTGTGTGAGTCTGCAGGGAAACAGCGTGCAGAGCCTCCATCACGCACGGCACTGCGGTGAGCTTTGAGAGGTGGCTGCCGTGTCGGGCATCATTTGTACACGAGCGCGCACCCACGATCCTTCGGCACCAGTCTGCAAGGCTCTGACCCAGGCATAGAGGGATAGCCGTGCGGGCTCCTTGGCCTAGAGATTACCGTTTTGTGGGGCGCCCACGTGGCAGTGAGCCTGGGTTGGTGCCATGTGCACAGCCCGGAGAGCACGGGGCAGGCAGCACTTTTTAGAGGAGAGCTGGGCTCAGCGAGAGGACAGAGAAGGCCCGAGTGCTCTGACCCACGTGGAGCCTGGAGCTCTGGAGGCCCAACGGACTGAAAGGGGAGGTGCCCGCGGGTGTTCGTGATGCGCTGGGACCGATGTGAGTTCGCCCCAGGCCGTGCTTCACACATGTTTGGGGAGATCATTTTGCATGAACAGCAAACCTGCTGACCCGGCCCCACGAGATGAGCACGCCCCCTTCCCCAGGGCACAGGCAGCCCTCACCTGCATAGGTCTCCCGCCTGCTCTTCGGGGCCCCGGGGGTGAGCTGCTGGGGCCTCCCGGGACAGAGCGCGCTCAGCCTTCCCCAGGGCTGTGTCCACCGTGTAACCACCTACCTCCACGCCCCTCATCGGTCTCCACGACGTGCCCAGCTGTCCCGTGTGGTCAACGCCACACTGAAACCCCCCATGGCCTGGGGCAGCTCTGGAAGCAGCAGGCTCTGGCTCCCGTACTCTGGCCCTCTTCACTTCCCTGAGGGCATTTTCAACCCGCGGGACCGAAGGGGCTTGGGCCAGAGAGGGGCCCAGCGTC
>NW_006159574.1:528768-530749 GCF_000334495.1 Tupaia belangeri chinensis
CGTCGTGTCTCTGTCTGCTGTGCATGGCCACCACAGCGGCCTTCAGCCCCCTCTCCTGCCCCTCCGCACCGCCCCCTGGTGCTGACAGCCACACGCTGGGAGTCAAGGCTGCTCAGGGTCGAGGCCTCAGCATCTCTAGCACCATCCAAGCTGCCGAGTTTGTTTTTTCTGGAATGCCAGGCGGTTTCTCCCTGTGCTCAGAGTGTGAGCACCCGGGGCACAGAGCAGTGCGCCCATCCCAGCCGCTCGCCCTGCACCCTCAGGGACCACAGGGAGCTCCTGGTGTCCGTGTCAGGCCGGCCCCCGACCAGGCAGCCCCGCCGTCCGTATGGCTCATGTAATCTCATCTCTACCCCCCGTGACAGCGTTATGGGTCTCCAGGTTTATCCGGCTCCACTCTGCAGGTCAGAAGACAAAATGCAGCCCTCGAAGGTATTCCTGGGAAGAGTAGGGGCAAGGTCTGCTCCAGAACCAGGATGCTGACGGGACACAGCACGGGACTGGGCCTTCGATTCCCGCCGTGATTGTGTGTTTGTGTGTGTGTGTGTGAGTGTGTGTGTGTATGTGGGGGGTGGGGGGACGTGGGAGTGCATGTGTAGTGTATGTGGGAGTGTGTGGCGTGTGTGTGGGGGAGTGTGTATGTGTGTTGGGGAGTGTGTGGTGTGTGTCTGTGTGGTGTGTGTGGGGGGGAGTGTGTGGTGTGTGTCTGTGTGGTGTGTGTGGGGGGGAGTGTGTGGTGTGTGTCTGTGTGGTGTGTGTGGGGGGGAGTGTGTGGTGTGTGTCTGTGTGGTGTGTGTGGGGGGGAGTGTGTGGTGTGTGTCTGTGTGGTGTGTGTGGGGGGGAGTGTGTGGTGTGTGTGGGGGGTGTGGGAGGGAGTGGGAGTGCATGTGTAGTGTATGTGGGAGTGTGTGGCGTGTGTGTGGGGGAGTGTGTATGTGTGTTGGGGAGTGTGTGGTGTGTGTGGGGGGTGTGGGGTGTGGGAGGGAGTGGGAGTGCATGTGTAGTGTATGTGGGAGTGTGTGGTGTGTGTGTGGGGGAGTGTGTGGTGTGTGTCTGTGTGGTGTGTGTGGTATGTGTGGTGGGGTGTGGGGTGTGGGAGGGAGTGGGCGTGTGTGTGTAGTGTATGTGGGAGTGTGTGGTGTGTGTCTGTGTGGTGTGTGTGGTATGTGTGGTGGGGTGTGGGGTGTGGGAGGGAGTGGGCGTGTGTGTGTAGTGTATGTGGGAGTGTGTGGTGTGTGTCTGTGTGGTGTGTGTGGTATGTGTGGTGGGGTGTGGGGTGTGGGAGGGAGTGGGCGTGTGTGTGTAGTGTATGTGGGAGTGTGTGGTGTGTGTCTGTGTGGTGTGTGTGGTATGTGTGGTGGGGTGTGGGGTGTGGGAGGGAGTGGGCGTGTGTGTGTAGTGTATGTGGGAGTGTGTGGTGTGTGTCTGTGTGGTGTGTGTGGTATGTGTGGTGGGGTGTGGGGTGTGGGAGGGAGTGGGAGTGCATGTGTAGTGTATGTGGGAGTGTGTGGCATGTGTGGTGTGTGTGTTTAAGCATGGATGAAAACATGCCTGAGCCAGACGAGCTTCTCCAGCCAAAGACCTCGTCATCATTCACAATATCCGAGCTCCGAGAAAGGACACGCGTGTGTTAGCCAGGACTTCGCAGCTACAGAGAGTCTTACCTACCTGTGGGTTTGGTGTCAGGCAAGGCTGTATCCAGGAACCCTGACAGCATCTGGGAGCATGTTTCCCTCCTCCCTCTGTCTTGCTTTCTGGGTTTCCTTTCCCCATAGTCTCTCTTCATCTCTGCTTGCGTGGGTCCTTTCTCACTCTCTTCCTCTGCAAACAGACAGCTTCCAAGTGTCAGGAAGACAGGTAACCCCGGGACCCCCAGGTCTGTGCCTGCTCCAGGGCCATGGTCAGGAAGACAGGTAACCCCGGGGCCCCCAGGTCTGTGCCTCTCCAGTCCCAGGGCCATGGTCAGGAAGACAGGTAACCC
>NW_006159574.1:534206-546021 GCF_000334495.1 Tupaia belangeri chinensis
AGGTAACCCCGGGACCCCCAGGTCTGTGCCTCCCAGCCCCAGGGCCCAAAGGTAAGAAGCAGTGGACCTTGAAGTCCGACCAGGAAAGTGTTAGGAGTGTGTCCCAGGTGTGCTGGCTGTCACTAGCACCAGCACTGTGGCTGCAGGAATGGCCCCTTAAACACACATGCAGGCCACAGGCCCGTTCTGGTGGCCAAGGCAGAGTGACAGTCTCGCAGCCACGGGGTGTGAGGCAGAGAGGACTTCAGACTGGGGAAACGGACGGCAGAGACAAGCACATGCTCTGAGACCAGCCCGGCGAGTGGAGCGCCTTTTCGTTGACAGCCTGGCCACGTCGGCATTGAGCACCTGTGACTGAGTGGGTACAGCGACATCCACAGTTGCTTTCAGTGGGGCAGCTGCCCACGTAGAGGGCTCGGGGGCCCAGATGGCATCTGCAGAGACCAGGTGGCTCAGCTCGCATCCTCTGCAAAGCCCTGCCCCACCTGCTTCTTTAAGGAACGCGGCGTGGCATGGCGTGGCATGGTGTGGCGTGGCGGGTGGGCCATGTTGACACCCAGTAGTGCGTTGGGATCCATGGGGTGGAGAACTAGACACCCTAGGAACCCGGGGCAGGGCCAGGGAGTGCTGGCCTGTCTGAGATGGCTGTCGAGGTGTTACCTGGGCACCCAGGGCCTCGGGCGGGCGGCAGCACCAGCTAAGACCAAAGAAGGAAGAACAGGCAGGAGGCCATGGCTCGAAAAGCCTTTACCAAATGCCACAAGTCCATTCGGGCTGGCCGACCGCCGTGCACAAGGACAACTCCTCATTCCACCGTAGCCTGCCATAGAAGCCTCTCTGAAGGCCAGCAGCCCGCTGCCGTGCCCACGCAGACTCACACGTACCGTCTGAGGTGACCTCATGGTGCCCTCTCCTGACCTGTCCCCAGCAGATCCCAGAAGCGCTCCTTGGCTCCGCCTCATCCCCACCCACGTCCAGGGCAGCGCCAGCCCAGATGTCTGCCTGTCAGCTGGGTCTCCATCCCACATCCACTGCAGTCTCAGGCCAGCCACCAGCTCCAGGCCACCCCCATGTCTCCCACCCACTCTGCTGCTGCACAGCCATGGGAGAGGTCGTGTCACGCAGCTGTCTCCTCACTTAGAGCAGCCACCCACACAGCGACAACCAGAGCCGTCAGTGGCTCCCACTGCCCTCAGACTGAAGTGGGTGTAGCCCATGGGTGTAACCCGTAGGCCCTGCTCCAGCGTCCTGTCCCTTCTTGGCCTCATCCCCACACATCTGCCTTGACCAGCCACTCAGAGGAGTGTCCCTCACCTTACCCAGGTGCTCTCCTGGGTGCTCGCTTTCCGCCTCTCCCCAGCCATCTGCCCACCGCCAGATCCCAGTCCCAGTGTCCCTCCGTGAGCACGTCGCGACTCGAGACCAGATGGACCCGGGCTCCAGTGTCCTTAGTACCTTTCTCGGTACATCTCTGCCCGGCACCTAGCAACCTGGAGGGTTCCGGCAGCCTGGCAGGTCACCCGGGGGCCAGCCCGTGTGCTCAGTGGCCATGCAAGGAGGAGAGTGTACAGAGTACGAAGTCCATGTCCCAGGCCGGGTACAATGCTCTCTGTTCACAGCACCACGGAGAGCAGAGGTTTGTACTGAGACCTTTCTCTCTGCTTTGAAGAAAAGAACGCGTCAGAATTCTCCAGGTTAAAATGCGGATTCAGCAGGTGGGGAAGATCTGAAGAGATTTCTCTGGGTGGATGATTTTGAAAAAGAATACTTGCCTTCAGTGTTTAAAAGGTGCGTCGGTGGGAAGGTCTTTATTGTGGCATTTTGGACTTTTCATCTTGATTTTGGTTGACATTTTGAAAGGATGAATAATGTGGGTACTTCCTGGTAGGAGAGTAATTTCAGATTATCTCCACGTCTTTCTCTACCTTGGCACTAAACTCTAACCTCTGGTATTAAATCCTGTATTAATTCTCTGGAGTGAGAATCCGATGCAATGCCTTACGCTGATTGTTAAGGAAAGGGCATGAGGTGACCTCATGGTGCCCTCTCCTGACCTGTCCTCAGCAGATCCCAGAAGCGCTCCTTGGCTCCTGCCTCATCCCCACCCACGTCCAGGGCAGCGCCAGCCCAGATGTCTGCCTGTCAGCTGGGTCTCCATCCCACATCCACTGCAGTCTCAGGCCAGCCACCAGCTCCAGGCCACCCCCATGTCTCCCACCCACTCTGCTGCTGCACAGCCATGGGAAAGGTCGTGTCACGCAGCTGTCTCCTCACTTAGAGCAGCCACCCACACAGCGACAACCAGAGCCGTCAGTGGCTCCCACTGCCCTCAGACTGAAGTGGGTGTAGCCCATGGGTGTAACCCGTAGGCCCTGCTCCAGCGTCCTGTCCCTTCTTGGCCTCATCCCCACACATCTGCCTTGACCAGCCACTCAGAGGAGTGTCCCTCACCTTACCCAGGTGCTCTCCTGGGTGCTCGCTTTCCGCCTCTCCCCAGCCATCTGCCCACCGCCAGATCCCAGTCCCAGTGTCCCTCCGTGAGCACGTCGCGACTCGAGACCAGATGGACCCGGGCTCCAGTGTCCTTAGTACCTTTCTCGGTACATCTCTGCCCGGCACCTAGCAACCTGGAGGGTTCCGGCAGCCTGGCAGGTCACCCGGGGGCCAGCCCGTGTGCTCAGTGGCCATGCAAGGAGGAGAGTGTACAGAGTACGAAGTCCATGTACCAGGCCGGGTACAATGCTCTCTGTTCACAGCACCACGGAGAGCAGAGGTTTGTACTGAGACCTTTCTCTCTGCTTTGAAGAAAAGAACGCGTCAGAATTCTCCAGGTTAAAATGCGGATTCAGCAGGTGGGGAAGATCTGAAGAGATTTCTCTGGGTGGATGATTTTGAAAAAGAATACTTGCCTTCAGTGTTTAAAAGGTGCGTCGGTGGGAAGGTCTTTATTGTGGCATTTTGGACTTTTCATCTTGATTTTGGTTGACATTTTGAAAGGATGAATAATGTGGGTACTTCCTGGTAGGAGAGTAATTTCAGATTATCTCCACGTCTTTCTCTACCTTGGCACTAAACTCTAACCTCTGGTATTAAATCCTGTATTAATTCTCTGGAGTGAGAATCCGATGCAATGCCTTACGCTGATTGTTAAGGAAAGGGCAGGGGAGCCATTCGAGCCAGCGAGCTACAGGAGCCTGTTACCAGGCTGCTGTCCGGAGCAGAGCTGGGCGGGCGGGCGGGTGATCGTCCTTATTATGCTAATACCGTGTTACCTTTAAATGTGCTTCGCCAGACAAGGTTCTCTCCCACACGTCAGCGCCCGTATCCTCCCAGCAGCACCATGGGGCAAGCGCGCACGTGTGGTTATCTGTGTCTTACGGAGGAGAACACGCAGGGCACAGCAATTCAGTGATTTTTGCCATATCCGTCAGCTGCCTGGGCGAAGGTCAGTGTAAGAACCACATTTTCTGAATTTTAGGCTGATGATTCACTGGAAAATATGAAGCGTCCGCTCGGAATAGGGTCAGAGCTGTAGCCATTGCAACGATTACATGAGGTCTTGTGTACCAGCGGCCCAGGCCCTCGCCTGGTGCTCAGTGGGTATTTGTGATGTTGATGACGATGCTGTGGCACCTGACAAGAATCGGCAGACATGTTCCGCTCATGCTGGCTTATCATAGCTGTTAGCGTGGTTTCTTTCTGAGCAAGGATTGAATGTATTGACTAGGTGGGGCGATGAGTATATACTGTCACCTGTGTTGGTCATTTGTCATTACTTGGTGTTGAGAACATTCAGAATCCTCTGTTTCAGTGACTCTGAAATACACAGTAGGTTGTAGTTATACCCACCCCACTGTCCTGTAACGCTGGAAATCATTTCTCTCTCTGTAGTCCTGTTTGCATTTATCAGCACCCCTCTATGTCCCACCTCCCACCCTTCCCAGCCTCTCGTAGTGAGTCATTCTTCCACTCGACTTCTCTGTGCTCTGTATCTTTTTCAACTTTTGTGTATGAGGGAGATCATACAGAGCTTCTCTTTCTCTGCCTGGCTTGTTTCACTTAGCATGTTGTCCTCCATGCTTCCCCATCTTGCTCAAGTGGCAGAAGTTTTGTTTTGTTTTACTATCTGAATAGTATCCTGTCTTGTCATGTGTGTATGTGTGTGTGTGTGTGTGACACATTTTCTTTACCCAGTCATTTGCTGATGAGCATTCAGGATGACGCCACACCTTGGCTATCACGAATAGCCCACAGTGAACATCGCGGTGTGAGTATCTTCATGACATGTTGATCTCTTTCCTTTGGATACATGCCTGGTGGTGGGATTGCTGGACTATGTGAAAGGTCTGTTTGTAAGGTTTGGGGGGAATCCCCACACTATTTCCCATAGTGGCTCTAATAATTTACATTCTCACCAGTAGTATAAAAAAGTGTCTTTTTTTCCACATTCTCACCAGCATTTCTTACTTTTGTCGTTTTAATAGTAGCCACTATAACTGGGGTGAGATGATACCTCCTTGTGGCTTTCACTTGCATTTCCCTAATAATCATTGATGAGTATTTTCTTCATATATTTGCCCTAATGGACACCTGCGGCCGTGGGGAGTCGCCCATCACCCTGGTCACGGCTGCCATCCCTGTGGTTCTCTTCCCTGGGCCCCTTCTCCCCGTGTCTGACATGGACGTCTTCATTTGAAAACTGTGTCTGCACATCATTTACCCACTTTTTAATCAGGTGGTTTTTATTGTGTTGTTTCGTTTGCTTTTGCTACTTGTTAGAGTTCCTTGTAAATTGTACTTACAAACCTTTTGTCAGATGTAGTTTGAAAATACGTTCTCCCGTTCTCTGGGTTGTCTTTTCACTCGGAGATTGTTTCCTCTGCTGTGCAGAGGCTTTTTCATTTAATGTAATCTTAGACGTCTGTTTTTGCCTTTGTTGTCTGTGTTCTTGAGGTTTCATTCACGAACTCTGCTATACCAATGTCCTGAAGTGTGCTCCCTGTTTTTCTTTTAGTAGCTTCAGACTTTCAGGTTTTGTATTTAAGTCTTTAACCTATTTTGAGTTGATTTTTGTTACGATGAGAGATAAGAATCTAGGTCCATTTTTCTACAAACGAATGTTCAGTTTTTCCGGGACCATTTGTTGAAGAGATCATCTTTTCTTAGGTAAATGTTCTTGGCACCTTTGTCAAAACCACCTGTCTGAAAATGAGTAGATTCTCAAGAATCTTAGAGCCTCTCATTGTTCAACAACTGTGGCATCTTTCCCATGAAACTATTTCCCAGACATAGTTACAAACTAGTATATTGGGAGGTTACTTCTGTACCCAGTTGAGCAGTGGTATGGTCAAAATTCAGGAAATAGGTGAAAAAAACACAGTAAGTACTTACATAATACATAAATTGAATAGTAGGTTCCTGAAATTGAGCACTGAATTATCTGAGAATGATTCCCACAAATTTCAGGGCTGTCTTCATGAGAAAAGCATGTATGCACTTGTACATATGTATATATTGTTACCTTTTAGATAACTGGACTTTCTACTGTCATCACTTTCTGTATTCATGGCTTGGAAGGTCAATTATACTTTTTTTCCAGTAATCTCTCTTCACATAATCCATGCACCAAAAGTCCCCTTTGATAGTATTTGCTAGAAGTTTGTCATAAGTGTTCTGTGAGTCTCTCGTCTCAATAAGAAGGTATGCTACACTCTTAGAAATAGTGAGTATAATTTTTATTTAATCTTTTTTTTATTTATTTATTTTGGAGAGGTTTTTGCTATAGAGCGCGTGTGCTCACCAGACAGACAGAAACAGAGAGACAGAAAGTGAGAAATCACCCCCCGGGGGGATGGCCACACCACAATCCCTTCTCCTCCATTCTCCTCTCGGGATCTTGGGCACGCATGCACACATGCCCGGTGTGAGTTTCAAGCCACCGGGTCCAGGACTCGAACCACTGTTGACTACCTGGGAGTCCAGCAACATAGCCATTATGCTAACTGCTGGTCCCAATTTTTATTTAATCTTTGATCATTTGATAAACAAAGCAGTCCCATTGTTATAAGATTTTCTTTTGTTATCAGTACAAACACTTCCGCGTTTTTTCAGTCTGTTGTGTGCTTCTTTGGTGTTGGGAATGTTCAGGATCCTCTTTTTTAGTTACTCTGAGGTATACGTTCATTTCCTTCGCCTGCGTTTTTATTGCACAGTGAACATGATTCATGATCTCTGCTTGCAGGAATTTATCCTAGGGAAATATCAAAGATACAGACAATTATTTTTGAACAAAAAAGCACACAATAGTATTTTTACTGTAATAAAAACCAGAAATAATATGTCAAATCATAGGGGACTAATTAAATAAACTATGTTCTGTCTTCAGTAATCTCTCTTCACATAATCCATGCACCAAAAGTCCCCTTTGATAGTATTTGCTAGAAGTTTGTCATAAGTGTTCTGTGAGTCTCTCGTCTCAATAAGAAGGTATGCTACACTCTTAGAAATAGTGAGTATAATTTTTATTTAATCTTTTTTTTATTTATTTATTTTGGAGAGGTTTTTGCTATAGAGCGCGTGTGCTCACCAGACAGACAGAAACAGAGAGACAGAAAGTGAGAAATCACCCCCCGGGGGGATGGCCACACCACAATCCCTTCTCCTCCATTCTCCTCTCGGGATCTTGGGCATGCATGCACACATGCCCGGTGTGAGTTTCAAGCCACCGGGTCCAGGACTCGAACCACTGTTGACTACCTGGGAGTCCAGCAACATAGCCATTATGCTAACTGCTGGTCCCAATTTTTATTTAATCTTTGATCATTTGATAAACAAAGCAGTCCCATTGTTATAAGATTTTCTTTTGTTATCAGTACAAACACTTCCGCGTTTTTTCAGTCTGTTGTGTGCTTCTTTGGTGTTGGGAATGTTCAGGATCCTCTTTTTTAGTTACTCTGAGGTATACGTTCATTTCCTTCGCCTGCGTTTTTATTGCACAGTGAACATGATTCATGATCTCTGCTTGCAGGAATTTATCCTAGGGAAATATCAAAGATACAGACAATTATTTTTGAACAAAAAAGCACACAATAGTATTTTTACTGTAATAAAAACCAGAAATAATATGTCAAATCATAGGGGACTAATTAAATAAACTATGTTCTGTCTTTTAAAAGATACGTCTCAGAGAATGCTTAATGACATAGAAAACGTTCTCATTTCAATTGACTGTATGTTACAGGAGCATAGAGTTACTACAAACCAGGTATACTCCCACCAGCACACACACACACACACACACACACACACACACACACACGCACACACAGTAGATGGGAATCAAATGCACTGACATGTATTTTAGTGCATATTTTATACATGTGTTCACGTGATGTGTGGGATTATGACATTTCACTTTTTTCATGCATTCTACGCTAATAATGAATGCACAAAGTCAGAGCCTGGTGGCTTTTGTGAGGCAGTCCCCCCTCCCCCCCACCAGCCAAACGGATTACAGGATCTCAAGCCATCCTGTTTGTTTTTCCGAAAAACACACTTTTAACTCATCACTTTCTGGTGTTGGTATGTGAGAGGTGTTCAGAAAGTTTACGAAAAGCGCATATTATAAAACAAAAGCTATGCATGGATTTAAACATTTTTTGGTACATTTCCCTATCTCCTCCCCTGCCCCCTGTTCTCCTTTCTTGCTTGGTCTGAAGCAGGCAGAGCTATCTGAGTTCTCAGAGGAGTCCATCTGGCTGGTCACTGTGTCCCTCCATCCACTGTTGGGCCCTAAGTTGGAGGCCTCTGTCCCTCAGTGCCATGGCTCCCCTTGCCTTTGGTCATGTGATCCCTCTTCCCAACCACGAAGACCTTCCTGTGCCCTGCTTCCTCCCACCCCAGGATGAAGGTGCTTTCAAATGCTCTGTACTGCTTCAACCAGGTCTGAAACTTGAACTGCGGTCGACGACATGAGAGTCCAGCAACATAGCCATTATGCCAACTGCTGATCCTCATCTGGTTTCTTTTGACACTAACCCAGAGAAGGTGGGCACTGCCAAAAGGCTGACTGCTCTTAGGAGTCTGAGGGCTGCTCTGAAACACCCACCAGGAGTCTTGGATGGGTCAAGCAAACATCAGACTCTCAAGTCAGCATGAGTCCACACTGGCCTCAGCTGGGCTCAGGACAGTAGGCTAGGAGCAGCTTGCCAGCAGGACAGTTCCAGAGTCCCTCTGCTGCAGGATTCTATGTTCTGGTCTGCTCAGCAACCACCCAGGGTCTCTCTCCTCCCCCAGCCCGACTGCAGGATGATAGTTCGGATGCAAGGAGACAGGATCCCCATGGCAGAGGGTGGACTCTTTCTGTCTAAGCACTTTAGGAACCAGAGGCATGCCTTCAGGACCCACCAGGAAGGTGCACAATAACACAAGAGTCACTGCATAGAGTGAGTCCCAGGGGCAGCTTTCTGTCTGTGTTTATGGTCTCCAGATGCGATCTATCCAAAATAATGCTATCTGCGGTAGAGCTGACGTTCTACCCTTACCAGGTTTCCAGGGCAACAGAAGCAGAAAGCGAACTGAAGGTCAGATTCTGTGCAGGAGCAGGCAGCTGTTAGGTTCTGGATGCGAGAGGGTTTTTCCAATCCTTTTAGCACCAGTTGGTAATTCCAACTTCCAGTTTATGGCCCACGGGTGAACCATTCAAGGAACCAGAGGTGATGTTTGTAGTGCACCCAGGATGAAAGCCACTGAGAGACACAAGATCAGCATTCCTCGGGCTGTTTTTGGATGCCTTGTTCACTCCACGCGTCTGCCAGCCGCGCAGGGGCACTCTGGCCTCTCTGGTCAGCATTCTGATTCTTCACCAGAGTCACCTTGAGAGATGTACTGACCAGGTTGCGAGGTCTGAGCCAGACGGCTGTGTTCCCGCGACGTGTTATGGTGCGTAGTGCATATAGTGTGCCGACGGCGAGTTCGCTGTGTAGTGTTCCCTGTGAAGTGAGAATATGGCCTCCATCATGACTGTCCAGTTTGCTTAAAGGAACACGAAACTCGCTCATGGTCATTGCTAGACCAATGGGGACAGCCACTTGTGTGGCCATGCAAGTCGTTCTGTGTGTGCTCCTGTAAATTAAGTTTCACATCACATATAACAAGGCGTTCATCTTTACTTAGAAATGTTGGTAAGTCTTTCTTCCTCAGGAAATGGGACGACTCATGAAGTCAATTACAAGGGTAAGCAGTCGGGCACTACAGTCAGCCTTCTATGCCTGTTACGGACACCTATGGTAGGCCAGCCAGGTGGTGGCCTATGGTAGGCCAGCCAGGTGGCAGGATCCCACATGGCTGACCACACAGCTCGAGTCCTGGACCCAGAAGCTTGAAACATATGCTAGGCACATGTGCATGTTGCCCAAAATTCAAGAAGAGAGTGGAGAAGAAGGGACTGTGGTGTGGCCATCCCCCCTGGGGGGTGATTTCTCACTTTCTATCTCTCCCTCTTTGTCTCTCTCTGGTGAGTGCACGCATCCTAAGCCAAATAAGTAAATAAATAAGACAGCAATGGCAGTATAATCACTGGGCGTTCAACCGTGACAGGGAGAGGTGCTCTTTCCCCCTTTATAATACATGTCAAATCCATTATGAATGTTTAATTTCCCTTTCACGATAAACATTTCTCCTTTGCAGTGGAAGTTTGGTAATAGCCCAACTAATTAGTTTGCTACACGTCTTTTTTCTGATGTGAATATTCATGGGACTTTGGGATGCAACAGAATTAAAGATGAAAGCCATCTCCAAGATCAGCCAGCCCAGCCTTTAACTCCATAGTGAGGGGAAGCTGATGAGCCAGGTGACCGGCCTGTCCGCCGCAGGGCTGGTCGCTCCAGCCCAATGTCCGGGCCCTGCTGCCAGCCGCCTGCTTTCTTCACCACCATCCAGCCCCAGCTGCATCGCACTTCTTGCCAACCAGAGCTATTCAACATGGTCCCCTTTTGGCCTTGATTTTCCAGAACTAAAAGCTAAATTGTGCCCAATTATAGTAATTATCTCATCCCTGGCTCCTTCTGTGATTAGCTTGCTCTTCGGCTATGGGTGTTGCTTTTAGCTTTATTAAAACCACCCTGGGAACGTGTGGCTTGTGCTTTTATTATATCTACTTTGAATCCGTTTTAGAAATATTAAGGGTATGAACTGTCTCTCACACGCACGCACGTGCGCACACATACAGTGATTTCTATTCAGTGAGTTACCTAAAAGTTGTGCTAGCGTTCCAGAGTCCCAGAATCGTCAAATAAAGACTCTGAGATCAGACTCCGCGGACTCGCTGCTAAACAGTCTGGTGGTTTAGTCGACTGCCAGCCTGGGAGAACACTGGCCCAGAGCCTCAGCCCAGCGGTCTCTGAGGCGGGTGTAGATTTAGTCCGGTCCTGCTCTGCCACTGCGGCCCAGTGGTTCTGGCCAATGAAAACGCGTATGTACATTGATGAGGGTAAGTGACTCAGGATTGCTGCCAACAGTAATTTTATATGTGTACCTCAGAAATCAGGACAGTAGAGAATACAGAAGTATTCTTCTAATAAAGATGGAACTTGAAGATTTCTTTCTAACTTAGAAAATTCGCCAAGAAAATCCATGTAACTGAGTGTTCCCACCCTTCTAGAGAGTTCCAGTTGAGCACTCAGAGTTTGCTCTGTGGTCCACACACTCACGAAGTGCTCACGATAAAGTCGGACTAAAGAAAATGTGACGCATTTTGTAAACGTGGGAACTATACCGTCCTCTCTACTTCCCATTTATTTTGTTGTGTGTCATGAAATCTCTGTTTAAAACTGCTGTTCAGGGACAGCAGATGATATAATGGCTATGTCCCTGGACTCCCACGTACTTAACCTCAGTTCAAG
This sequence comes from Tupaia belangeri chinensis, assembly GCF_000334495.1. Classification (NCBI taxonomy): domain Eukaryota; kingdom Metazoa; phylum Chordata; class Mammalia; order Scandentia; family Tupaiidae; genus Tupaia; species Tupaia belangeri. Next base: position 545,108 of record NW_006159574.1, read on the forward strand.
TCCTAGACCCAGAGCAGGCAGATGGCTGCAGAGCAGGCTGCGTCCTGCAGCTCCCTCCTCCTGCCCCTTCTCTTCTGCCAGGCCGCCCCATCAGCCAAGACCAACCCCAGGACAGCAAGGCCCAGGGAGGGCACGGCGTTCAGGTGGGCGCCAGGTGGGGCCGTGAGGGGACAGCCACACCCCTCTGCCTGGGTGTGGGAGCTCATGGCAGAGAGCTGGGCTTTGCAGGTTCCTGCACCCGTGGGCACTCAGCATGTCACGGGAACCTGAGCATGCACTCTGTGAGATCTTCCTGGAAGAGGGAGCGAGGGTGATGGCAGGGTCTGCATGCCCTGCTCTGGGACCACAGCCCCCGGCGAAGCAGGACACCTGCTGCTCGACGCTCAGGGGAGAGTCCGGCCGCGAGGCCTGGACAGCTGGACCATGCCTCCGTCCCTGCAGGCGCCGGCCTGGCCGAGCCACAGGGCAGCCTCCAGGGCCGTGCCTGCCAGCAGGACCCTCCATGAATGGGGCTGTGTGGCCGGAAGAGCCTTGAGCCTGCATGGGCCAGAGTGTCCTGGCCACCAGACCCCAGGGCCTCGACAAGGGCTTTCTCCTCCTGAACTCAGATGAGAGGGCAGAGCGGGGCGGGCTGCTGTGTGGCTGGAGGGACCGACAACAACCAGGCTGTGCGTGTCTCCCCACTCCCGTGGGCCCTCCCGTGTGGGGCTCGTGAGCGCAAGTTCCAGGCATCAGCCTCCATCTGTGGGAAGAAGAGCTGGCCACTTGGGACCAAGGGGGTGGCATTGTGACTCCATGGGACAGGCGTCTCTGGAATAGTTCTGGCTGAAAGCACACTTCTGGCTCCTGCCTGGGCACAGGAGCCGCAAGTCTGCGGAGCGTTGTCACGTGGCGGCTCAGCGGGCCGGTCACCG
>NW_006159574.1:546340-547698 GCF_000334495.1 Tupaia belangeri chinensis
TCCCCTAACACTCGGGTCTCGGGTCTCGGCCTTCGCGGCGAGCAGCCGAAGGGTTCAGTGCTGGGTTCAGGTAGCAGTTTCATGGGTTAGGTGAGCTAGGGTTGTAAAACATTGGACAAGCCCCTGGCCGGCACTGGGTAGATTCGCTGCAAATGGGAAAGCTGGGGTGAAGAAAGGATCCAGTGCCTATCATAGAAATTTCACTCCTGATATTGCTGGGCTGCCTTCTGACTGGATTCCAATACCTGTTGTGGGCCTAGAAAGCATGCAAAAGCTAAACTTGCCAGCACTCTTACCCTTGGGCAAACTTACCAGGCAGCTGCTGAACTAAAGGAGGCCGGGCCCCCGTTTCCAGAAGCGTCCTAACCCATTTCTGGTGGGAGTGGACACTAGCAGGCCAGGCGGCCTGGGCGGAGTCGACCGCCCTCTCTGCAAGGGCCTGGCCTTACCCTTTCAGTCTCTTCAGTAAAACATCCAAAATTATGCCATTTCCTGTGTCGTACAAAATGTGTTCTCACACTCGTCTCCTGAATGACACTGTAATATTTTTTCTAGAGTTTCTTTAAAAAAGAAAAGCATACTGGTTGGATTCCTGGCCCTGGCCCGCATGGTCCGGCTTCCGTAGGTGTCCGGTGTTTGCTAAGTAGGCCCAGCCTCATGTTCTGAGGTGCCCACAGGGGTGCGGCCAGCAGTTCACATTCAGAAAACACAGGCAGAAAGGACCGATACCTCGGAGGACATGAATGCCACAGAGGTGACAGAGAATGTCTCAGAGGCCCCGGTGCTCCTGTGCTGTCCGTCTGAATCGCCTGCTGCTTCCAAGCATCCCGATGCCGGCCACCCTGCAGAGCCTGATGGCTGGGCTGGGCGGGGGCAAGGCTGGGAGGCTCTCTAAGCGCGCTCAGGCCACCTGCTGCGCATCAGGCTGAGGACCAGCACCTGCTCTGTCCTCTGCCCCTCCCCGGTTGCTGATTGACCCCAGGTCAGATTACAATGTCTCCCAGTGTACCCCGATGCTGCAGACGTGTTCCCCAGGAGCACAGCTTGAGAGTGGCTTTGCCTGGTCCTAGACTTCGCCCCAACCTCAGCTCCCATGCCACTCCAGTGGGTCCTCCACTCTCACCCACTGTGCGCCTCCCCCACCTCCATCGCAGCATCCTCCGATGGCCATGACAGGCTCCGGGTCCTGGGTCTGGCTCCTCCTCATCGCCCTCTCAGGAGGTGTGCATGGGTCACACCACCCCCGGCCAGTCCTTTGCCATCGCTCTCCTACCCGTGGCTCCAGATGTCCCAGGAGCTGCCTCCTGCCCCCACCCTGGCGTCCTCCCTCGCACGTGCCAGGACAGTTCACAGGCCAC
>NW_006159574.1:548269-551353 GCF_000334495.1 Tupaia belangeri chinensis
CTTTCCAGTCCTCCCTCACGCTGTTCCATCTGGGTCACCCTATTTCTCTGCTCCCCACGAGCCTCGCGCATGTGCTGCATCTGGGTGGACCGTGGAGACACTCGCGAAGGGGAAGGTCAGGCACGAAAGGACACGGACACGGAGGCCTCACGGTGTGCAGCTCTGCAGAGACTGCCCGGGGGGAGCTGGGCTGGGAGGACGGAGGGGGACGTTGATGTCGATGGATGCAGGGTTTCTTGTGGGGGAGTTGAGAAAGGGTGGATGGCAGTGAGGGCTGGACATTATGAGTGTGCATAACACCCCCGAGCTGTACCCCTAGCGGTGGTTAAAGTAACTTTGGTCTTGTGTGTTTTATCATGATGAAATTTTGACTCCAGTCACTCCTGAGGGAGGCTGTGCCTGCCTTTGCCCTAAGTCGGGCAGCCCCACTGTGTGTGCCAGGTCTAATGGACCCTATCAGAATGGGGTCTCCCTAGCAGATCCAAGTAGAGTGAAGGCTCCCACCTCGTCACCGCTGTGTCCCAGGGGTGGGCGTGTCCGCTGCAGCATGGCTCATGAGTGTCGACTGAGTAAAGCCCCGACTTAGCTTCCCAGCCCACCCGTCCTGTCTTGCACAGCACAGTCGCTAAAATGCCCATCTGATTTGGCGTTGGTGCCCGGGGTGTGGGACCACAGATGGGCTGGCCGTGGCACGTGGTCACTTTGGTGAACACTGCGGACTCTGAGTCTGTCATGAACCCTTAACTCTAGCCGTGTGGGAGTGAGTGAACTCCAACGATCTCATCCTGCCCTGTTCCATCAACACGGGGACAGGAAAATGAAAACCGTGTTGACTTCAGGTTTGGAAAGCATGTCCACTTCACAACCGCGTCCTTGGTGACACTGCGCTCTCTCTCTCTCCAAATTAGATCTTTATCTTTGAGAACAACATCTACTACTGCGCGCACGTCGGGAAGCAGGCCATCCGCGTGGTCTCCACCGGGAAGGAGGGCGTGATCTACAACGGCCTCAGCGACTGGCTGTATGAGGGTAAGACGCGCCTGCGTGGGGAGCGCAGCTCTGGTCCAGCTGGTCGTGGCCGGGCTACTGCTAGATTAGGGTCGGGTGTCGTCTCTTGTCTCTGACTTTACTGTTAATGAAAGTGCAGTTTTCCTCAGCCTCAGTGCTGCTAAATTAAGATCTGTGAGAGCTTCCGGAAGTGCCCGGCTCCCAGCAGAGTCCAACACTGACTGCAGCAGGGGCACGGGCTTTGCAGGGCCCGCAGTTCTTCCCGGGAAGGCAGGAGGTGCTTCCATGGGGGATTCATTGTGTGAGGAGGTGACTTCTTCAGCAAACACACCTTGCTCTGCCCGCACTCCGGGATAGAGTGCCTGTCTCACCCTGGGGATGGGAGAGCTGGAAAAGAGAAACAAAAGCCAAACCTTGCAAGGAAACCAGTGAGAGCGATTTGCTGTTCCGCGTGCATTTCCCCACTTGCTTCCCATAGGCCCCACGGGACCTGCTGTACGCATTATTAAATAACCGAAAGTCGCGACTGTTACAGCCCTTCTTCATACCAACGAGACGCTCGTCAAATCAGTAACAGCCAGTCCTGACTGCGAGCAGGTGCCGTTCTAAGCAGTGGTTACCCATTAGCTCGTTGAACCCTGTGCTGGGCCCGTTCAGGAGCTGTAAGGGGCTGCCACAGCCTGGGTGGTTTAAACCAGTGTCCCCTTCTCCAGCTCTGGCTTCTGGAAGTCTGAGGTCAGCACGCTGCAGGCCCAGGGTATGGCGAGGACTGTCCCCTTGCCTTGACATGGCCTTGACATGGTTGCATCCTTACATAGCAGGGAGCAGAGAGCTTGGGTTTCTTCATGCCTGTAAGAGGGCACTAACCCTATCCTGAGGGTTCCTGTCCATGGCCTGACCACCTCCCAAACACCCCGCCTCCTAATACCCTCCCATTGGAGGGAGGATATTAGTTTAGGGGTCACAGACACTCAGGGCCCAGCACCTGTGTGAGCGCCCCCGTGCTGAGCTGGCTGTAGCATTGGCGTGGTGAGGTGGGTAACACGCCCTGCTTGGTGTCAGGTTAAGGAGTAGCGTGGGGGCATGTCATGGTTCACGTCCGCTTAGTCGCCTTTGTACAAGTGTGAGTCAGACATGAGTCCGGCATCTGGTGCCCGCACCAGCTCAGAGCAGCCAGGGCTCTTCTCGGCCCTCCAGCCTGGAAGCACACGGTCTCAACGATCGGTGCCTCACCTTACAGGCTGGGTCATGGGAGGACGGGGTGTCGGGCGTTGAATCGAGCCGGCACCATGTGTCTCTCAGGCTCTCTCACTGTGGCGGCTCTCAGTGCCATGAACACTGATGCAGGTGAGTGTAGGCTTAGCTGCACCTCTGCATCACCTCACCAACGGCCCTGAGGCGCAGGGCTCTGTGACTGGTTCGTAACTTCTTCAGATTGAACTATAAGGGCCAGCAGGTGACGTGGTAAAGTGCTGGACTCCATGTGGCTGACCATGGCTTGAGTTCCATACCCAACGGCTTGAGAGTCAGGCCAGGTGCATGTGTGTGCATGAGTTCCATACCCAACGGCTTGAGAGTCAGGCCAGGTGCATGTGTGTGCATGCCCCAAATCCAGAGAGCTGAATGGAGAAGAGACGGCGGTGTGGCCATACCCTCTGGAGGGCGATTTCTCACTTTCCCACTCTCTGTCTTTCTCGGTCTCCGGCAAGTGCACACGCCCTACGGCAACACCTATAAAATTCAACGTGTCTTGCACACAGTACAATGCACACTTTGAGGGCAGCGTGATGCGTTTGATCAGAGTGCAGTGCTGCTGTGTGGGGACTGACTGTTTCCATCACCCAGGAAGTTCCTGGGCTCTCCCACACCCACCCCGTGCTGGCCTCTGTGCAGTTTGTTCGCTCCAGACCTGTGGGAGCCCCTTGCCCACCCATTCTCTTCCCCCGCGTGCGTGCCTGGGAAGCCCCGTGGGTGTTCCAGCATGCTGCTAGCTGCTCGGAGCATTGTCAGATTCCAGTTTCCGAGTTGCTTTCTGCCCCCACAGAAGCAGCCGAGTGGAATTGTCTGTTTACTCTG
>NW_006159574.1:551735-555422 GCF_000334495.1 Tupaia belangeri chinensis
GCCCTCGACAGTGCCCTCCCACCCAGAACCTCAACTGCTCATCCATGAATGGGAATAACACGTCGAAGACACCAGGCTTTCCGAGGATGGTATGAGCCGTGAACAGTGCACTTCTGTTTACACGTGATGCTGAACAGCAAATGGTCGTGGCGTCATGGCTGGTGTTGCTGTAATAATAAAGAACAGCTGATAGTGAGACCAGCAGATGGCGCAATGGTTACATCACTGAACTCCCGCATGGCCAACTGTGGTTCGAGTTCCAGACCCAATGGCTTGAAACTCATGCTGGGCATGCATGTGTACATGCCCAGACTCCTGAGATGAAAGTGAAGGAGAAGAGATTGCAGCATGGCCTGGGGAGGGGTGATTTCTTGCTTTCTGTCTCTCTGTCTCTGACTCTCTGGTGAGCACACACACCCTATGGCAAAAATCTCTCGAAAAAAAAGAATAGCACATAGTAATAACGAGTACTGTTACTACTATTACTGCAGCTGTCGTAAAGGGAGAAATTGTTTAAAGGCATAGATAGGCAGCGCTCCCCTGGTGGCCCTCCTGTCTGATCTGGACGGTCAAGGAGAGAGTGACCCCTAAGGACCCATGCCCTGGGACAAGGGCCTTGGGACCCAGGCTGCTGGTAGGCAGGTGTGCTTCAGCACTAAGCTCCTGAAAATCCATAACCAGGAGAGTTAAAATATCTTTTTTAGTATCTTCTTAGTAAAATGAGAAGTTCATTGCTTTGCCATTCAAGGTAAGCTTTGCTTTAGCAAATCCATTGAAAGGAGTTTTTTCTTCAAGGCATTTATACAAAATTGTGTGGAGGTGATAACAGAGCCCCAGATATTTAAATCAATCACAGCTGATGTGGCAGCTTAATCTACTTAGCGCCCCGTGGACCGGGAGCCGGGAGCCCTGGGGATCTTGCTTCCTTTTGTAATACTGGGAAAGTAAACTCGAAGATTCTTTGTCGTAATCTGTGCCTTAACTGTTTCACTTCTGGACTCTTCTTTCAAAAGCACAGGAAGCGGAGTTGGGGGATTGGTGGCATAGCCACCCCTTGTGCGAAGGTCCAGCTCAAGTCAGGCACATGCGTGCCCACCATCCAGGCTGACTGAAGCTGGGGCTCAGTTGTGGCCGCAAGGCCCTGTGGGGGTGCTGTCTCTCTGTCGCTCCCTCTCTCCTCTCTCTCTTTCTCCTCCTGTCCCTCTCACTGATGGTGGAAATAAAACTATTTAAATTAAATTAAAAAAAAAAACTTTTTAAAGGGGAGCCTAGATTGGGGGAAGAAGTACCTGAAGGAGTTTGCGGCACTTGCTGGGGGACACCGTCCTGAGGAGAAACTAGGCGAAATGCATGGGAGACAGCCACTGCAGTCACGGCCAGTGGGCAGCAAATGCCGGCCAGCCTCATCTCCCGGAAGGGGTCTTAGACACACTGGACGTTGCAGGACACTGGGGACTGAGGGGGAGCGGAGGGAGGACACGGGTGAGCCCCTCCTCCCTTGACCGAAGGCGTGCACGGTGCAGGAAAGTCCGCAGCAGCAGGAGCCATCGTCCCCACGCAAAGGCCTTGGTATGAGCTCAGCCCTGGATGCTGGGAACTGGCTGAGCCCTGGCTCAGCTCTGAGCCAGCTGAGAACTCAGCCCCGTTGTGGACCGGGCACTGCCTGCAAACTTGGCGCTGATTGTCTCAGCAGTTCTCTGAAGAGTCCTTGTCCCGTGGTGGCCACTAACTGACTTTGATAAGTAGACTATGTATCTTCATTTTATCCTGCCAGGCAAATGTCAGGTAGTTACACAGAATTTTGAATTTTTTTAAGAGAGATTTTTTGTTATAGAGTATGTGCACCTGCCAGAGATGCAGAGAGAGACAGAGAGAGAGAAAGTGAGAAATCACCCCCCAGGGGGATGGCTATGCTATGGCTAGTGCCTTCACCATTCTCCTCTCAGGATCTGGGCAAGCATGCACATACAACCTGCATGAGTTTCATGACACTGGGTCTGGGACTCAAACCACAGTCGACCATGTGGGAGTCCACCACCATAACCACTACGCCACCTGCCAGCCCCCAAAATTTTTATTTTAATTATGAGGCTAAGGGCAGCTTACTAATGTTCTACAACTCTTTTAAGGTTTACTAAAGTTGTCTATCCAGAGACTAAAATTAACTAGTTGTTTTTTTGAAGACTGTGAATGAGTGTTCTATTAAGAATTTGCATCTCGGGAACCAGCAGTTAGCGTAATGGCTATGTCACTAAACTCCCATGTAGTCGACCACGGTTCGTGTCCCGGACCCAGTGGCTTAAAACTCACGCCGGGCGCGTGTGTGTGCGTGCCCAAGATCCCGAGAGGAGAATGGAGAAGAAGGGATTGCAGCGTGACCACCCCCCTGGGGGGTGATTTCTTGCTTCCTGTCTCTCTGTCTCTCTCTGTCTGGCAAGTGCACACGCCCTATAGCAAAGATCTCTCAAAAAAAAAAAAAAGAAAAATTTAAAAAAAAGAATTTGCATCTCCACAGAAGGCCTGAGAACTTTGCAAAGCTCATGATATACAGACATACGGGCAAGAGCTGGAATTCTCCGGATCTGCTCTCCACAGGAAATGAAGCTATCCCACAGAGGAGGGGTGGCTCCTTTGTTCATTCAGGTCACCCTGAACTTTCTCAGTCCCGTGAAAGCAAATCATCAAGTCACATTCCGCATGTAACTTGTACACTGCTGTGGTCTGCACCCATGGCATGTGAACGTCTCAGTGTGCTGTGTGTCTGTGGTGCGTGTGGGTGTGGAGACTTCCGAGCGCCTGCCTCAGGCACATCCAGGCAGCCTGCAGTCAGGTGGCACCGTTGTGCCCGTCCCAGGCCTCTGCTGGAGGTAGAGGGAATGATCGGGGCCCGTCTTTTCAGCAATGAAAAAGCCTGTCTAACACCGTGGGCTGTTTCTAAAACTCCCCGACTGACAGACATTTGGAAGATGAGCTCTGAAGCGCTCTGGAGCTTCCACAGAGGACACTCTTGGTTGGGTCCTTAGGCGTTATCTGTCTCTAAGTCCCTGGTTAGAGCACTTCAGATAGCAGTGAACATGGCCTTCGCACCCACACACAACGTGGCCGTCTGGCACCCCGCAGTTACGGAGCTTGCAGAACGCAGACCAGGAGCTTTGTTCAAGTGCATGCATTACTGCGGAGACCGTGGTGCCGGGGACCATCCTCGGTGGGGGTGGGTTGGCTTGACGGAGGCGACGCTGGAAAGAAAGGAAGACAAAGGCCTCGTGCTTTTTCATGCACGTCCTAAGCCGGACACTCCTCTAAGATCGCTCTCTGAGGAGTGATGACTGCTAGGAATCACCGTGTCTTTTTATTGAAAATGGGATACATGCAAGTAAATGGGAGAGGGGCTACGTGTTCTAATTATCAATTCATAAAGTTTTAACAATTGAGATCAAAGATTCTATTCAGGGATTGATTAAGGACAGGTCGATACAATTCAACAATAGATTGATGTAAGCAGGTTTTTGGGAACTTCTGTTCTGGGAGCGTGGTTTCGGAGAACAGCTCCAGCAGGCAGAGTTAATTATCAGCCAGCACTTGGCGGCAGTCATCTTGCGGTTACTGGTTGCGTTGCTAGAAAAGAAAATCTCAAGTACAGATATTAGTTTTTATAAATCTCAATAAAGAATGATATTTATATAATTT
>NW_006159574.1:555679-557422 GCF_000334495.1 Tupaia belangeri chinensis
TATGGGAAAACTATGTAATTCTTTTATAGTAATATATCGGGGAGTCAGAGGGGGGTCACTTCCCAGCAAGGCTATCACAGTCCCGGAGCGAATAGCAGGCGGCCTTGCCGACAAGCTAAGAGACCCAAGCTTGTTCCATGGTCGGGGGGCATACAGTCGCGGCCTTGCCAGCTCACTGAACCGACTGGAAGCGATGCTCAAAGGTCAAGGGGCTCAGACGGGTCCTGGAGCCCCACCGGGTTGGACTCCTCCACCGTGGCATCCTGGTTACTTGGACTTCGCATTGGCTGCTCGATTTCCATGATGGAAAATGTTAGCAAACAGGGAAGTCGCTGTCACTACACGGGCAGAAATTTGCAAATTGCTCTCCAGAGCACTCTTGTGCAAGGGCAGTGTAGACAGGGTTGAGACCAGGGTCCGTGCGGTGATTCTGAGTCAGCTATGGCTCCACTACATGAAAGTTGGTGCGTCTGGGTGCATCCCCTCTGCACCTCCGTTATCTTGACTGCAGCATGGGAGCAGTGGGGCGTGTTTCTAGTGTTCCCAGATTTCTGCACAGGTCCACTTGGGAACGACGGTGTAAGGCAGGAGATGTGACTGTCACATGGCATTCCAGCTGGATGTTGGGGTCTCCCCTGCCATGGGAACCCACTGCCTCTGTGCCAGCCACCTCCGCGCATGCCACTAAGTCCCATCAGACCCTCCCACCCCACCTGCTCTCAACGTGGCAACCCTTGTCTCTCTTTGATGTCACTGCTTTGGCTCCAAAATCGAGACACAGGTCTTCAGTAAAGGCCTTCCAGCAGAGCCCATCTCTCGCCTGAGGGCCTGAGGGGACCTCCTCTGTTACACTCTCACTCACCTGGGCCCCGCCTGGATTCTCCTGAAAGCCTGTCACGCGGCTACTGATTCAGATTTGGTGTAACTACAAGAAGGGGCATACGCCGGCCAGAATGAGGGAGAGACAGAGAAGGAAGGAGGAAGCTTCCCCAAGTGGTTCATGGTCAGACTGCAATCCTTGCACCTCCCTTCCTTCCTTCTTCCTTCCTTTCTCTCTTTCTTTCTTTCTTTCTTTCCTTCATTCTTTCTTTTTTTTTTTTTTTTGGAGAGGTTTTTGCTATAGGGCATGTGTACTCATCAGACAGAGAGAGACAGAGAGACAGAATGTGAGAAATCGCCCCCCAGGGGTGCAGTCCCTTCTCCTCCATTCTCCTCTTGGGATCTTGGGCATGCACATGTGCCTGGCGTGAGTTTTAAGCCACCGGGTCCAGAATGCAAACCACAGTCAACTACATGGGAGTCCAGCAACATAGCCATTACGCTAACTGCTGGTCCCACGCCCCCATTTCTCTAGTCTGTCGGGATTTGGGGCACATACACCCTAGAATGTCTTTCCAACTGCCAATGCTGGAATTCAAACCTCAGGGAGCCATGCGGGATCTGACTCCCTGAAGCACTAGGCTACAGTTATTGATTCTTGGATCCCAGAGAGGAGATGGACTTCAGCAATCTTCCTGTCGGGGGGCAGGAGGTAGGGGCAGCAAACTGAGAATTGGGGTTTCATGGCCACGTGGTCTTCGTTACTTTTACACAGTGCTGTGGTCATAGCAAAGGATTGTGGCCCTCTCCCCATCCGTCTTGTCTGTGGATGGTGGGATTTGAACCCACATAGTTCCCATGGTATTAAATAGCCTTCTCTCTCATGTTTTATTCAGCTATTAAAATATATAAAGCTGGTTCTTC
>NW_006159574.1:558308-560134 GCF_000334495.1 Tupaia belangeri chinensis
GTGAGTTTTAAGCCACCGGGTCCAGAATGCAAACCACAGTCAACTACATGGGAGTCCAGCAACATAGCCATTACGCTAACTGCTGGTCCCACGCCCCCATTTCTCTAGTCTGTCGGGATTTGGGGCACATACACCCTAGAATGTCTTTCCAACTGCCAATGCTGGAATTCAAACCTCAGGGAGCCATGCGGGATCTGACTCCCTGAAGCACTAGGCTACAGTTATTGATTCTTGGATCCCAGAGAGGAGATGGACTTCAGCAATCTTCCTGTCGGGGGGCAGGAGGTAGGGGCAGCAAACTGAGAATTGGGGTTTCATGGCCACGTGGTCTTCGTTACTTTTACACAGTGCTGTGGTCATAGCAAAGGATTGTGGCCCTCTCCCCATCAGTCTTGTCTGTGGATGGTGGGATTTGAACCCACATAGTTCCCATGGTATTAAATAGCCTTCTCTCTCATGTTTTATTCAGCTATTAAAATATATAAAGCTGGTTCTTCGCTCTCATGTCAGACAAAGTGCAGCAGCAGCACATTTGCCCACGGCTGTAGTCTGCCGTCGAAGTCCATCTGGTCCCCGCGTGGACAGACGAGGCTGTGGACATCCAGGATGCTCGTCGGAATGCCCCCAGCTCTCGGTGTCTAAATCAAGGCCGTGTGTACTTAGAACCTCTGTTTCAGATGTGTCTCCAAATACACCCAGTTATCTAAACATAAAAAGGCCCTAAAATCCAGTGTGAATGTCACAGAATGCTGACCCATGCGTCTCCTCTGTGAGCAGAGCCTGCGGGGCTGGAAGCAGCTCTGGAACTGCTCTGTGAGCAGAGCCTGCGGGGATGGAAGCGGCTCTGGAACTGCTCTGTGAGCGGAGCCTTCAGGGATGGAAGCAGCTCTGGGGCTGCTCTGTGAGCAGAGCCTGCGGGGCTGGAAGCAGCTCTGGAACTGCTCTGTGAGCGGAGCCTTCAGGGATGGAAGCAGCTCTGGGGCTGCTCTGTGCGTGGAGCCTGCAGGGCTGGAAGCAGCTCTCGGGCTGCAGGGAGCAAGGGGAGGGGCTGAGCGTGGAGGCTGGTGTGTCCCTGAGGACTATGTGGTTGTGCACTGCACCCAAACACACTAGCCCCGTGGTGCCATGGTCCCTGGTCTCACCCGCTCGAATCTTCCTCATTGTGGCTTCTGGTCCTCACCCACGTTCTTGCCTCTTACTTGCCATGGTGACCTGCTGTTTCTATTTATTCATGTCATGTTGTTGCGTCTGTCCCCTGGAGTTGCCAGGCCTTGAGTCACCATTGAGTGATGGATAAACCATGCAGGCATGGGCATGGGGAATACCCTCTGAAGTGCTCCTCTGGAAGGTCATCTGGAGGAGAAGGGAGGTGTCATCTCCTGGGACATGTAGACAAAAGAGGCCAGACGGTGGCGCAGAGCTCAAACACAACACAAGAGGCTGACCTTCCAGCAGGATGTGGGTCTGCATGTGGAGACCACCATGAATATCCCAGGCTCCTGCATGCCTGTGATCTGGGGTGGGCTGGGGCAGGGGTGAGTCACGGGGTGAAGAGCCTGCGGGGGTGCTGTCTATGTCTGTCTGTCTGTCTCCCTCCCTCTCTCTCTCTCTCTCTCAGAGGATAAATAAGTTTTTTAAAACTAAAAATAAAGGTTCTAGTCAGAAACCTCTGACACCCAGGAAGCAGCGAAGGCCTGGTCCGCCAACTGGATGAGAGGGGATTCCGGGACTGGGACTCTCCTCCTGTGAAGCTCGGTGCTGAGAGCGGACACCATGCCTGTGCACCAGCTCAGGCTCTTCCCTGAACTTCTTCTTTTTTTTTTTTT
>NW_006159574.1:560272-567909 GCF_000334495.1 Tupaia belangeri chinensis
TGGGATCTTGGGCACACACACACATGCACCCAGTGTGAGTTTAAGCCACCGGGTCTGGGACTCGAACCGTGGTCGACTACGTGGGACTCCAGCGACATAGCCATTATGCTAACTGCTGGTCCCTCCCTGAACTTCTAAAGCAAGCTCAATCGCAGCAAGCTGAGAGGAGGTAGGGTGGTCGGGATGGGGCAGGCCTGGCCATCCTAACAGAACCCAAGAAAGGAACCCAGAGCACTACCTCCGTATAGAAAACCACACGTGTGTGATCACCCCAGCCCTGACAATCTGGAGGGGAGGCAGGGGCTCTTCTCTGTGTGGTCACTCAGGGTCCCAAGCTGCTGGGGCCAGCCTCCTCCTGGGCACGGCAGCCACAGGCAAAGGGAGCCTCGTGGAGGGCACGAGCTGGCGAACAAGTGCTCAGCCTGCTCTGAACTCACTGTCCAGAGCTGTCACATGCCCCTTCACCCCAGACCACCAGAGAGTGCCCAGGAGCAACCGTCCAGAGGTGGACATGTCTGGGGATAGCACTGAGGACACCATATCTGGCTGTGTTCTTGACAACAAAGGCCCCGATCTGGTGGTCACTGTGGAAGAGGAGTTTCTTAGAGGAGTGTCAAGGAACCTCTTGGATCATCAAGAAGGTTAGAGCTCCTAGTTCCGAAAGTGGGACAGCTGAAGAGGGCAGGGGCCTGGGCCACTGCCCTGACATGAAGGTGCCACAGAGATCTGGAGGGGCTCAGGGACAACCTCGTGTGAAGAGGGCGCTGATAGCCAGGTCACAGACGATGTTAGCCATGCTGCAGACCACACCCCTTGCCCCTGCTGGATTGCCATGTTGTCACTGGGGAGGACACCCCAAGACAGTGAAAGTTGTGGCTTGTTGTCACTGCACACTCACTCTCACTTCATCCCTGAGGGTAAGCTAAGGGGACGTCCATGACCTCATAAGTCATTCATGAGTTTGTAGACATCTCATGCACCTGGCGGTCAGCGTCTGCTTTCATGGTGTTGTGGTTCCCAGGAAGCCCTCTGGGACTGCAGGACCTCAGATCCTCCCCTCCCCTGTCGCCGGTGTCCATGGTGGTAGATCAGGCCCCGCCGTTTTTGCGGCTGTCCATGGTGCTGGATCAGGCCCCTGCCGGTGCAGCTATCCATGGTCTTGAATCATCCCCGAAAAGTGCGGCTGCTGTCCATGGTGCTGGATCCGGCCCCCGCCGGCGAGGCGGCTATCCATGGTGCTGGATCAGGCTGTCTGCAGACCTGGGGCTTTCGGAGTCAGAGCTGCTTCACATTTGAAACTCCAGCGTAGGCTTGGTTAGTATTTCAGAAAGATTAATTATTACTTCCATTCGACATAAAAAATGATTTCTTGGACTTTTGAAAAAACCTGAAATAAGAAACATCTGAGGGGCAAATGCTTTCTTAAGGTGTGAGAAGAATTCCCATTTGTCTTGAGAAATGGTTTTTACCATTAATAACCAGGCTTTGATTAAAAAAAAAACCAGCGTATAATGCTCGGCGGTTATGTTTTAAAGCCTCAGGGCACGTGCGCTCGCCAGACAGACACAGAAAGACATAGAGACAGAAAGCGAAAAATCACCCCCCGGGGGGATGGTCACGCCGCAATCCCTTCTCCTCCTTTCTCCTCTTGGGATCTTGGGCACGCACGCACATGCGCCCGGCGTGAGTTTTAAGCCACCGGGTCCAGGACGCGAACCGCGGTCGACTACATGGGAGTCCAGTGACATAGCCATTATGCTAACTGCTAGTTCCCAAGACAAACAAATTTTCATCTTTTTGTTAAAGAGTCTTAGTGAAATGTTAGTATTCAGATCAAAATATTTGATACTTTGGGAACTCCAGATCATCCTGTTTTTTGTCTTCTTCGGTCACATAGGGACATTAGGTCATTTATCAATTCCTGAGACTTTCGCTGACACAGTTCTGACAAAGTACAAGTGCCAGCATGGGCCACGAGATGAGCAGGCAGCCTGGCCATGCGCACAGAAACTTCCCTCTGAGACACAGAGCTGGGGAAGCCTCAGCTCCTGGCCATGAACCCACTTCCTGCCTCTTTGAGCCACTGTCTCCTGTTCTTGTTGTGGACACATCACCAGGTTGGGTGAATCGCTCTCCACTTTCTGCACTTAAATGTCAGTGCAGTGAGCACATGCAGCATGAGGAATGTCTGTGCACGCAACAGCTGTGAGGAAAATCCCTGCAGTGAGCCCGTTCTGCTCACGGGTGAGCTGGAGCACAGTGCCTCTGGGTGCTGGCAGAGGGGCTCATGCACAGGCTCTGCAGCCTCTTGCCCCTTCCCGTGCCCTTACAGGACCTGTGAGCACTGGGAGGATGTGTGTCTATGCCTCCTCCTGTCCCCAGGGGACAGCTCACTGCTCTGAAGGAGTCAGCCTTCCTCTCGCTCTCACCTCATCTTGCTTCCCCCATTCTATAAAATTCACGTTACTCCCAACACTGTCCCTCCCTCTGGCTGCCTTAGGCGTTGTGGTTGAGTGAGAAGACAGCTCCTCTCCCCATCAGGACTCCTTGAGCACAGGGTCTCTTGTGCTGTGAACCAGGCCCCACGAGTGGCTGAGGACTGAGGACTGGGACTGCAGGTCAGCTCTCGTGCTCGCTCAGCATCCCACCAGAGCCAGCGGGACACTGGGACACTGGGACACTGATGGGTTCTGTCAGTCCTGCACAGGGTGGGAGGCCGGACATGCAGCCTGTCACCTCTTCCCATCGTACACGCTCATGGATCTGGGCACCCTGTGTGAGCTCCCCAAGCCCAAGTGACCTGGCAGAATGTGGGGCCAGTGAGTCAGCCCCTCCTGCAAGACCTTCCATTCAGTGCAAGGCCAGGTCCGCCCAGTCAGTGAAAATCAGGCACCCTACTTTGGGCTCACCTGGGGAGGGGGACCTTTCAACTCAACAGGAAAAAGACCCTGCCAGCACCTCGTTCTTTTGCAGAAGTAAATCTGGCAGTTGGTTTACTAAAAGAATCCCAGATAGCCGTGTGAACCCTGAGCCTGTGAGCTGTTGGGGTTTAAATAGACTACAACAAGGAGGTGGTACCAGCAGACACGTCTCAGAAGCGTCAGGTCACGGCGGTCTCTGCTCTGTCCAGCCCCTAGGACAGAACTGCCAGGCCACCCGAGGTTTGCATGCTCTCTGCCTGACGTGCCTCAGTCCTCACATGGGTCCACTCAGACTTCGGGGTCACAGCCTTTCTTCCTCCTTTGTCCCCGGCACACAGTTTCCAGGGAAGGGGCAGTCTCCCATTGTTCTCCAGGTCCCTGGGGCTGTCTCCAAGTAGATGTGAAAAATTTGCAAGTGACCAAATCCAGCCCTCGATGGTGGACCATGCAGTCCTCAGTGCTGCAGGAGTTGTACTTCAGGTCCCTGCTGGCCCCCTCAGGTGGGGGACAGACATTGCCGGCGACAGCATGGACACCGTGTGAAATAGCTGGAGTGAGAGGAAAGAGGCAAAATGCCCAGCCCTCCTGGAGAGCGAGACGCGGTTGGTGCAGCAGGCAGCAGGGACAGCCACGGAAAGGGGCTTCTTCCGCCGTCACTCAAGGGGATGCTTCTCGGAGCGGGTATTCTGCATCAAGTCTCTCCCTTGGGGCCCGTGTGGGACAGAGGTGCTGTCCGGTCTGGGCGCACCTTCGAGACGTGCAGGAGATGCACGCTGGAATTCAGTCATGTCCTAATTACACGGATGAATCCTCAACATATTAGACACTTCCGGCAGGATGATGGAAGCTGATTTAAGGCTGTAGAAACATGAAAATTAGAAAACCAAGCAGCCGCTCATCAACTCGAGAATTAATTTCTAATGTTTTCACATTTCCTTCTCTCGTGATATCACCGGGACATCCCAGTGTCTGTCCCTTACTGCGCACTTTCAGATCTGAGAGCCCAGAAGGTGTGACCCAGCATAAGCTCCTCCTACGTGGACGTGTGTGAGTAGCTAAGGAGAAGGCTCATCATTAGAAAGTTGTGGCTGTCCCCTACGTCGTCCCTCTCTGGGAGCCTTCCGCCCTGCTCTGCAGTTGTGAGGACTGTGGCCCCTCCTCCATGCCAGGACATGGGCATGGGGACAGGCGGACCTTGCCCCACAGTGGGCACATATGGCCTCTCCCAACTCTGCTCAGACAGTGTTTCTGCCCTCTGCCCTCTGCCCTCTGCCCCTGCTTTGGCATTCCGCAGTCTCTGCCAAAGGACTTAGCAACTCAAGACCCTTTGGGACCTGGGGAGAGTGGACACTCTGTGCACTTTCCCCAAACTCAGTGTGCCAGAAATACCCTTCAGTTTCAGCTTTTCTGTTGCAAATAGCACCTCCACTGCCTGGGCAACTTCGTATGGACAAAGGTGAACTCACTCATGACTTGGAGGGCTGGGGCCCAGGGGCCACATCTGGTGGGGGTCTTCTGGTTGTGGGGACTCTGCAGAGTCCAGGAACACCACACAGTGACAGCAAGACCTGTGTCCTTGTCTCTGCTCTGGTCCCTCCTCCCTATGCATCCAGCCAACCCTGATAGCCTCATCTACTCCACCTCTTAATCCCAGAGTCACATTGAGTTTCTACCCTCTTAATACTGTCACCACTGGAACCAGCAGTTGGCGTAATGGTTACATCCCTGGATTCCCACATAGTTGACTATGGTTCAAGTCCTGGACCTGGTGACTTAAAACTCAAATTGGATGCATGTGTGTGCATGCCCCAGATCCCGACAGAAGAATGGAGAAGGGATTGTGACATGGCCATCCCCGGGGGGTGATTTCTCACTTTCTGTCTGTCTGTCTCTATGTCTCTGGTAAACACACGCACTCTAGAGCAAAAATCTCTCTCTTAAAAAAATGCCATGACTACTAAATTTTAACACTTGGATTTGAGGGGACGTGTTCATACCACTGCAATTCCTGAGCCAGATTAAGGTCCCTTGGGCCCTCCAGGCAGCACAGCGTCCTACGTGCCGAGGCCAAGCACATTCACAGTGAAGCCAGAATTCTAGGTGAGAATCAGTGGCTGCGAAGGTCCCTTGGGCCCTCCAGGCAGCACAGCGCCCTACGTGCCGAGGCCAAGCACATTCACAGACAATGAAGCCAGAATTCTAGGTGAGAATGAGTGGCTGCAGCTGAAGTTTGCAGAAGCACAGGCTGAGGTCAAGGCCTTCCTCCAGGGTGGGTTTGTTCCCCTGGCCCCTCTCTTGGGCCCTGCTGTCTAGGAGGGTGTGGTTGAGTGAGAAGACAGCTTCTGGGTGTCGGGGGCAGGGGCCCCTCTGTGTGCCAGAATCTGTTTGTACGGGCTTTACTTTTACTTCATGTAGCATAAAACCGAGTCACGATGAGCCGTCATTAAGGGAACTCAGGTGGGCAAGGCCCAGAAGGACAGGGGTCCTGCATGGCTATCCCCAGACGAGGTCACGGCTAGTCAGGGGTGGGGTGGGTGAGTGGGGGGTGGGGGGATGAGGAGGAGGGGACAGGACAGAAGAGGAGAGAGGAGGGTGGATTCCAGGGGTGAGCGTCTGGAAGGTAATTTGCATCAGCCTCACCTTGCTCTCTGGCCTGGCTGCTGTTGCAAAGCGCAACCTCATGGAGGAGAGAGGCAGGGGCCCTGGCCCAGGGTGGGCGTGTCCGTGTTGCCCTCATGCCCTTGTGGGCAGGCAGATGTGCTGTGAGCCACCCCCAAAGCAGCTTCTTGAAAGTTCCCAACTTAAGGGACCAGGTGGCAGCGCTGTGGTCAAATGCGACACTCCGAGGCCGACAGGAGGGATGGTTCCGGCTTCCACCTGGAGACCTGCACACGCCGGGCACATGTGTGACACGATCCAGGGTCAGTGGAGGCTGCGGTGGGTCGTAGGGTCAAGACCTGCTGAGGTGCCGTCTGTCCCTGCCTATGACTCTGTCTCTCTCGCTCATGGAAGATAGGAATAAATACATTAAGAC
Organism: Tupaia belangeri chinensis; assembly: GCF_000334495.1. Classification (NCBI taxonomy): domain Eukaryota; kingdom Metazoa; phylum Chordata; class Mammalia; order Scandentia; family Tupaiidae; genus Tupaia; species Tupaia belangeri. The sequence goes on from NW_006159574.1 coordinate 566,228, forward strand.
ATTTTTCAGCTTAAGTTATCTCCAGCCGCAGAGAAACACATTGTTGTCTTTCTTCTGGTACGAACAGGGAGGCCCGAGAGCGGAGGCTTTCTGTCGGCCTGCCCCGGCCTGGGCCAGCCAGGCTGTCATGACCGTGAGCTGGAGAGATCGCAGCACTGGAATAGAAAACCAGGCCCACGGTGATTCCCTTCCCACTGAGGGAACGGAAGAGACGCTGCCACCTGGTGGCCAGCTGGCGCACGTTCAGGGAGATCACCGTGCAGGGTGTTTGCAGCTCTGGCTGAGGATAATGAGGGTACTTGGAGGGTGCGATATGCAAGTCAGCCCTGATTAGCGGGCAGGCTGCAGCCTAGCAAGGGAGAGCTCTATTTGCCTCTGGCGTGATGTTGGCTGATTTCTTTTTTAACCTCCCATTTAATTCTGCCCTCGGCACCTTGGATAAAATATTTAGTGGCAGAAAAGAGGCAGCAGAAGCAAGTAGGAATAAATAAGATTTTCTGTATTTAGAACGAGGCCATTTATTTCTGAGTACAGATCTACAAGGCATGTTATTTATGTCTTTTGCAATTTTCCAGGACCCAGATTTCTCAGAGCACTTTGAGTTTCTCAAATATCTATGACAGTGGAGCACGCGCTGGGAGTACGTGGGCACTGGCTGGTGGCCAGGGTCCTCGGAGCCCCGTGCCTCGGGTCGGCCCCAACCTCCATCCTCCTGTCTGCACTCTGCTGTGATCTGGGCTAACACATGGCCATCGGCAGTTCTGACCCTCGGGCAGACAGACTCTCCAGATGTCAAGCTGGAGCCCGAGCTGCCGACGTGAAGCTGAGGGGCAGTCCAGGACTCTGTGGTAGTCTCCTTCATGGTCTGTAATGGGGAGAGCGACGGGGCAGAGCCACAGGATGGGCCAGGCTCTCCCTCCGCTGCCCTGGAAACCTCATCACTTTGATCACATGGAGGAGTGGGTGTGACATCACACCTGAAGTCAAATCTGGGCTCTACACATCCAGGTCATAGCAAGAGTCCACCGATTTTTTTTTTTTTTTTTTTTAGAGGTTTTTGGCTTAGGGAGCTTGCAGTCACTGGAAAGATAGTTTTTCTGAGAGGTTTTTGCTATAGGGAGCTTGCAGTCACCGGAAAGATAGAGACAGAGAGACAGAAAGTGAGAAATCACCCTGTAGGGGGATGGCCATGCTGCAATCCCTTCCCCTCCATCCTCCTCTCGGGATCTTGGGCACGCACATGCACCCAGCATGAATTTAAGCCACCAGGTCTGGGACTTGAACCACGGTCGATTACATGGGAGTCCAGCAACATAGCCATTACGCCAACTGCTGGTCTGAAGACCACCCAGTTTTATACTCCCGTCTATGCTGTTTAGACTTGGACAGGTTGTAATGTCTCTGAGCCTCGACGTTCTCTTCCATAAAAGCGGGTAATAAACAGATCCACAGGTCCCTGGAAGGACTGCAGTAGAATTGTCACAGTATCTGACGTCCTGTAAATGTTCTGGCTAGCAGGAAGACAACATGCACCAGGCTTAGGAACACCTGCCTTCCAACCTCAGCGCACGGCTGTGATGTTCAAGACGCAAAGCATGTAGGGTTAGTGTCAAAGTTAGGGTGCCAGCTGGCTGTGAGTATTGTTATTCCTGCATTTATCAAAGAATGAGGAGAAAGAAGAC
>NW_006159574.1:567940-571592 GCF_000334495.1 Tupaia belangeri chinensis
GAAAGAGTGAGCTCAGAGTATATGCAAGAGAACAGGAGGCCAGAGAACGTTCTGGAATGTCAGCATTGAGGAGAGACAGTGGGGACATAGCTGAATTGGGTCCCTTCTTGGGAAGACATATCGTTTGGATTCTGAGTTCCAAAGGCACGATTCTAAGAAAATATTAAGAAGACTGTCCATTTTTCAGCCTGGATCTGGACCCGGCTATGAAAGCCCTCCTGTACAAGGTAGGAAAGCTTCCCGTCTGGGGCAGGACGTCCTACTAGGGTGCCTGGCTCTTCAGTGACACAGCCCTGGCAAGCTAGGGACGGGTCAACAGCACTCTCCACTCTGCTACCCCATCCCAACCCAGGTGCACTGTAACGGCTGTTTCAGAAAATCGCCACCGGAACTCACAGATTCTTCTCAATCTTCTAGAACTTGACCTGGGACTATTTTATTCATAGAGTACTTCTGGCAGCAGGGTAACTTCTGCATCTTTGTTTTGGGCCACAATTTTCCCAGAAGCGTTAGGAGAGACCAGATCGTGCAGTAGCCCGCTCAGCTGTGTATGTCTGCATGCCGCTTACGCTTGGGCGAAGGGAAGAGGTCACAGAGAATTTCACCGTGCTGCTTTCACTGCTGTGAAGAGTCGACCAGTTGTGCCAGCTATTTCTCAGAACCAAGTTATCTGGGGCCAGAAGACAGGATATCTGCTCCTACAGAGCACAGTGAAAATGCAGTCTTTAGCTCGGAAATGAGCTCCCCAAGAGCGTGGGAGTGAATCGTCTGAGCCTCCTCTAACTCAAGCCTCCTATGGCTGGGATTGTGTGTTCCCTCGTAAATATTCGGGGCAGCCCCCCACACACACACACTTTCTCCTCAGTTATAGCTGATGACATCAATTATGATCGCTCGAGGTTATCTGGGAGCAAAACCCTGGAGGCGAGTGGCAAGAAAGCAAAGACTACCCCAGCTTTGCAGAAGGCAGTGGACACGGTGAACCCTCTCAGGGACGTCCCTCTGCTCCGGAACCCCGTCCCGGCTGCTCTGTGCAGGGCAGGCTCCTCACTGCAGCGCTCCACTGAGGAGCTGCTTTAAAACTGGCCCCGCCTCACTTCCGTTTGCATCTAAAGCTGCCTGCCTTGAATTACAGGTTTTTACCCCCAAATGAGTCTAAAATCACAGGCTCTTAGAACTGGAATATGCACACTGAAGATTGTTCCAAGGCCCCGAGGGGTGAGAGACTGGCCCTGGGCATTGGCGAGGTGTGGCATTGTGGGAAGAGAAAGGACTTCAGAGTCTGGCAGCCATAGGTGCAAAATTCCCCTCTGCCACTTGCCGACTGTATGCACGTAAGTGAATCAATTCACCTGTAGGGCTGTTTCCATAACTGTGACGGCAACAGCAGCACTGACCTCACAGGGTCGCCGGAAACTCCCCATATGAGTACGGGGTGCAGCACTGTCACCACACACGGGCACCCACCCCACAGCTCTTAGCACGGCCTTGTCGCCCTTAGATGTCCTCGTGTTCTCTCAGAAATAAGTACATAAGAGCATTGTCCTCTTCTGCCACCGAGTAAGTGCCCAAGGTCGTCAGAGAAGCGAGTTTTCGTCTCGTTACCACCCCCGAGTGAGGGGCAGCTGCCACAGCCGCAGTGGGTTTATTAGTCGTGACTGGTGGCTCCCGTAGTCGTGCGGGAAAACGTGTACCAGGAGCGAAGCGCCCGCAGACGACGCATCACTCCTGCTGGTGCGCGCTGCCTCTGGCATCGGGCCTGTTGGAGGCGCATTGATTCACTGACGGAGAGAACGAGTGGGTGGCTGCACAGCTGTGAGCCCCTTCCCAGTGGGCACCCCGCGTTTCGTAAGCCTTGGCTGCAGGTATGTGTGCGTGTGACGGGCCACGGGTCACGTCATGCCAGGGGATGGCTCCGCCCGAGCGTCTGCATCTGGAGGGAACAGTCTTCGTGGGGGTAGGAGGGGGAGTTCTCGGAGGGATGGCCAGTGAGGGTGGCAGCCCCCAACACATGGACGCGGTACAGAAGGCAGTAGAACCTGACCAGCGCTGTCGGAAGGAAGGTGTGCTCTTGGAGGCCCGCGGGGTCTGCCCTGCCAGCCTCCACGTCAGACCGTGCTCCGGTGGGTGGTGTCTCCTCCTATGCTCAAAGAAGTGTCGAGATGCCCACAACGCAAAGAAGCAAAACTCAAAAGCTCTGAGCGCTCAGGTGCTGCGCGGCCAGACCTTGACTCTGACAGTCAAGAGTGCTCTTTAAACATGGCGGTGTGCCACTCTGGGACTGTGCCGGGGAGGGGGGCGGCCAGGCGTCCGGGGCAGCAGGTCTTCCGCGGGCAGGAAGCAAAGCAGGGAGGCCAGGGGTGAGGTGTCCCGCTGGGCCCCAGTGATGGCAAGGGAGGGGCGGGAGAGGGACAGCCAGGGCAGTGAGCCCTTCTGCGGTGAGTGAGCTGTCTGCCCAGGCTGTGCACCCTTGGAGAACCTGCAGGTGCAGGACAAGGCACACTGGAGAGGCTGGGGCCACCTCGTCTTCTCCCTGCAGGTGACCAAGGGGGCCTCACTCTTCTTGGTCCCAGATTTCCAACCTATGGCTTGGGCTAGATATGTTAGCAACTGAAGAACGCTGTCCACTGTGGGACACAGCCCACTGCCCACCCAGGGGATGGCCCCAGCCTCTGGAAGCCCCACTCACTCTGACCGCTACGGGTGAGCCAGCCCCTCCCAGGCCTGCTCAGGGCTCCAGAGTCTGGCTTAGCACCTCCCTAACGACCCATGGGTCATGAGCTTACTGTGGGACTTGGAAGGGGTGGACCAGACCTGGCTCCTGGGAAGCCCTCCAGGCACGTGGGTTGCAGACAGGACCAAGAGCACTGGAAGGTTCTGGGGCTGAGATGCAGCTGTGTGCTGAGGTGACTCAGGCCTCTCTGGTGCCAAAGGTGTGCAGACACGCACGGCCCGTGTGAATGGGCCTCTGCTGCAGCTCCTGTTGTCTGAGCACCCGCCGTGTGCCCTGGGCTGGGCTGGGCCATCTGTCCTCTGCCCTGCGTGGTGTCTCTCGATGCGTGCAACCCGAGGCGTGCAGGGGCCGCCTGTGCCAGGGAGTCCTGAGAGGCCTTGGCGCGTGGCCCTGAGGGTGGCCCGATCCCCTGCTGTGCTAAGGCACTCCTGTGCACCTCCTCCAGCCCTGCCCAGACTGCAGACCTACCCCGACTTCCTCTGAACACCTGCAGAACTGAAATTGAAGTCAGTGGGCTGCTGCCTTCAGGAGGCAGGCATGGGAGTGGTGTCTGGCCTGGGGTCTTCTCTGCTCCAGTGTGCTCCTGTGTGCCGGCACACACTCTGGGCCCAGCCACCCTCCTGGGACAATTGCTTATTGAGTGCAGGGACCCTGTCCCCACACCAGGACTGGCGCCAGCATCGGTTGGTTGGCCAGTGTCACCCCATGCTTGATGCAGTCAGGGGCACTCCTCACTGTCTCTGTCTGTCTGTATGCATGGAGCATGGAGTTTATATATATATATATACATACACACACATACATATACATATATACACATATATAACTTTTTTGTCAGAGTATGATATATATATATATACACACATATATAACTTTCTGGTCAGAGTGTATATATATATATATATATATATATATATA
>NW_006159574.1:571941-576358 GCF_000334495.1 Tupaia belangeri chinensis
CCCCCCGCAGACACACCTGTGATTCTGGCTGGCTGGGACGCAGGGGAGGACCACGCAGGCAGGATGCCGCTGGGCCCCAGTATTGTCCCTGTTGTGAAGTAAACGGCTCGGTCCCAGCTCGGGGTTTGCCCTGCCACGCCACCTCCCTCTCTGTGCACTCCATCCGTGTCCCAGAAAGCGTGCGCAGTGCTCTGGCTGCTGACAGCGCCACGCCCACCGCCCTGTTCCTGCCAGTGCGTGGTCCTCGAACTGCCATCATGGCCGGGCAGCTAAGGGTGGGCTCCGCTTCCCTGAGCCACAGAGTCCGGAGGACGGGTCCGCAGCTGTGTGGGGACAGCCACCAGGGCGGCGAGTGGTTTACAGTTAATTAATCTTCCTCTTGGAAAAACAAAAAGCAGCAAACTGAAACCTAATTTCGGGCCCGATACACGTTGTTTTTGATATCCATTATATTTTAAATGTGTTTCCACTGATACCAGAAAATAATTGTGCCAAACGTCTTGGTCTGATCAAGGCTCAGGGTTTGCTTTGAGGATATGTATTCTAATGAGCTCCTCTGCAGTGCGCCACGAAAGGGTATTATTCCCATCGTGTAATTCTAAAGCCACAGTCATTCTGTAAAAGGCAAGTCACTTGTAATTTGGGGGCTATAATTTTGGTTTCTAACTTTCAGAAGAGGGCAAAATGAGGTCAGCACTTTCGAGAAACCCTCAGTGAGAACAAACCACGGTGAGCGAGTTGGTGGGGAAGTCACTGTCCCATCAAGATTCTGATTTGGAGCCACAATCGTTTCTAACTTTCTGGTGCAGAGAAACAGGGTGATCGGCTCTGCTAAAGACCAGGAAGAAAAATCTGCCAGAGGAAATGAGAAATCGTTATAGGGCTGATAATCCATTTACCTAAGGCACTAAACCAATCGCTGTGTAGATTATTAAATTAATATTGCAGTCAGTCAGAGTGTGGGACTGAATACACTCAGGAGCAAAATGTAAAACTATTTTTGGTCAGGACCAAGGCACAAGTGCCAGGTATAGCTGTCCCTGGGCCTTACAGGAGATATTACTTGATAAGATGATTTGAGAGGGGACCAGCAGGTGGTATAGGAGTTAAGGCACTGGACTCCCACATGGCTGACTGAGGTTCGAGTCCTACACCTGACGGCTTGAAAATCACACCAGGTGTAGGAGCATGCATGCCCCAAATCCCAGAAGAATGAAGGAGAAGGGATTGCAGCATCGCCATCCCCCTGGGGGGTGGGGGGGGTGATTTCTCACTTTCCCTCTCACTGCCTCCCTCTCTGTCTCTGCAGTGAGAGCCAGCCTCTGAAAGGCAGACCCCGCATGGAAAGCTTGCCGGCTTGCATCCAGAGGGCTTCTCAGTACGCTGGCACCTTTGTGCCCGTGACCCACGCTGCCTGAGACCGAGTGGGCCATGGTGCTGGGCCCCGTCAGGGGCTGCCTCTATCTCTCCAGCTTTCTGTCTCTTTCTCACTCATGGATTATAAAAAAAATCATTTTAAAGGCTTGGCCCACCCAGCTGTGGGGCAGCCAGGTGCAGCTGTGCAACACTGGACCCCATGGGAAGCCCTGGGTCAAATCCCAGGCTGACCGGAACACGCTGGGGCCACCTGCAGACACACCTGTGATTCTGGCTGGCTGGGACGCAGGGGAGGACCACGCAGGCAGGATGCCGCTGGGCCCCAGTATTGTCCCTGTTGTGAAGTAAACGGCTCGGTCCCAGCTCGGGGTTTGCCCTGCCACGCCACCTCCCTCTCTGTGCACTCCATCCGTGTCCCAGAAAGCGTGCGCAGTGCTCTGGCTGCTGACAGCGCCACGCCCACCGCCCTGTTCCTGCCAGTGCGTGGTCCTCGAACTGCCATCATGGCCGGGCAGCTAAGGGTGGGCTCCGCTTCCCTGAGCCACAGAGTCCGGAGGACGGGTCCGCAGCTGTGTGGGGACAGCCACCAGGGCGGCGAGTGGTTTACAGTTAATTAATCTTCCTCTTGGAAAAACAAAAAGCAGCAAACTGAAACCTAATTTCGGGCCCGATACACGTTGTTTTTGATATCCATTATATTTTAAATGTGTTTCCACTGATACCAGAAAATAATTGTGCCAAACGTCTTGGTCTGATCAAGGCTCAGGGTTTGCTTTGAGGATATGTATTCTAATGAGCTCCTCTGCAGTGCGCCACGAAAGGGTATTATTCCCATCGTGTAATTCTAAAGCCACAGTCATTCTGTAAAAGGCAAGTCACTTGTAATTTGGGGGCTATAATTTTGGTTTCTAACTTTCAGAAGAGGGCAAAATGAGGTCAGCACTTTCGAGAAACCCTCAGTGAGAACAAACCACGGTGAGCGAGTTGGTGGGGAAGTCACTGTCCCATCAAGATTCTGATTTGGAGCCACAATCGTTTCTAACTTTCTGGTGCAGAGAAACAGGGTGATCGGCTCTGCTAAAGACCATATATATATATATATATATATATACACACACACATATATAACTTTCTGGTCAGTGTGTACATATATATATATATATACACACACATGTAACTTTCTGGTCAGAGTAAGAGGGTGATCAGCTCTGCTAAAGACCAGGAAGAAAAATCTGCCAGAGGAAATGAGAAATCGTTATAGGGCTGATAATCCATTTACCTAAGGCACTAAACCAATCGCTGTGTAGATTATTAAATTAATATTGCAGTCAGTCAGAGTGTGGGACTGAATACACTCAGGAGCAAAATGTAAAACTATTTTTGGTCAGGACCAAGGCACAAGTGCCAGGTATAGCTGTCCCTGGGCCTTACAGGAGATATTACTTGATAAGATGATTTGAGAGGGGACCAGCAGGTGGTATAGGAGTTAAGGCACTGGACTCCCACATGGCTGACTGAGGTTCGAGTCCTACACCTGTCAGGGTTTGCTTTGAGGATATGTATTCTAATGAGCTCCTCTGCAGTGCGCCACGAAAGGGTATTATTCCCATCGTGTAATTCTAAAGCCACAGTCATTCTGTAAAAGGCAAGTCACTTGTAATTTGGGGGCTATAATTTTGGTTTCTAACTTTCAGAAGAGGGCAAAATGAGGTCAGCACTTTCGAGAAACCCTCAGTGAGAACAAACCACGGTGAGCGAGTTGGTGGGGAAGTCACTGTCCCATCAAGATTCTGATTTGGAGCCACAATCGTTTCTAACTTTCTGGTGCAGAGAAACAGGGTGATCGGCTCTGCTAAAGACCAGGAAGAAAAATCTGCCAGAGGAAATGAGAAATCGTTATAGGGCTGATAATCCATTTACCTAAGGCACTAAACCAATCGCTGTGTAGATTATTAAATTAATATTGCAGTCAGTCAGAGTGTGGGACTGAATACACTCAGGAGCAAAATGTAAAACTATTTTTGGTCAGGACCAAGGCACAAGTGCCAGGTATAGCTGTCCCTGGGCCTTACAGGAGATATTACTTGATAAGATGATTTGAGAGGGGACCAGCAGGTGGTATAGGAGTTAAGGCACTGGACTCCCACATGGCTGACTGAGGTTCGAGTCCTAGACCTGATGGTTTGAAAATCACACCAGGTGCATGTGCATGCATGCCCCAAATCCCAGAAGAATGAAGGAGAAGGGATTGCAGCATCGCCTTCCCCCTGGGGGGGGGGGTGATTTCTCACTTTCCCTCTCACTGCCTCCCTCTCTGTCTCTCTCTGGAGAGCGCACACACCCTATGGTAAAAACCTAAAACAAAACAAAAATGATGACTCCAGACCTACTAGGAGTTCACAGGCGTGTGCAGGCTCTGAACCCACAGGCGGCACAGGGTTGTGGCAGCAGGACTGGAGAGTAAGAAACACGAGTGGAGACCGGGAGACGCCAGAGAGCTGCTGTCTCCTCAGCCCTTCCTGCAGGCTCGCGCTGTCAGCTGGAGCTCATTCTCTGCAGTCTTGCCCCCCAAGGGAACAGGCAAGCTGGGTGTGGGTTCCCCCGAGTGCGGGCACAGGCCTGGGCGCCCGAGTACCAGAGGCATCAGAGCCAGGTGCCGTGTGCATCCCTAGTGCATGCACTGCCGGCACCGTGGCCACTCTAACGCACAGAGGCGTCCCTGCCGGTGGGACAGCTTCCTTAGGAACGTGCACATGCACATGCAGACACGTGCCGGCACACATGCGTGCACACACATTCCGCACAAACTGACGGGAAGAAGGAAAGAATAACAGTGCTGCGGCACCTGGCCTGAAAAGTCCTGTCGGCGGAGGGGGACGGCGTGCTCCGCGGATTGGGGGCAGCATGCTCCACAGATTGGGGGCGGCGTGCTCCGCAGATAGGGGTGACGTGCTCTGCGGATGGGGGGGCTGATGTGCTCCGCGGATGGGGGGCGATGTGCTTTGTGGATGTTGGGGGTGGCATGCCCCGGGGGTGGGGG
>NW_006159574.1:576415-580430 GCF_000334495.1 Tupaia belangeri chinensis
AGCGCGCGCCCCGCGGATGGGGGGCAGCATGCTCCACAGATTGGGGGCAGCATGCTCCACGGATTGGGGGCAGCGTGCTCCGCGGATTGGGGGCGGCGTGCTCCACAGATTGGGGGTGACGTACTCCGCAGATTGGGGGCGGCGTGCTCCGCGGATTGGGGGCAGCATGCTCCACGGATTGGGGGCAGCGTGCTCCGCAGATAGGGGTGACGTGCTCTGCTGATGAGGGGGGCTGATGTGCTCCGCGGATCGGGGGCGATGTGCTTTGTGGATGTTGGGGTTGACATGCTCCGTGGATGAGGGGGCGACATGTTCCACGGATGTTGGGGTCGACATGCTCCGCAGATGGGGGCTGATGTGCTCCGCGGATGAGGGGGCGATGTGCTCTGCGGATGTGGGCGTCATGCTCCGTGGATGGGAGCAACGTGCCCCAGGGGACGGCATGCTCGCGGGTTTGGGGTGCTGGACGGAGGCTCCTTTAGTTCCGGTCATCTCTGCCTCCACACGGCCCCACCTCCACATGTTTTTGCACAACAGGGGAAGTGGCGAGGCCAGGGAGGGCATGGATGATGCGGCTGTCATGCTGCAGAGGACACACGGTGGCGACAGATGCTGTCACAGGCGAACAGTGCAGGCAGCCCTGTGGCACAGCAGCTGTTTCCTGGAGCCACATCCCACCTGGCCAGTCAGGGCTCGAATCCCCACAGGGTGGCTTAAAGAATAGGACCTGCTGGGGTGGAGAAGAGGAGGGAAAAGCACCGCCTTGGGACCAGGCCCACTGGGGTGCTTCTCTCTCATGCACGTGAGCATGCCCTCTGGCATAAGAGAGCAGTTAACAGTGAACAGCCAAAGAGCTGACTGTGCTTCTTGGCCAGGCAACGTGGGCTCCTGGAGACTCTGCCCCCCAGGGACTGCGAGCCTTTGTGCTTTCTCTCATTACCCGAGTAGCCAGGTGATGGGAACGAAGACCCTGTGGTCACAAGGTGACCCTGATGCCCGGCACAGCAGGCCAGAAGGCTTCACAGTGCCTCCCCTCAGCCCGCAGACCAGCCTGGCCTTGGGCCCATCACTGTCCCCGTCACCCGGGCCCCTGACTGTCCAAGCCCCAGGCAGGCTCATCACCCCAGTCTCTACTGGGACAAACCCCACCTCTGGGGGGCCAGGAGCTTACGGAATCTGGGCATGGGACCGACCCAGATGTCCACGAGCAGGAGAGTGGGCTGAAAAGTGTGGCGCGTCGCCACTTAACCAGAGAGCTTCGCATGCTGGGAACACCATGGAGGCGGTGTGGGACAGCACGTCCTGCCACCCTTGGCACGGTGTGGCTCTCTTTACAGAAGGGGAGTTCATGGCCCCAGATAACGTCAAGCACTTGTCAGAGGTCATGGAACAGGCAATTAAGTGCCCGTGTGCTTGCAGCCGTCAGTCCTCGTGGCCTGCACGTCGGCCACGTGGTGGGCTGTGGCAGCCCACGGTTGTTTCCTGTGCTGTGAACTCGTAGGCACTGTCTCTGCCGTGCCCCAGCACAGGGCTCTGCGGGCACTGAGGGCTCAGCCCTTGTTCAGCGAGGTCCGCCTCCCTGAGCCCCAGTTCTCCCGTGGTAAGGGGATTCGGTGTAGGTGTGGCCATGCATCTGTCCCATGTGCCTCTGTGGACCCCTGATGCCCCCCATCACAGTCTGACCGTCCCCACTGTACACCCTGCAGCACTGACCCTATTCCAGAGGTCATGTTCACAGGTACCGGGTTAGAATGTCATCATATGTTTTGGGGTACACAGTTCCACCACGGCGGACCTCTAACGGGGCCCTGTGAATCCTTTCTTTACGAAGGCTGAGGGGCCAGCAAATGGCACGGACCGAGGGTGGCTGGATCTCACACTGAGTCCCAGACCCGCCTGCCTGTGCTTGCCCAGGTCCCCAGGAGGAGAAAGGGTTGTGGCGTGGCCGTGCTCCTGGGGTGCTTTCTCCCTCCCACTCTCGGTCTGTGTCTCTGGTGAGGCCGACTCCCCAGTAATGTGGGCGTGCACTGCGTCTGCGCTGGTCGGCCGCGCAGCCGGCCCCACGGCAAGACACTCACTCACTTATTTGTCAGACAGCGTGTGGGCTTCCAGGCATTCTCCGTTTGGTTTTTAATGGGCAAGAGGTAGCCGTGCACTCGCGGTGCGGGGTGTGTGCCACGGAACGCCTAGGGCAGCGCTGTTCACACCGGTGTCACCATCTCGCCCTGTTTTTGTGCTGAGACCAGTTCACATCCACGCTTTCAACAGTTTTCAATAGAGATGTTCCTGTCACCACCAAGTGGCTTGTTTTCTCATCCCCTGCCCCAAGTCTCTCTCTCTCTAGTCGAATTAAAAATAATAAGTAAAATTAAATATATAATTATTTTAAAAGAATCAAGAAAATAGATCTCTAGAGCTTGTTGCTCCTGTCTGAGAAATTGTGTGCCCTTTGACGGAGGTCTCCTTGGGTCCCCCCCACAGCCTCTGGGAACTACCGTTCTAGTCCCTGCGTCAGAGTCCAGCGCTGGGGATTCTGCGTCAAGGGAGAGCGTGTGGCATGTCTCTCTGCGTCTGGCTTCACTCACTTTCTATCGCATCCCCCAGGTCTGTCCATGTGGTTACAGACGGCAATGTGGCGAGTAAAAAAATACCGCGGGCGACACTGATATCTGCACCCCATTCTGCATCTGCCAGGTGACAGGGAGGGAGGTCCCCATCCTTGGGGACTGGCCTTTACCACCTGGAGCCCCACAGCCGCTGTCCTACCAGATAAGCCCGTGACTCCTTGGCAGGAGCCAGCCACGTCCCAATCATGGAACTGGCCTCTCCAAGACGCAGTGCCTAAGAAACGAGGGAAGCCGCCCAGACTCTCCTGTGAGCTGAGGCCGCTGCTCACCATTCTGGCACCTCAGGGAGACAGGCAGCCCTTGGCTCTCAGATGGTGCCAAGCGAGGCTTCCTTTCTCGACGCTGAAAGGGACCTCAGCAGGACCAGGGAGGTGAAGGGAAGGTCCTTCCCGTAGATCCCGCGTTGCTTGTACGCGCTCAGAAAGGCGAGAGTTTCACTTGGTCCCGACATAGGTCCCCGCGTCGACGCGGTGGATGGGACGGGCTTCCCTCCTCTGTCTGCACACTGCCCTGAGCTACCCCCGCCGTGGGCATTTAGGCCAACTGCCTCATTAGCGGGGATCCTGAGGAAAATGTGCAGAACAGGGGCGTTTGTAATTAAGGCTGAAATGCGAGATCTCCCCTGCCTGGTCCCTTCCCGCAGTTTATTTTAACTACGTGTCGATGGCAGCTAACGTACAGCACAGAGCACAAAGGAGCAGCGTGTGCAAGGACATTGGGGGAAATGCACGAGGCTGCCCTAGTTCTATGGCTGGCCTTTTGCTGTGGCAGAACATCTTTTTATTGGCCACCATCTCCCTGGGGGCGGGGCCGCGGCACCACGCACACCAGGTTTGTTATGGCTGAGCGAGACAGTCCCTGGGCTCTCCTACAAAGCACATCTGTGATGGGCCTTGATCGTTTCTCTGTATCCAGACTCTGACCAGTGGATGGACAGAGCCTGGCATCGGCGATGGGATGGGCGGAAATGCAGGCCAGCCTTCACCTGCTTCCTCAGTCCCCTGCCTCGTGTGACGTGTCCTGCCCGCAGGGTCAGGTCATGCAGACACGGCATTTCCTTTAGGTCTAGGACGAGTCTAGAGCGGGACTTAAGCAAGGACGAGAGTGGGGTCTGAAGTGAGCTCTGCCCCCTCCTGCCTGTCCCCCTCGCCGTTCCCTTCACACCGGGCGAGAATGGAAACGGCCTCGCTCTACCCATCGGTCATTTCTCTGGCTTCAAGAGACCTGTGTTCAAAGAGATCGACAAATGGCGTGCTTTCTGGGCGGCTTTGTTTTTCCCATGCTTCTCAGTTACGAAGGCTTCTCTGCAGCCGACCGACTTCCTGTTCCGGGTGCTCCTGGGGCCGTGGCTAACCTCCCGGCAGCCAAGTCTGGCTGCCCTCCGGCCC
>NW_006159574.1:580512-580781 GCF_000334495.1 Tupaia belangeri chinensis
CCCCCCAGCCTTGGCACACGGCCCCTGGGCAGTCACCAGCGACTGGTACAGACAGTGCCACCTCAGGAGCCTGTTACTCACCGCGGCCCCCACAGGCCAGGTGACTGGAGAGTATTAGAGTCACCTGGTCCAAACTCGCACCTGAAGGTCACAGGCTGCCAAGGACACAAGAACATCACAGAGCCGTGGGCTCCAGCCTCCCTGCCTCTCCTCCTCGCTGGCCTTAGCAGACCTTTGGGTTTGGCTGGCTCCCGCAGAGCTGCTGAGTG
>NW_006159574.1:583820-589563 GCF_000334495.1 Tupaia belangeri chinensis
CCCCGGCCCCCTGGCCGGCCGTGCTCCTCTGCCTCTGTTCCTGGGATTCTGCTGGGTTGCGGAGGCTGGACTCAGGCCGGACAGGCCGCCTTCCTCCCAGCCTTGGCACACAGCCCCTGGGCAGTCACCAGCGACTGGTACAGACAGTGCCACCTCAGGAGCCTGTTACTCACCGCGGCCCCCACAGGCCAGGTGACTGGAGAGTATTAGAGTCACCTGGTCCAAACTCGCACCTGAAGGTCACAGGCTGCCAAGGACACAAGAACATCACAGAGCCCTGGGCTCCAGCCTCCCTGCCTCTCCTCCTCGCTGGCCTTAGCAGACCTTTGGGTTTGGCTGGCTCCCGCAGAGCTGCTGAGTGTTGGCGAGGTGCCGGGAGACGACGGTGCTCAGGTGGAGGAAGTGGGATGGCCACTGTGCCCGTGTCCTGCAGGTGGGCCCTGGCTCAGGGCCTGTGAGGTGGACAGCAGGAGCAGGGCTCGGCCGGGGTGCTGGCGTTCTGTATCCGCTTTCACAGGGTACCGTGCTGCCGATGAGCGCAGGGGCCAGAAGGCAGCCTGGTTTGCGGTCTTACTGGACTCTGCCATGCAGTGGTGGCGGCGGGGACAGGCCCGTCACATTTGGCCATCTCCACAGGCTGCAGGGAGGCTGGAGGACGCATTGTGAGGATGAGGAGGATTGAGAGGCTCTGCTCACAGCCTTGCAGCTGGGAGTCAGGTTCTAGCACCTTCCCTGGACAACAGTGGGGCCTCTTTGGTCCCTGCACTCGGCTGCAAAATGCCTTCCTGGGCGGCTCTGCAGGGCCCCATGTCTGCCCCGAGCCCCTCCGCCAACCTTCATCCTGGGCCATGGGACTGAACTCCCTCATACCGTCTTGGGAGCCCCGAGGCAGGTGTTGCCCACTGTGAAGGCCACTGGCCCACACCCACCTCTCTGAGACGACTCCCTCCCCTGGACACTCACCCCATGGCTTTATTCCAGTTCACGGTCTCACGTCGTTTCTCCAAGGCATTCCCAGGGTCTGTGGTCGCCCTCCTGCGCAGAGCAGGTTTAGCCCCAGCAGAACCGGCCGGCGGGACGGTGTTAGAGAGCACATTGGTCGTACTTCAGGGCAAATCGCTGGGGAGCTGGTTTAGCATCACAAGCCTGTCTGGACCAGCATCCCTTGGCCTCAGGGTGCACTCCGAGGTCCCAGCGGACTGAGTGCTGGACTTGGGAAGTGTCTGCCCTTGACAGAGCCCAGAGTTTCCCTTTCCAGAGCAGATATGAGGCCCCGCCCCGTTTGCCTTAGGTGAACCGCTGGCAGCCAGACCTTGTGGGAGGGGACGGAATGGGAGTGTAGGTCAGCACCTACGAGGATCCCTGTCGCCTTTGCAGAAGTCGCATCCATCTTCCAAGAGTCAGAACCATGGGACCAGCCAGATGGCATGGTGGTTAAGGCATCTGGATTCCACATGGTCATCTACATGGTTCAAGCCCCAAACCTGATGCCTTGGGGGAAAAAAAGTGGGAAGCATACTGGACCTTTGTTTTGTTTTAAATAAGTATTTAATTTTATTTATTATTATTACTTTAATTTGACTAGAGAAAGACAGAAAGACAGAGAGAGAGGGAAAATGAGAAAGCAAGTTGCTAGATCTGGGACTTGAACTGGTCAGGCCTGTGGGAATCCAGCGCCCTCCCCACCACACCGCTGGACCTTTGAACACAGTCGTCCTCCTCGGGGCTGGGGTGAGGGGCTCTGCTTGTCTGGGCACCCCCGGTGCCTCCTGGCAGTTGGCCTTCTCTCTGGGCTCGAACCCCTCTCAGGGCCTGTTTTCTCAGTTGGTTCCGTCTGGATGTGCCGAGTTTCAGCGTGAATTACTTTCCTCTGCTCAAACCATCACCCACAGCACGGAGGGCGGAGACTCGCTGTGCTTAAGTTCATGCCAAAAAACGAAAAGTAAAGAAATCCTGGCACCTGACATCTGTCCTGAGCTTTGCCTTCCTGGATGGTGCCACGCGGGGGCAGCCCTGGACGGGAAGGCCCCAGGGCACCAAAAACGAAAAGTAAAGAAATCCTGGCACCTGGCATCTGTCCTGAGCTTCGCCTTCCTGGGTGGTGCCATGCGGGGGCAGCCCTAGGCGGGAAGGCCCCATGGCACTGAGACCCCCACCCTCGCGGAGGGGCGGCGGCCGGGCGCTCTCTCAGTCCCGGTGGGCTCGGTGGTGCCTGCACGGCTCTGCGTCCCACCCGCTGTTGCCATTCACATCTGCGCATGTCTGTCTTCCCCAGAGGAGATTCTGAAGACCCACCTCGCACACTGGTGGTCCCCGGACGGCACGAGGCTCGCCTACGCCACAATCAACGACTCCCGCGTGCCCCTCATGGAGCTGCCCACCTACACGGGCTCCGTCTACCCCACGGTGAAGCCCTATCACTACCCCAAGGTAGGCGGGGGGAGCCGCAGGACAAACTGGATCACGCCCGCACTCCCCACCCCGGGGGCTCGGCGTGGAGGTGCACAGAGCCATAACGCAGGATGAATTATTTCTCAGTACATTGCGTGAGACTCCCAGCTTCAGTGAGTTGAATTTGTTGGAGGCTCTACTTTATATTAAGTAATTGAGCCGCTATTAATCATTGTCTAAGCTTCATTGGAACCGAAATAAATTCTCTTGCCTCCACTTGTGACCGCAGGGTGACAAAACACAAGCAGCCCACGCTCACTGTTCCCGTCCCCTCCCGGACTCCAGCTTTCGGAGTCAGGAGGCCTCCCATCAGCCCCGGTCCCGGTCCCCGTGCCTGGGCGAGGCTGTTCCGTGTAGGCTCATTGCTCTGGTCTGAATGTTTGTCTCCTCGGACTCCGACCCCCAGGGTGTGGCATCAGCCGGTGGGCCTGTGGGAAGCGGGGAGTTGTGATGCCAGGGCCTCGTGATTGGGATCAGAGACCCAGAGAGATGCTCCCCTCTTCCCTCCACTTCGGGGCTGCAGGGAGAGGCTGGCCCCCGGAACCAGGAAGCCCGCGCAGACACCAAACCTGCCAGCACCCTGGTTTCCACTCCCGGCCTGAGAGCTGTGAGAAGCAGGCCCTGCTGCCCACACGCCGCTCTGTTCGGCTGTCTATGTCCTGGCCTGGGAGGCTGGACGTCGAGACCAGGGCGCTGCCGGTCAGCTCCTGCAGGGGCTCTCGTCCCGGCTATAGGCAGCCTTCTCCCGTGCTCAGGGCAGTGAGGGGAGTCGGGCCTCTTCCTGCCCTTGCAGAACACAGACCCCGTCAGTCCACCCTCCTGACCTCATCCAGCCTCCGTCTCCTCCCAAAGGCAGACTCCTTCCCAGCAGCCCTTTCGTCGGTGCCACCCATATCTGAGGGGCCCAGAATGGAGGGGCTTGAGTCCTCTGGCCTCCTCCTATCCTGACAGTGTCCGGGTGTCCATCCGGGTGTCCACACCAGCACGGGTCTTCCTGACAGCCCTCTCATCCCCACTCCAGCTCATCGCGGTCAGACTGCATGCGGCCATTCATGCAGGGTCCCGGGTTCCCTTGGAAGCACGGCTGACTGTACTGATGTACACCGAGGCCCAGCCACGTGCCACAAGCGGTGTGAGCCTGGGCCTCGGGAGGGGCCTGAGTGCTCGCCTGTGATCCCACCAAGCAGGGAGTCTGGGGCAGGACCTGTCACAAAGCCATTCTCTCTGTCCCTGTCCCTTCCTCCTCCCCTTTCACCCTCCCGCTCCCGTTATAACAGAGTACACTGGCTGACGCCTGGTCTTTCCAACCCTCTGCCGCCCACCCCCCAGTACACACGCCACAAAGCAGGTGGCCGTCTGACCTCATCCCCCGCCCAGCGGTGGGATGGTTTCCCTGGGGATCTCTGTGATGGGAGTCCCCAGTCTAGGTGTGGTGACCCGAAATCCAGCAGGCCCCTTGATTCAATGGACTCTGGGACGTGAGCCCTGCGGCTGGGATTAGGAAACCCCTGGTCCTTTAGGATCTGAGGTTTCCAGCCTCAGTAGGAAGTCAGCCCGTTCTGACTGACAGAATCCAGACGCCACTGCCTGCCCCAGCCACTCCCAAAGCAGAGCCTGGGTTTGGTGAGGCCTCCTGATGGGCCTCGTTATGGGGGGCCTCGGTAAGCCCGAACACACTCTGCAGGGCACAGAGGACGTGAGGGCATAGACCACGCCCGCGGTTCCCACCACACGCTTCCCTGGCCCCAGAGGGAGAGGAGGGGTGAAGCGGGACAGGCCCCGTCCTCCCTCACAGGACCTCGTTTTCCCACTGCCGAGTCATAACCCTGCTCATTAATGTCGTGTTTGCCCGCCTCCAGCTCCCCTCGGCCTCGCTCTGCACCCCTCTTTTCTTCCCCGCTCCTTGCCTGGTTTCCTCCCGGCCCTCCCTCCAAGCTAGTGGAGGAGTTGGCACACGGGTTGGGGGGCGGGGGGCCGGACACAGCAGGAAGGGGTGGGATCAGCCCAGTTTTCTCTGTCCATTTAAGCTGTGCTCCCCAGGGTTGCCCTCCAAAGTTGCTAGGGTCCCACTTACGAATCTCTGTCCCTTTTCAATCCCCAGGCTGGGTGCGAAAACCCCAGTATTTCCCTGCACGTCATTGGCTTAAATGGACCCACCCACGATCTGGAGATGGTGCCACCAGACGACCCTCGAATGAGGTTGGTTTTCTTCTTTCTCTTAGTCGCCAAAGCTGTGATGGACATCCGCTGACATGGTCTTGCCAGGGCCAGATTTATTTCACTGCTAATGCAGATGTCCCCAGACATAGGTACATTTTCTAAAGTGTTTTCCACTGCCTTGTGGTTCGGCCTATCAAAGCAGGGCTATTTCCCACCTAGTCAGGAGCAGGGCGTCCCACAGGGCCTGGCTCTCTGGGAAGGGAGTGTGGGGCCGTGCACATCTCCATGGGTACCCACCCTACCCAGGCAGACACCAGGCGGCTCACGGATAGACTGATGTAGCCCTTCCAGAAAGATCCATGGGCGGGACTCCCTGCAGATGGCGACTGTCTTCAGAGCATTGTTTGACAACATCCATCATGTGCCAGCTCAAGGGACTGCCCAGTAAACCCTGATCTAAGGCAAAGCTCCCGGACGTGACGACCATGCAGTTGGTAGAACATGACGGCAATATTGCTGTTTGGTATTTTATAATCAAAACACCTGCGTGACCTCTCCAAGCAGTTCAGTATCGTCCCAAACTTCAAGCAGTCCGAGGACCGATTCTACCTCCAAAGCCCAGTGACATCATCATGAAACCTCTTCCTGTTGCAAATATCACTGGGAGGCCCCCGAAGAGGAGGGACTTATAATAGCAGCAGGCCCCCCATGTACGGATCTCAGTCTCATCATAACTGGGCTTTGTGGTTTCAGCGGATCATATTCCTCCTGAGGCTCAGTAAATACCCATCCCAGATTTTTTCATGCCTCCATGCTGGACCCTCCTTATTGTTTTCAGAACTCTACATTATTAGCTTCTGGAAGCTTCCAGAAAGGCCCGGCTCAGATCTGGCTGGGGGATGGGTACTCTGCAGTGGGAGACTCTGGTCTGTCTGAATGAGGCACTCTCTGAGGGCTCGCCTGCTGCCTGCCCCACACCCCCAGTGCCTGCACAGAAGCCCGGCCTCTGCAGAGTCCTGCCGAGAACTCTTCTTCCTTCAGTGAAGCGTGACTACCTGAGTCCTTAGAAGGCCGGCCCACGCGCAGAACTCCACGCTCTGTAAAGGCCGGCCTCTGACTCTCCCTGCCCGGG
>NW_006159574.1:589777-595194 GCF_000334495.1 Tupaia belangeri chinensis
CGCCCCCTGCCTCTCCCTGCCCTGGCCTGGTCTCTCCCTCACCTGGGAGGGCCTGCATCTCCCAGAGGCCTCCTGAGCCTGGCCCTTCACAGCCGTGCCCCGCCCCGACGATCCGGCCACCCATCAGGAAGTCAGCCCCACGCATGCACTTTGGGGGTTGGAGTGATTTGGTTGATGATATTTTGCTGGGAAAAAAAACAAAAGGTCCAGATGACTGCTCTGGCTCCTCTCCTGGAGCGCACACAGTCCATTGTTTTCGGCCAGGCTGCCGCCGGCCTCCGGGGACCTGCTCCAGCACACTCAGGAGTTAATACGGAGAGCCACCTGGAAAATCTCAGCCATCTGTTGCAGTTAATTGAAAATCTCGTTTAGTCAATTTGGTGATGCTGTTTCTGCAGGCTTGATTAGCTTCAAGGACAATGAAAAATTAGCCTCCATCAGGACTGGAAGTTGGGAAGCGGGGCTCCGGGCTCCTGCGTGCCCTGCTTCCCGCGCCACCTGCAGCCATGTTCTGTACATGACGGGGATCTCCACGGGAGCTCACGCAGCGCGTGGAAAATGCACACTGTGAAAGGCCATGCATGGGTTTCAGATGCTTCTCAACCAAGAACTCGTGCTTGAACTCCGTCCCCCACCAGCGTTCTGAAGTCCCCTCATGAGCCGTAAGGGCCAGTCTCCCTGCCTCTCTGGCACGCATGGTCGAGCATAGAAGTCGCATCACCGTGAGCGGAGATGTGGGCGTTGCCAGCCACGAGAACCTGGTGGTGCTGGAGACGCGGAGCTGCCGGAGCAGAGGGGATGACCCGAACTGTGAACGCATCCTTCAGGAGCTTCGGCAGCTTCTCAGCCTCCGTGCACTGGCAAGGGGCCTGGCAGCACCTTGCTGTGGGCTGTCCCACACTCTGTACCCCACAGTCCCACCCGCCTGTGCTCCCACTCCCAGCTATGGCCAGATTCCCAGGCAGAACCGTGGTGTGGCATTGAGTCCTCCAGCCACCTGCCTGGGGTCCACTCTGGGTAACCCGCCTCTCCTGCTTCAGTCCCTCACCTGTGACGAGGTCATGAAGACCAGCAGTGAAAGGGCTCCCTGTGGGCAGCTGTGCCGAGTGGGAGAGTGAACGTGAGCCCACAGCTGGCTCCTCCGAGCGTCCAGTCCTGTGGGTGTAGACCCGCCCACGCCCACCCTTCTGCCTCGGCCCCTACCTGTGCAGGAACTTCAGGGCCACACGCCAGAGCCTGCCCGACAGCCCACGGTGGTGTGGCCACGCTCATTTTTAAATGGTTACGAGGTGACTCTCTGGCAAAGTGGATGAACACGTGTTCTGTTGTTTGAACTCGTTAATACGGAGCCAGTGGGGTGGGAGCCATGGCCAGGGCACGGGCACGTGAGAAGTGGGGTGTGCTAAGAGCTGGCTGAGGAATGAGAGGAGCGTGTGCTGGGTCCCAGGTCCAGCGGCCACGTGCTGTCACCTGTGGGGGGAAAGCCGAGAGGGAAGCCGCACAGAGCTGGCAGTTGCCCAAGCAGCCTTGCACTGGAAGGGACCAGGGACCTGTCACTGTTTCCCGACAGTGCCACAATAGCGCTCGGACTGACGCCATCAAGGCAGTCCCGCTCTCGCCCTCCGACTCCCCTCTTGGCTGGCCTCCCTGGGTGGGTGCTCTGCTCGCTCACCTCCCAGCCTCCCCGACCTGGCCTCCAGCACCCACCCCAGGATGCTGCTGTCCCCACCCCCAGCCCACCCAGCAACCTGTGAACTGCAGGGGTCAGACAGCGTCCAGGGACACTACGGCGCCCAGTCCTCCCCAAGTGGACGGAGCACCCCGTGGCCTGCCGCTGCTTCAACCTCCTCCCCTCCACTCCTCGCCCCCTCCCCCAACCTGCTGGGTCACCCCCAGTTCAGGTCTGGCACAGGCCCTACCTCACCTGGAAGGCACCTGCCCCTGCCCTGGGCCGGGCTCCCCTCTCGGCTGCTTTGTGCCCAGCTCCTCGCCCCCTCCCCCAACCTGCTGGGTCACCCCCAGTTCAGGTCTGGCACAGGCCCTACCTCACCTGGTGCCCAGGCCGTGCCTGACACCCTCACTAAGAGCCCAGCCCTGCCCTGCGCCTGCTGCCCTGCTTCAGTGCTCATTGAGCTGATCCCAGAGGGACAGTGTAGACGCTCCGTCCACCGGCTCCCTTCCCGCCCAGCACCTAGCTCCCGTGTGTGCTGTGGGGGTGCCCACCTGTGCAGCTTAGCGCCGCGTCCGGCAGGGCTGGGCTGGGCACACGGTGAGCTGGGCGAACCTCCGTCGGGTGGTCAAGTTACCTGAAATCAGCCCATAAGCTCTTCTGTGCTACGGCTCTGGGGCCTGAGCTTCTCCCACTGTGTTCGCACCTTGGTAAGAACCGGAACTTCAGCTACTCACCCACTGACAGCATCTCCCATCTCATGCACGCCGCTCAAGGAACTCGGCCCGGACCGAGGCCTCCGCCGCACCCACCCCTAGCAGGGTCACCGTGGGGATGACCGTATTCTCCCTCTCGGCCATCCAGGCCGTCTGCAGAGGGGAGGCGGTTGGCGGACCAGTTCCCTGGTCCCCGTGGCTCTCGTTTTCTGTCTCCGCTTTGCTTTGCTCCTGAGCCACCTGCCTGCCCTGCTACCTCTCGGCCCACACCAGCTTCAGCTGCCGCGCCCTCACCACTGAGTCCGGATGCCGCTGAGTGCCTGTGAGGGCGTGGTCCTCACACAGCAGAGGTCTACTGCCATGGGAGGGGACAGACGGCTGAGCCACCTCTGAGCCCAGGTGGCTGCGCTCTGCCACAGCCATGGCCCCAGAAGCTTTGTTTCACTTGATTTGGGGTCATTATGTTACTCCCGAGGATGAGGATGTAGATCCACCCAGGCGGGCGCTGCACAGCACTCCCTGCAGGGTGTGTCGCTGTCTGATTGCCCTCTCATCCCCTGCTCCCATCCCAGCACCTCAGGCACCTCCCTGCTCCGCGTATTCAGTGCCATCCCTCGGTCGGTGTGTAAAACACACTCTGTAGCTGGCCTAGGAGCTCTGTGGTATAGACAGTTATGTGGTAGGCTCAGGTGCACCTGCACAAGGAACGGCTCGAGATGCAGCCGCTTTCCACTCGGGGAAGACCCAGGTCACCGTGTGGATGCCCAGCTGTCTGCTTCCAGCTGCACACAGCGATGCTGTGCCCCCGGGAGCCCACTCCTCACGCTGCTCCGCCTGTGGCCTCCGCACATGTGCCCAGAGGGGAGACCTCCTCCTGCCTGCGCCTGCTGGGTACAGACTGGTGGAGGCAGGCCCCTAGATGGGGTGCAGCGCCAGTCAGAGCGACAAAGCCGTCACAGAATGAGAGTCCCTGGCTTGATGGCCTCGGCCCCCACGTCTCCCCCTCATGGTCCCTCTGCCTCCACTCCTGACGTGAGTGAGCTCTGCCGCGTCCCACCTGGAATCCCACATCTGACCCTCAGGCAGAGCAAGGGCGGCGCTTGCCCGTGGCCGCACATCGGAGGCGGGCCCAGGTCTGAGCCTGAGACACCAAGGCCACTGTGTAGAGCGGAAAGCTGGTGGGCAGCTGGCAACAGGCTCTCCATCCTCTTCCCTTTGTCAGGGACCACAGCGGTTCCCAGCGTCGCCGGTGGCTGGTTCTCTGCCTGTCCCCAGGCTGTCGCACCTGACAGTTTCAGGCTCTGCCGTCTTCACGTCAGCAGTCCCGGACACCCTCATGCTTTATCTGAACTTCACCCCAAGTGTCTTTGGAATCGGTCAGGGTGTAGTTACAACGCCACAAGTGGTCTGTCGCCTCTGAGCTAGTCCTCCTTCATCTCTACAACGCGGGCTATCAGGAGGGGCCAGAATATTCTAGTGAGTCACCTTAGGGAGCATTGGCTCAGGACCCCCTCAGCCAGCAGCTTTGGCGCTCGAACATCCGATCTTCAGGGGGTCTTTGATGTTCGCTAAGGTGAGACTCCATTCTGAGGGACTCACGTCAGAGCCAGGTGGGTGCTCCAGGTGGGGGATGGCAGGTCTTTATCCCACTGATGCCCTGAAGGGGGAGTTCACAAAGTTCCTGTTGGTCTCGGGGTCTTGTGATGCCATGTCCGGTGCTTTGGAGGCTGGACATCCACGTCCCGAGAGCTGTATCACCGGGCCCCCACCCACCCTGCCCTCTCTGGGGTCCTACGCTCCTGCCGGGGTTGCCAGCACAGCATGTCCTCTCATGGACTCTGCACTATGGGGGTGGCTCATGGCAGCCCCAAATCCTGAAAGGAGGAGGACTCTGACTACAAGTGTCATCCTACAGAGAGAGTACCCAAAAGGACCAGTACACGTGAGGTCTTCCAAAGTTCGTGGAAGGCCGGCCCATGGCTCAGCAGTTACGGAGCAGGTTCCCACAGGGCCGGCGTGGTTCAGCCTCAGCTCCAGCTGCTTGCGAATCTCACCAGGCACACGTGCATGCCCACAGCCCCCGTGGGAAGGAGTGCAGTGTGACCGTGCCCTGCTGGGGCTCCTCGCTGTCTCTGTCTCTGTCTTTCTCTCTCTCTAAGTGCAAGCACCTCTGGCGACAAAAAAGTTCATGGAAAATACATATTACATGCAAACTACACATGGACTTTCAAAGCTTTTATGCATTAAACTAGATGTGTTGTCTAATTCTACTTTTCCACGAACCTTCAAAGCACCTTTATACCAGTGTGTTACTACGCCAAATGAAAACGTTCTCAGGTTCAGTGGTGACAGACCTTACATAGAAAGAGACACATGCAACTGGGCGAGCACTCCGGTCTCCGCGTGCGGGGGCTTCCTCCATAGCAAGGAAGAGGCACGGAGGAAGACGTCACAGAGGAGGCTGGGCAGACCGAGGGACGGCCGTGGGCTTGGCAGGAAGGGCCTCCCGGGTCAGCCGTGCTCAGGGCAGCCCACGGCAGGCCACGGCCACTGCTCCTGTGCTTGTTCAGGCTCAAGGCGGCAGGGAGGAGGGGTGCCTGCCTGGCACTGGGAAAACCAGAGGTGAGCATGGCAACGGCAGAGGCAAGCCTTGGGTCAGCTGTCTGCACTCACACAGCTCAGCCCAAGATCGGGCCTGTCAGACACGTTTTGAAATGGGAGTGCGACAGAGGTTTAGGGTAAGGGACTCCCCAGTGGCCAAGGAGTATGTGGACAGGACGGGGTGCTGGTGACAGAGCTGAGGAGCAGGAGAACCCAGGCAGGGTGGAAATGCTGACAGGGTGAGGGGTGGAGAGCCAGAACAACACACTGGCCACCTGGTCCTCGGAGAGGGAGCCTGAGTGGCCCTTGACCCTGAGTGTGGCCACGAGGGCCAGGACGTCCGGGCACAACAGTGAGGTGTGAGCGGACGGGGCTGTGCAGAGGGCCAGGCGGCATTGGGCATGGCTGCCCAGTCGGGTGGCCTGACTGCC
>NW_006159574.1:595804-600872 GCF_000334495.1 Tupaia belangeri chinensis
GGGTGGGTGATAGACGGGTGATGGATGGCTGATGGATGGTAGGTGGATGGATGGTGATGATGGGATGAATGGGTGATGGACGGGTGATGGACAGGTGATGGATGGATGATGGACAGGTGATGAACAGTTGATGGACAGCTGATGGATGGCAGGTGGGTGGATGGTGATGATGAGATGGATGGGTCCATGGCTGGATGAGGGATGATTGGCTAGGTGGGTAGATGAGTGGTGAATGAATTGTTGGAACATGGGTCTGTGTAAGTGGATGGGTGGGTGATTGGATGGATGGGTGGGTGACTGTATGGGGGGTGGATGATGGTGATGCTGGGATGGATGGGCGTAAGTGCATGGGTGGTGACTGTTTGGGGGGGTGGATGATGGTGATGCTGGGATGGATGGGCGTAAGTGCATGGGTGGTGACTGTTTGGGGGGGTGGATGATGGTGATGCTGGGATGGATGGGCGTAAGTGCATGGGTGGTGACTGTTTGGGGGGGTGGATGATGGTGATGCTGGGATGGATGGGCGTAAGTGCATGGGTGGTGACTGTTTGGGGGGGTGGATGATGGTGATGCTGGGATGGATGGGCGTAAGTGCATGGGTGGTGACTGTTTGGGGGGGTGGATGATGGTGATGCTGGGATGGATGGGCGTAAGTGCATGGGTGGTGACTGTTTGGGGGGGTGGATGATGGTGATGCTGGGATGGATGGGCGTAAGTGCATGGGTGGTGACTGTTTGGGGGGGTGGATGATGGTGATGCTGGGATGGATGGGCGTAAGTGCATGGGTGGTGACTGTTTGGGGGGGTGGATGATGGTGATGCTGGGATGGATGGGCGTAAGTGCATGGGTGGTGACTGTTTGGGGGGGTGGATGATGGTGATGCTGGGATGGATGGGCGTAAGTGCATGGGTGGTGACTGTTTGGGGGGGTGGATGATGGTGATGCTGGGATGGATGGGCGTAAGTGCATGGGTGGTGACTGTTTGGGGGGGTGGATGATGGTGATGCTGGGATGGATGGGCGTAAGTGCATGGGTGGTGACTGTTTGGGGGGGTGGATGATGGTGATGCTGGGATGGATGGGCGTAAGTGCATGGGTGGTGACTGTTTGGGGGGGTGGATGATGGTGATGCTGGGATGGATGGGCGTAAGTGCATGGGTGGTGACTGTTTGGGGGGGTGGATGATGGTGATGCTGGGATGGATGGGCGTAAGTGCATGGGTGGTGACTGTTTGGGGGGGTGGATGATGGTGATGCTGGGATGGATGGGCGTAAGTGCATGGGTGGTGACTGTTTGGGGGGGTGGATGATGGTGA
This sequence comes from Tupaia belangeri chinensis, assembly GCF_000334495.1. Taxonomy (NCBI): domain Eukaryota; kingdom Metazoa; phylum Chordata; class Mammalia; order Scandentia; family Tupaiidae; genus Tupaia; species Tupaia belangeri. The sequence goes on from NW_006159574.1 coordinate 597,119, forward strand.
TGCTGGGATGGATGGGCGTAAGTGCATGGGTGGTGACTGTTTGGGGGGGTGGATGATGGTGATGCTGGGATGGATGGGCGTAAGTGCATGGGTGGTGACTGTTTGGGGGGGTGGATGATGGTGATGCTGGGATGGATGGGCGTAAGTGCATGGGTGGTGACTGTTTGGGGGGGTGGATGATGGTGATGCTGGGATGGATGGACGAATCTGGATGAGGGATAATTGGCCAGGTGGGTGATTAATGAATAGATGGGTGGTGGATGGTTTGATGGGTGGATGGGTGGGTGGATTATGTATTTATGGATCAGCAGGTGGATGGGGTGGAGGGATGGATATGGATGTAAGAGTGAGTGGATGGTTGGAGGGCCAAACTGATAAGAAAACATAGATGGGAACTGACTATGTGAAAATGAAGTCTGGAGAAGGGACATGAGGTCGACCCCAGAGATCTCAGTCAATGGCCCTTCATGGTAAAGGATTTACGTTGTTGATGTGGGTACCACAGCCCCTAAGCTGTGCTGTCTGGGCCCACTCTCAGTCCCTGCTCCTTTATCCTGACAGCTGGCCCCTGACACGGAAGGAGATTTGCTGTGGCTCTTCCTCCGCGGCAGTGAGATTGCAGACGTGCACAGTGAAGAGTGATTGTCTTAGTCATCCAATTTCTATCCATTAAGTGCCCTCCACCTACAGACACTTCGGAGCTGGCTGCACGCCTGGCCCAGGGCAGGCTCGGATGTGGAGCCACATGCTTTCTCATGGCCCGCACTGTGACTCAGTGTCCTCTTGGGTCCTCAAAGGTGCCCTCTATTAAAGCTCATCATATTTTAAAAATTCTCTCACGTTATATTTTTGCCTCAGCTTAAGCCATGGACTAGACATTGCTACAGAGCTCCAATGGCAATTGCAGTTCTTCCATCCACTGAGCACGCTGCTGCTTCCCTTGCCCTTCACAGCCGCCCAACTGTCAGAACCTTTGCCAGACGTTGGAACACCAAGGAGTGACACGCACGTTAACCCTGCGCGGGAGACAATGCTCTATTCATATTTTATGGCAAACAAATGGACCCGATAAAACATTCATGCGACACTCACCAGAAACCGCCACTGCACTCTGACCAGAAGGCACCTTTGGCTGGGGTTCACAAGAACGGTTTTGAGTTTTCTCAGCCATGCTGTGCTTTCCCACAGGCTTCTTCACAGACCCCAGCAGGCCCTACTCCCTTCCACTGCAGTGGCCCACCTGGGCCCTCGCAGACCCCATTCCCATCCACCGAAGAGGTCCACCTGGGCCCCAGCAGGCCCCACTCCTCCTCTCCACTGCAACAGTCAACCTGGGCCCCCAGCAGACCTACTCCCCTCCATGGCGGCAGCCCACCTGGGTCGGATGAAAGGTTTGCTCATCTGTCCCCTTCCAAGCTGCAAGCTCTCCTGTAGAAAGGTTCTAGGTACCGGCATCTCGTTCTTCTCCCATGTGTTTAAAATGGCAGCCTTATGTGGAACTGCAGTTTATAAACAGTCCTTTACAGCTGTGGGGTTTAGTTCCATGGCTTTTAGGGTTCGTTGTTGCTGATACTGAACCTGCTGAGCTGCTACAGGGGCTTCCGTGACCACCTGCTTTTTTGCTCGTTTGTTTTGTTTTGTTAACTTCCCAAGCATTTTGAATCTTGACTATGTCTGAGTATGAGTCTTTTTCATTCATAGCCTGTCTCATCCAGACTTCAGCAACTCCTCCTATTCCCACTACCTTTCTGAATCCCATGCTGTTTGTTACCCAGAGCTCCAGATCCCTGGGACCCTCTCCGGGCCTTCAGCGCCAGCCTCTGCAGGCTGCTGTGTTCTCCACCCAGTCTCTCACTGACTCGTCTTCTGCTTCCTGCCGAGAAGCGTGCTCCAGTCTCTCGGCCCCTCCTGCTGCCTCCGTTATTGTAGATCTGTGCCAACTTTAGTTCTTCGGTATTACTGCAAGTGGGTTTCCAGAGGAAAAGGAAATAAGTGAATTATTATTAGAAATTAGAATTAGAAACTGCCAGTTGCTCTTAATAACCTTCTTCTTATTTAAAAATTAATCTATGCAGTAAAGAAAATTACAACTTGTCATCACTCTACGCATAGGTCACTATGGTGAGCCACTTGATTCATTTCCCTTTGAGATTTTTCCTAGAAATACATTCTTATTCTTGTTCACTTGTTTTGTTTTGTTTTATAATTAATATATTTCCCTAATACCGTTTATGGCAGAAGTCTTCCTGTCCCCACTGTCTTGGGGTGACTTTTTAATAACCAGTGTGATCCTTTCATTTCTCCATTTTCTAAAACATGTTTTGAGGGTGGGGAAAAATGATATCTGCATTAAATATCAAATTTTTATGCAAACCATTCTTTTTTATGTAAACTGTTGTGGTTTTTTGGTTTGTTTTATATATGAATATATATTTTTTTCCATAGGGTGCCTGTGCTTGCCAGAAAGAGAGACAGAGAGAGAGGAAAAGTAAGAAATGACCCTCAGGGAGATGGCCACGCTGCAACCCCTTCACAGTTCTCTGGAGAATTGTGCCCAAATTCTCCTCTTGGGATTTCAGGCTCACAAGCACATGTGCCCAGAGTGACTTCTCAGGCCACCAGGTCTGGGATTCAAACTGCGGTCAGTCACGTGTGAGTCCAGCGCCTCAACCACCATGCCACCTGCTGGCCCCAAACCATTGTGGTTTCTCTTAATATTTTTTATTTTGTATGTATTTTCTTTTTGTTTGCCTTTAGTCGCTGTATGGCTTTACGATATACAACCCAGTTTTCCCAGCGTGAATACAGTCCGTATCATCGAGTCAAAGAATTACCATACGCATCATCACCGCAGACAGCCCTTCACCCTCGTGTCTGCTATTTTGTTCTTCTCACCCTCCCTCTCACTCCCCATTACCCAGCCCCGATTTACCACCCGCCCCTGTACTGTCTCTAGTAGCCACAGCGGCCCTCCCTGCTGTTACTTCCAGGCTTCGGGGTCCTGCAGAGCAGACATGCGGGGTGTGCTGAGTGGGACACACAGTGCCTGCCTGTCAGTCCGACTTGCTTCACTTAGCATTAAATCTTCCACATTTGTTCACTTTGTATCATATGTCAGGGTCTCATTTTTTACGGCTGAGTAGTATTCCATGGAGGACCTGTGCCACATTTTTTTCAATCCGCTCTCCTGTTCTTAGACATTTGGGCTGGTTCATGTCCTAGCTATTGTGAATAATGCGGAGTAAACACGAATGTGCATGTGTTTTCCGACTGAGGGTCTTCCTATCCTCTGGTTAGATACCTAAGAATGGAATTACCGGGTTGTTGGTGTCCCACTGTAGGTCTGAGGAACCTCCGGGTTGTCCTCCACAGTGCTGCACTGATCACATCCCACCACTGCAGCCTCACCGGCACTTACCCTCCCTGTTCTGTAATCTCAGTCCTGACTGGGGTTAAGGGGAATGCAGCCACACCACTGCATTTCAAGATTGTTCATTTACTTGTAGACGGGCCGATTGTTACATCAGTACAAAGTCATGTAATTCTACAGCTATGTATGTTCCTGGAAACTCTTTACATAACTCTCTCAACAGTCTTTCTTTTAAAACCATCTTGGCTATTTGTATTTATTTCTTCTTACGTGTGGACTTTAGAATTCATCGATGTCTCCCAAAAAATAATAAATTAATTGGTTCTTTTTTTTTTTTTTTTTGGAGGGGTTTTTGCTATAGGGCCTATGTGCTCCCCAGAAAAC
>NW_006159574.1:600885-604481 GCF_000334495.1 Tupaia belangeri chinensis
CCCCCCCCGGGGGATGGTCACGCCGCAATCCCTTCTCCTCTCGGGATCTTGGGCATGCACGCACACGCACCCGGTATGAGTTTAAGCCACCAGGTCCGGGACACGAACCGCAGTCATCTACATGGGAGTCCAGCGACATAGCCATTACGCCATCTGCTGGTGCCTTGTTGGTTCCTCTGTCAGGATTAAATTTATTTCTTTGACAAACATTAAATATTTCCCATGTGTGGAGCACTTTGCAAAGTGCTAAAAATACGTGACTAGGCGGGCGTGGCCCCTGTCCTCACGGAACTTACATGTCGCACACTCAGCTCTTCCCGCGCTGGGAATTCTTCTGAGAGGTCTGTCATGCTTATTGTCCTGCCCAGAAACGCAGTACAATCTTATGCACCGTTCTTAAATACTGTCTTCCGATTTTGTCATGTGGGATGTGGCCTACCTTTTGTTTTTAATCTTCTTAAAATGTACTCAGTGTTCATGGCCATATAAAAGTACATTCTGTGTTTGTTTTTATTTTTTTATTTAATTCGAATTCATCATCAGTTGATAGTAGTTGAGAACTAGCTATGGTTGATTTAATTTTACAAATTCTCCTTTTTTATATGTTGAGCTTTTAATTATGAGTTGCCTTCCTAAGTCAATGTAGGGCATATTCAATTAGAAGATATATTTTAGACAAGAAAATATTGTTCAAAATGTATTAAAATGTTACATAAAAGTAGACTGGGGCAGAGGAGGGTTTTGGTGTGTTTTGTTTTGTTTTGCTATAAGGCATGTGTACTTGCCAGAGAGAGGAAGAGTGAGCAGAGGAGGAATTTTATATCAGCCTACACTTTACCCTTTCCTAAACCTGTTGTGAATCACTGAATTGTCTTAGACTTTCTTTTCCTTGTGACTCAAAGGTTTCATCAGGTACATGTGTGTATGTGTATGTGCACGCACATGCATGTGTTTTAGTAATTTGGGGGCTGTGGAAAACCCTTTCCATCTGTGTGTTCGGGTCTCTCTTGCCCAGAGAGGCCTCTGTCTGTCTCTGGTGCCGTGTCTTTATCCCCTCCGGCTTCTCCCTAGAGCCCGCGCACTCCCAGATGTGAGGGAGCCCGTCTTCTCCCCCTGCACGTCCGTGCCGCCTTCCTCTGCCGTCTGGGACAGGCTTTCAGTTTGTCTTCGTTTCTGAATCCAGTTTTCATTTTACATTGGAGTTTCTTTGCAACCCCCCTTATCTTACCTGTCCACCTCACATTGTACTTTCAGAGTTAGGCTCTTCTTTCTTATTTTTAGTGTACAGCTCAGTCTGTGCTGCTGTGATGAAATGCTTGAGGCCGGGTAACTTACAAAGAACAGAAATTTCTCCTAGTTCTGGAGTCTGGGACGTCCACAAAGTCCCGGCAAATTCCGTATCTGGCGAAGGCCGCTGTCCCCAGGACGGTGCTTTTGTGCTGCACCCTCCAGAAGGGAGGGCCATTCTGTCTCCACGTAAAGGTGGGAGGGCAGAACCAGCCTCAGCTAGCTCCCTCTGCCTTTTGCTGAGGCCTGTCCAGGGTGTCTGACTCCCTGTAACCCCAGGAAGCTCTCCAACTGTGTGGGCCAGACTGGAAACCTGAAAGGTTACAATGTTGCCATTGTCACCACACGGTGAGCCCACATCCACCGCCCACGGTGAGCCTACGTCCACCGCCCACGGTGGGCCCACGTCCACCATCCACAGTGAGCCCACATCCACGGTGAGCCCACATCCACCGTCCACAGAGAACCCACGTCCACCGCCCACAACATCCACCATCCACGGTGAGCCCACATCTACCACCCACAGTGGGCCCACGTCCACCGTCCACAACATCCACCATCCACGCATGGTGGGTCCACGTCCACTGTCCACGGTGGGCCCACGTCCACCATCCAGCTGCAGCAGCGCACAGCTTTCCTGCATGCTTTGTCCCCTAGGTGTGGCTAAGGAGTTTATTACTAAAAAGAGGGTTTGCATTCATCTGTTTGCACTTTTAATACTAAATTAGGAAACAGAGAAGTTGAGAAACATGTGTTGTTGTATTTCACCCAAATGAACATTATTTCTGTAAAAGAACACAGAGAATGAGTAGACATCTCCAACAAGTGGGGACAAACATGGGGCCTCCCCGATAGCTGGAGCCCACGGGACGGAGGCCTCCTTCCCGCTGCCTGCAGGTGAGGTGTCTGCGGGTCAGGGCCTCCCCATGGCCCCCAGCACGAGAGCTTGCCTGCACCCCCTCTCCCCAGGCCCTCCCAGCTGCCCACCTCTCCCTGACATCAGCCAGCGTCTACCAGCCCCCACCACGGAGTCTCTAAAAACGGAAAGTATCCCTCCCGTGTGAAGCGAGGGCTAGGCACAGAAGCCCAAAGTAGAACCATCTTTTGTGTCTGCACGTACCCAGGGAGATGGCCAGACCCCCATTCTGAAGGCTGCTGGCAGAATGCGGTGGGGCAGACAGCAGCCTGGCAGGTGCTGCAGCGGGCACAGTGGCTCCCGGACAGGAGCCAGGCCGGCAGGGAGTGGGAGCAGAGCCTGAAAACACAGACCCGGGCTCCAGGGGCAGCGGGCTGGGGAGATACGGACCAGAGGAGATGGCCGGCTGCAGACACCAGGGATAAGGACAGGGCTGGTAATCAAAGTCGGGGTGTCTGAGCACCCCTGCTCTCTGTGGGTGACCTGTGTCCTTATCACTGTGTCCTCCCTGCATCCTCATCACCGCCGTGTCCTTTGCACGGTCCCCAAGGTGACAAAGAGCCCTCGCACCGCGGTGTGCCCGAGTCCAGGCCTTTGCTCGGTTACGTGTGCTCATGGAGTCAGTTACCACCTGCCGAGCAGCAGGTAGATCGGGGGATGGGAGGCCTGTGCAGTGCGGTCTCCTGGCTAACGAGGCTCAGCTCAGGCCTTCAGTGGTGCGGCCCCGGTCAGCTCGCCGGGCCCTGTCCGGTGAACGTCCCGTGGTCAGCTCGCCGGGCCCTGACCGGTGAACGTCCCCCGGTCAGCTCGCCGGGCCCTGTCCGGTGAACGTCCCGCGGTGTTTGTGGTAAGAGACCTTGTCGGACCACAGAGTAATCATTCCGAACAGCAGATCTCATTATAGATACAGATGGGGTGGGCGAGTGAGCGAGTCTCAGCTGGCTTCTAGAACCTTCGGGGAGTCACCTGAGGATATGCATTCCGGGCATTTATTTTCTTGACTCCCTTCTCTTACAGCAGTGTGAAGTTAGGACTTTGCCTCACCCTGGTTTGGGAGGACTCTGGGTGATCAGATTAGCCCCCAGGGCCGCCCGGCCGGAGGACAGCAGAGGATGGGTGTTGGGCCTGGGCAGAGGAGGCACGTGGCATTTAAGAACAGGGCGGGCTCTCCTGCAACCCAGCCATGAACCAGTTTCCCTAATTAGCTGGAGGATGGCCCTGGGAATCGTCCTTACACAGAACAGAGCCTTCCCCATCGGCCCTGGCGACTTTCGCCCCGCCACTGCCCTGCCCTGCGGTGGACGGGCAGCCCCACTGCCCTGCCCTGGGGTGGACCGGCAGCCCCACTGCCCTGCCCTGGGGTGGACCGGCAGGTGGGGGGGTCCCCCCCGCG
>NW_006159574.1:605649-615086 GCF_000334495.1 Tupaia belangeri chinensis
GCCCTGGGGGCGACCGGCAGCTGGTGACCTCCCCTGCTCTTTGGTACTGCCTCAGCCCTGGGCTCTCCTGCTGAGAATCCCGACAGCACCCCCGACCTCAGCGGCCCCCGGCACCCGCACTCTGGCCATGGGTGCGGGCGGGCGGGGCCGCCTCCCGACGGTCGCCCGCTGACTGCGTGTCCGCCTGTCCGCAGGGAACACTACATCACCATGGTGAAGTGGGCCACCAGCACCAAGGTCGCCGTGACCTGGCTGAACCGGGCGCAGAACGTGTCCATCCTCACCCTCTGCGACGCCACCACGGGGGTCTGCACGAAGGTAATGGGGGAGAGGTCACCGTGGGCAGGGACATCTGAGGTGGCACCGCTCAGTAAGCGCTGCGTTCAGCCGGCTGGGTTTGGCGCCACCTTGCGGACCACTCAAGTACTGCCGCGAGGGCCCGGCCCAGCCAAGGCGAGGGTGGGAGGGTACCCCTGTGCCTGGCAGGCCCTGCGCGCTCTGGGGTGCGCTCGGGTCCGCGCTCGCTGCCCCACAGCCTGCGCCTCCTTTGCTGACGATGCTCAGCGAGGGAGCCCGGGGTGCCACCAGCGCTCGGCCTGGGCGGCTCATTTCTGGCAGGGCTGCAGCTGAGTTGTCCAGGCCCTGGCTGGAGGTGGCGGCGGTGGGGTAAGGGGCTCACTCCCCACAAGGGCCGCTGTGACTCTGCCTGCGTAGGGTCTGAGCTGAGCCGCAGGTTAGTTACTGGGACTGGCCCTCAGCTGGCAGGTGACTGCCTAAGTGGAGGAAGGGGGCACACGCTTGCCGCCCCGTGTCTGCCCTGGCCTGGAGCGTGGACGCCCGGGTGGCCCCTGCCCTCCGGTCGCTCTATGTGCTGGGCACCCACGGCTTGCTCGCTGCTCGTTCTGTTTCACGTGTGTACCTTTCCACACGCTCATCCGTGCTTCAGTCCCCCTCAAAGGGCTTGGCCCCCGGCGTTGCTACGCAGAGTTCGAACTGGGATTTTGACACGCTATTCACACGTATGCACATGAATGCTAGGACGGGTTATACCTGAGGTTGGTACTGCAGTGGGTGGGCAGCCACCTCCTCCCAGAACCCTCCCAGGACTGACTTGCCCTTGTTCAAGGACACTTGCCTTGCTCTAAGCCACAGCAGTAAGAGAGCCTGGATCTCCTCCTGGGCGGGCAGACTGTGGGCGGCTGGGCCGGCTGGTTCCCCGCCCTGCCGGGGCTGAGTAGTTTCCCACGCTGTCGGGCAGACAGGGTACAAGGGGATCCTCTAACGCTCTCCTCTCGTTTCAGAAACACGAGGATGAAAGCGAAGCCTGGCTGCATAGACAGGTAACTAACCACCCACTGGGCTGCTCACCTCGCCTGCACCCTGGGGAGGTCTTCAGGCTGGCAGCCCCCAGACTGAATCCCGCAGGTCCGAGGAGAAATGGGTAGGGGGCTGCCGACCCAGCAACCCCTGAGGCACAGCCTGAGGGTCTTAGTGCTCGGAGAGGGTCCTTTGAGAACCGCTGCTCTTCAGAACATAGGGTGTTTGGGGAGACTCGGCTCTGCTAGGCCACACCTGTTTGGTTCATTCAGATCGATGAGCTGATGGAAGTCGCCTTGATGTAATCAAGTATGGTCAAAGAAAATGCGGTGTGGCCGATGTCCCCGTCGCTCTCAGGGGTGGCTTCGTGAGCCTCTCGTTCGCAGTAGATGCCACTGCAGGCCAACAAGAGCCTCCCTCGGGGACACGACCTCAGAGCACGTTCCCGGGACATCGGACCCCTAACTCAGAGCAGAACATGCACCTCGGGTGGTTCCGGGAGCCAGGGCAGGAAGAGAGCAGGGAGCCAGACAGGCCTGCTGGGCGACATGATTCTCACGTAAGCCCGCACAGAACGAAAGCCCTCGGCGCTGGTGTTTTCTTTCGTGGGAGTTTTTGTCTTGATCCACACTCTGACAGAAAGAAGGTAGGAAAGTTTGAGGAGTTTACTTTCTTCTAATTCTACCAAGTGTGAAAAAATCGTCTTCGAATTCTGGGGGAAAAACAAGCCAGACTCGAGTCTCAGGAAGGCACAGATGCCCTTCTTTATTGATGTGGTGGACTCTATCTGTGGAAAATAAGCACAGCTGGACTGCACGGGCCACGCCGCTCCCCGGAACATTCCAGTACTCTGCGTGCCACTCCTTCTATCCACAGGACTGGCGACCTGTGGCATCCGGTACTATCTCGGGTGACCGCTCTGCAGTGGCCACTATCACTCTTAAGTCTGCCCTGGAGGATCTCGTCCAGAAGAGGCGGCTCGGTATGGCCACTTTTGCTTCCCCATGTTCAAGTCCAGTGCCGAGTCCAAGCCAAGAAGACCCCATGGCCCAGCGGTGGCTCCGGAACCCTGCAGTCTCCACGCTGGGAAGTCACTGCGTGCCCTGCACCAGACATGAGAGCACGGATTCTAACGGAGATACTCCGGCCGCACCTTACAGCAGACAGAATGTAGGGCGGGGGTGGAAAGGCCATTTTCTCAAAGCCTGTCACCTACCTCGTCACGTGCTCACCCAGTGAGGGTCTCACCAGGCGCCACGCTAGACTTCATGGGTTTCAGAACGGAGTCAGCCCCTATCACCAAGCAGATGCCACTGCGTGTCAGGACCCGCGTGGCTGAGTGGGGTCCACCCTGTGTAAACAGGACAGTGCGTGGACCCGCATGGGCTTTGGGTTGCTCCCACGTTTCGACCATCATGAACAGTGCCGCTGGAGTGTGACATGGGCACGGGCACGGCGCAGGCGCGAAGGCCCCTGCTGTGCAGTTCTGGCTGTGAACTTACCCGGAACGCAGAAGCCGTGCAACGGGACGCTGACTGGTGGGTGCCGGGGACCAGGGAGAGAGGTTAACCACGTAATGAATGGGGGACTTTGCTTTGGGGTGACAGAAATGTTCTGAAACTAGACAGGTGACGATTGTAGAACTCGTAGTGAACGCCGCTCAGCCGCTCATGTTTATTAAGGGGTTTATGCTATGTGAATTTCACCTCGGTGAACTCTTAAATGAAGCAGAGCTCCAGATTGCAAAGACGTCTCAGTGTAGACGAGAAATGTGTGCACCAGGCAACAGGCACGACCCCAAACCACGCTGGGAAACTGCCCGATGCTTCGGCAGGCAGTGGCCAGCCTGGAGCTGGGAGGGTCAGTGACATGGAGCAGCGGTGGGGACTGGGCCCTCGGTCTCGTGCAGTCCTGGTACTTGTTTGGGAGGGGCTGAGGGGCAGCTACAAGGCTAGACCAGTGGGGTTTTGTTTTGTTTTGTTTTTAAGAGAGATTTTTGCTATAGGGTATGTGTGCTTGCCAGAGAGACAGAAAGTGAGAAATCAGCCCCCCAGGGGGATGGCCACACCGCAATCCCTTCTCCTACACGCTCCTCTCAGGATTTCGGGCACACACACAAGTGCCCAGCGTGTGTTTCAAGCCACCAGGTCTAGGACTCAAACCATGGTCAACTGTATGGTACTCCAACAACGTAACCACTACGCCATCTGCTGATCCCTCCAGCAGCTTCTTAACTGTGAGGCAGGAAAGGGGATCAGGATGTGAAGAGGTGTCCACTCGGAGTCTCCAACCCTTCCATGGGCGGGGGCTCCCTAGCTGGTCCCTTGTGCTTTAGCCTCCTGGATGGGATGGCAGAGGTGCACAGTCTCGGAGGCCTGGCGTGAGCCACACACCTGTCCTCATTGCCCCCCCACCTTGAGCTGGGGTCTGCGACCCTGGATGAAGTCCAGCTTCAGTTTCTCCTGACACTCCTTCTCTCGTCGAGGAGTTTGCGGGCTGTTTTTCAGACATGATCCGTGCAGTCCCATGTCCCTCCAGCCCTCTCGAAGTCTGCAGGGCAGAACGGAGGAGCTCACCCAGTTCTGGGCCTGCGTCTGCTCGGGGCTGCCAGCTGCCATCCGGCTCGATGCTCCCCTTGAGGCCTGAGGGCCAGCAGAGTGAGGCTCAGGAGGCCAGGACCTCTCCCCTCTCCATCTCCGGTGGGACACAGGACTGGCCCGACTCTGGAAAGCTCCACGGTCTCTGGGACCCAGTCTCTGTGACCACCCGCCTCCTGTCTCCTGTTCCCGAGCCCCCATCTCCCTCCCCTCCTCTCCCCATCTCCTTCCTCTGCCTGGAGCCCACACATTCCCGTCGGCAAATACATACGGGGCCACCAAGGTCACTCCGCTCTAGGAACCCTCCGGAGAAATGCAGTCGCCTACCCCACCCCTTACCCCATCCCCACCGCTGTGACCAGGCCGTTGGTCCTACTATGGATTCTGGGCTCCCCCCCCCCGCCCCGCGCTGAACCCTGACCTCAGGGGATAGACCCCATAGTCCACTGAGGGCCAATCATATGCATCCATTTCTGCCTGTCTCCTTTGACCAGAATTTTATATTTCACAGTTTGGTCTGGAGTTTGGACAGAAGTGACGTACATGCGGGACAGTAGGTGGCGTGGTAGTTAAGGTGTTGGACTCCCACGTAGCCAGCCGCAGTATGAGTCTCAGACCTGGCGGCTTAAAAGTCACCCCGCATGTGTGTGCATACCCAGGGTCCTGAGAGGAAAATGGATTGTGGTGTGGCACCCTCCTGGAGGGTCATTTCTCGCTTTCCCCCTCACTGTCTCTGTCTCTCTCTGACGAGTGTATCAGTAGAAAATTAAAAAGGCCCAGAATCCTTAAAAACAAGTGGCACTATTACAGCCCATCAGCACAGAGCACACCTTATCTGTGTCCCCCAGGGTCTACCTCTCCACTCCCCAATTCCCTTTCTGACGCTCTCCCCACACTCGCTCCACTTTGTCTCCAGGAAATCATGCTGGACTAAGCCTCTTCACAATCTAAATGATGTAGAGCAGTTTAATAAATAATAATAATAACAACCATCTATTAACAAGCGAAAACCAGTGGCACTAGTGTGACTCCAGTGTCCAAAGGCGCCGTGGCCGTCCGGAGGGCTGGGTCTGCGTGGCCCGGCCTGGCAGAGCTGACCAGGCAGTGTGGGCTCAGGTCTCTGTTCTCCAGAGACCGGAGACGTCCCAAATCAAAGGAGAGAGGCCGGGAGACAGATGCAGGTCCGCAGTCGGAAATCACAGCCTTCATCGCCAAGCGCATCATGACGGGAGGCCAGGATGCCCGGGTCGTGTCCAGGGACCAGGCAGGCCACAGCACAGCTGCTGGGGCTGTCTCACTGTGCGGACCGTGCTTCTGCCCAGAAGTGACTATTTACCACCTTCATCCAGAGGCCTTTTCTCTGCCGAAAGTGCAAACATTTCCCCGGGAAAATGGAGGGGCTTTCGCTGTAGCGGCCCCGCAGCTGGCAAATAGGAGTACGTCTAAAAGCCAAATTAACCACTGGGCTTTCTAGGCCATCCTTTAAAATACCATGCTTCCAACTCTAAATAGAAAAGTAAATATTTGCGGATTAAAGGTTTCATTTCATTGCAAATATTCATGAAGATGAAATGTCATTTTAATCCCATGGTTTATTTCTCTGGGCAGAGAGTATTTGCATGTGCTCATTCACAACAGGGAAATGGGCCCAGCTCATGCCAGCTGCTGCCTGGCTACCATTCGTTCTCATCCCCGCCTCGGCGAGGGCTCCTGGAATCAGAAAATGCACATCGTAGCTGCCAACTGGTGCGTGGAGGCAGTAACTCTCAAACTTGAACCTCGGAGAGGCTGGATGCCCCCTTAGCAAAATCTCTTTTCACGCATCAAAGCGACGGCCAGCCTTGGTGCTGAACGACAAGCCGGTGATATTCAGGGGCACCCTACAGAAATGGTGGCAAATTCTTCAGGCGTTCAACCATCCTGGAGCCCCTTCCCCAGGGAGCTGTGACGAAGCAGGCTTGCTTTAAACGAGAGTTCTGGGGACTGATCCTCTCGTCTATGTTTTAGAATACAATAAAGAAGAAAGAGGAAAGAAAGGAAAGGAGAGAAGAAAGAAAGAAAGAAAGAAAGAAAGAAAGAAAGAAAGAAAGAAAGAAAGAAAGAGAGAAAGAAAGAAAACAAAAGAAAAAAGAAAGAAAGAAAACAAAAGAAAAAGAAGAGAAAAAAGAGAGAGAGAATGAGAGAGAGAGAGAGAGAGAGAAAGGCTTTATTTTTAATATCACCTAGAAGAGGACATTCCGTTTCATGAACCCGAAAGCCCACACAGATGCACTGGCAGTGACCGGACTGCCTGGTCCGTCGCAGCGAGCAGTGACCATTAGCATGGTGGGAGCAAGAGCACCTGCATTTCATCCTCTTCTTCCCCACTCCTGTCTTCCGGGTGGGCGAGATTAGTTTTGTTAAAGAGGAACCAAAGACTCACGCCGGGCGCGTGTGCGTGCGTGCCCAAGATCCCGAGAGGAGAATGGAGGAGAAGGGATTGCGGCGTGACCACCCCCCATGGGGGGTGATTTCTTGCTTTCTGTCTCTCTCTGTCTGGCGAGCACATGCGCCATGTAGTGAAAACCTCTTCAAAAACAAAAAGAGAAACCGAGTTCTGGATGCCCAGGAAGGAAAGACCCCACCGGGCCCTCCTGTCTTGACTGCATCTCCCATTAGAGATTGCACACGAAAAGGCCGAGCGTGTTTTATCCCAGCTCGGCCTCTTCACAGAGACGTGAAGTCCCCGCTGACTGGCCCGTGCTTCCATCCCCAGAATGAAGAGCCGCTGTTCTCCAAGGATGGCCGCAAGTTCTTCTTTGTGAGAGCGATCCCCCAGGGAGGGCGGGGGAAGTTCTACCACATCACCGTGTCCTCGTCCCAGGTAAGCCCCGCTGGCTCCCCAGCCTGTCACGGGGGTGCTGTCACCTCTAGGGGCAGAGCAGGCTTCTCCTGAGGTGCTCCAGGTGGGAAATTGGAAGGCGAGGTCCCTTCCCGGAGGCGGGTTCAGCGCAGACCTGAGAAATCCAGGGTTCGGACTGGTGGAGGCCGAGCCCCTCTCCCTTAGAGCACTCAGGAGCGTGCACGGCACCCCGGGCGACGGCAGAGGAGCTCTGGTAGCCAGTGTCTGGCCTGAGGCCAAGCTCCCGGATGACCCATCCTGTCCATGCCCTTCCTTCCCGTCTGCTGGGGCTCCCCCTTCCACCTCCTCCCTCCCCTGCCCAGGCCGGCTCAGTGTCCGGGGGCCCTCGGCCAGCCCTCCACGTAGGCTGAGTGCTCCCACCGCTCTCGTGTGGCTGCTGCCAAGTGTCCTGCAGGTGCTGGGCAGCGGGCAGGGCCAGGGCCCCGGGCAGGCCCTGCAGATACTCGTGTGGGCTGCACGGCCTTCCTGCGAGCACAGCCTGGCACGGAGCCCGCCCGGCACGCATGAGCTCCTGGGAGCGCTGTGCTGAGGGAGGGATGCAGGGCTTGTCCTCGGACTCCTCCTCCCAAAGCCCTTCCTCCTTCAAGTTCCAGAGCGGTCTTGTCATTGGGGCGGGTAGGTGAGGAGAGTGTGAGCAGGAGGAGCCGGAAGTGCATGGCCGAGGAATAGAGGCACTCATGCATGAGTGGCCCGGGAGGCGACTTCCAGAAAGAATGTCCCCGCAGCCCACCAGGACCTTCGAGGACTGAGTATTGAGTCGGTGGCCCCTGTGGTGGCAGCAGCGTGGCCAGAGGCTCGGGTGCTCACACGTTCAATCCCCAAGGCACTCGGCAAGCAATGGCCTGAGTCCGAGTTCCACATCCACCCCTGCAGCTCACGCTGGCCCAGATGCTGCTGCTGCTTGCCGGGGCACGGGACAGATGTGTCCCTGTGCTTTCCGTCCACCCCAGCCCAAACACCCAGCTGATCAGCACGTGCAGGGGTTACCTCGTCACCTGGGCTGCAGGGGCCGCCGCCGCCTCCTGGCACCCTCCTGGCACCCCCCTGGTACCCTCCTGGCACCCTCCTGCACCCTCCTGCCAGCACCCTTTGCCCATGTCCCCAGCAGCTCCTCTCAGGCTCTCCCTCCCCTAGGACATCACGTCCAGGGTCCCCAGGGCGTGTGCCTCGACTGTCACCTGACCTCTCTGGGTTCAGAGCCCACCATCGGGGCCCTCCTGTCCAGAGCAGCTGCCTGGCCAACCACACCCATATTAGTCCTGACTGGAGACCGGTCCTGGTCCATGCTGGCAAAGCCAGAGCTGCTGGTCTGCCTTCATCCTCCCGCTGCCTTGGTGCCTGCCACCTCCCCCGTGCTCCTGTCCTGGAGGGGCGACTCCACAAGGCACGAAGGCCGGGCAGCGGCAGCCTAGGACCAGGCAGATGCGCATGGGAGGGCCCGGTGAGCAGAGCAGGCAATGAGCACCGCAGACATGGCCACGTGCCCGTCCCTGCCACTGGCGTTCAGAGGTCAGCGCAGCTGCCCAGGAGAGCCTGGCCGGAGTGGAGCGGGCAGGAGAGCAGGGGTGGCTGGAGCGGGGGGAGCCGAGCCGGGCCGAGCTAACGCCTGTCTGTGTGTCCCAGCCCAACAGCAGCAACGACAACATCCAGTCCATCACCTCGGGGGACTGGGACGTGACCAGGATCCTGTCCTACGATGAGAAGCGGAGCAAGATGTGAGTGAGCACTGGCCTGGCCAGGCCTGTCTTCCTTACCGAGTGCAGGACTTAGCACAAAGGTCCCGCTCTCCATCCTGGACACCGTGGCTCGCTCCCAGGGCCCTCCTGTCCCAGCAGCCCACCCCAGCACCGCGGGTGATGAAGTCCAGCTTGCAAGCACGCCTGTGACGTGAAACGTGTCAGTAGCAGCAGCCGTGCAGGTTGAGCATTCCTACTCCAAAATCCAAAGTGCTCCCAAATCCAAAATGTTTTACGTTCCAACATAAAAATTCTACTTTCTTTCCCGGTAGTTCAGTGTCTACTTTGTTTTATGCACAAGATTATGAAAAATATGATATAAAATTAGGATATGTGTACACATGAAACGGAAATGCATTCTGTGTTCAGACTTGGACCCCAAGCCCAAGACATTACATGCACGTGAACACACCCACATCCAAACACACCCAGGCCTGAAACCCTCCAGTCGCACACGGGTCGACCTGCAGCGGTCCCAGCCACTGTGCCCCTGCTTACCACACGTGCCTCCTTAACACAGGCCCACGAAGGAGGCTGACTGCTCCTTCCATTCCAAGAAGGAAGCCAGGGCGGGACGCGCAGGGGCTGCTGCAGGCTGCAGTGGCGGGGCTCGGCCTACATTCTGCAGCCCAGCCCCTCTCCCTCCGGGCCCTCAGCTCGCAGCTCAGTGCCGAGGGCCAAGGTTTCTGCTTTGGGGTTCGAGGTGAACACAGAGAAGGGGTGGCTGGGCCAGACCTGATGTCTAGGTTGGTAGGAAGCGTGCCGGCCCCTGGCCCTCCAGAAGGCAAATAACCTACCGAAGTTCCTGAGTCCACCTCCGGGGGTGGCCCCCCTTCATCCTACCCTCTGCAGTCCCCCGGGGCTCCAAAGGAAGGCTGGGCAGGA
>NW_006159574.1:615245-629901 GCF_000334495.1 Tupaia belangeri chinensis
CCTGCACGGGTGTGTCCTTCCCCTCTGGGGTGTGCATCCACCCCGTCCTGGCCGCTGGTACAGCTGGTACAACACAGCAGCTCTCGGCACGGACAGTGCAGCCCGAGGAGCAGGAAGGCGGCTGCAGAGGTCCCGCCTCCCCACTAACCCTGTGGCCTGTCGCTCTTCGCAGCTACTTCCTGAGCACCGAGGACCTGCCCCGGAGACGCCAGCTCTACAGGTACCCCGGCTCCACCTGCTCGCAGGGACCCTCCCTTTAGGCGGCTGGGCCTTGCGGGGATCGCTCCTTTTCAACAGCACAGTGAGGGCAGGGGCAGCAGAGAACAACAGTCGACCCCTCCCTGAGAAGCTGTGAAGTCTGGAGACAAATCACAGAACCACGAGGTCGCCAAATCTGAGGCGTTCTTTCTACTTTTCTCCTTTTGTTGAAATGAACTTTCTCACCCCTTAAAGAGGGATGCATTCTACCTGTCCTTCCCTCCCCCTTCCTTGGAATAGTAACTTAAGGAAGTAGCCTCCGCTGGGTTTCGAGGAGCCCAGAGTCTGGCTGGGAAAGCACCGTGGACTGAGCGTTGCGGGAGAGCTGGCAACTCTGTCGGCTCACTGCGCACATGCGGATGAGGCACCAACGCCTGCAGGGGATCCGGGCTTCCTGGGGTAGTTGGCCACCTGCCCCAGTTACCGTTCTCGCGGCAAGAGGTTGCTGGCACTGCTGGGAGACTACCCACCAGCAGCGCAGCGGTGAGAGCAGGCGGCCTGGCCCTCCTCGGTGCCTTCCAGAGCAGGAGGGGTCGCGGCCAGCTGCCGCCTGGGTGCGTGTCAGCCACCCAACGGGACATCAGGGCAGGGCCGCGGGCTGGACGCCCAGCATTCAGAGTCTGGGCTGGGCCACGCCACTGGCCTCCCACCCAGACCCCGCTGCTGCGGTGGGGGGGCCATTGGTGCAGGGGCCGCCCCTCCCACACTCTGGGCCCTCTTGGGAGAGTGGGGGTAGTGAGACAGCACCCAGGGGCCAGGGGAAGGGAGGGGAGCTCCTAGTGGATCCACGTGGCCCAGACTTGCTTCTCCGGGTAGACAGCTCCGCAGTGTGCTAGGCTCCCCTAACTTGGGCTGGGGCCTTCTCCCTCACTTTTGGAGACAGGCTGCTGTGGGGACCTGCAGCTGAGAGACCCTCCCCACCCCTGCATCAGAGCAGCCTAGAGACCGGTGCTGCCCCACCTTCCATCTTTGGAACCCCATTCCAGGCATCTTGACCTGAAATGACCTTGGCCGGAGCGGCCCTGTGACACCCGCACACCGTCCTCATCTGCTTCCCTCTCTCAGAGCTCGCTTTTGGGAACTGTCAGAGCTCAGTTCCTCTAGGGTCCATGGGCTCTGCCTGTCAGGGCCAGTGTGTGGCACTCAGAGAATGCTGAGGCTACACAGAGTGCTCCCTGCTGCTCTGGAGCCGCAGCTTCTGCTCAGACAAGGCGCAAAGAGAGGACACACTAGGGCCACAGCGCCTTCTGGCCCGGGCCCTGCGCAGAGCCCAAGTAGGGTAGCACAGAGCCCAAGCAGGGCAGCGCAGAGCCTGGGAGGGCACCTGGGAGGAGCTGCCGAAACAGCTTGAGGGTGGGCAGGATGCCGGGTAGGAGGGCTGCAGGGCTGGGGACCCAGGGCTGGGCCTTCCCACCCTGCAGCAGACTCAAGCCCGGGGAGCCGAGAGCAGGCACAGCGGGGGGAACGTCTGAGCAGGCTCGGAGCACCTGTGTGAGGTTGCCGTCCGCACCTGGCTCACATCCGTCTGCTCTTCCAGCGCCAGCACCGTGGGCACCTTCAACAGGCAGTGCCTGTCCTGCGACTTGGTGGAGAACTGCACCTACTTCAGCGCCTCCTTCAGCCCAAGCACAGACTTCTTCCTGCTCAAGTGCGAGGGTAAGCCCTGCCCCTGACAGCTGCAGGCGCGTGCTGACTGCTGTCCCAGAACAGGTGTGGGTCGCACCTTTTCCTCGTAGCTGGACCTTATGTGGTTCAGTTCCCGTAAGCCCCCACTCTGGGTTGAAGTCTGACTGGCATTTCCCAAGAGCTCTCTGGCCCTGGGTTCAGATAGGGAAGTTCTGGTTTCCCACATGGTGGGTATAAATATAGTGCCCAGGGGCGAGGTCCTCTGGACACGTCGCGCTTGGAGATCACCACGTAGCTGCTACGTACCTGCTGCACTCCCTCCTCAGGGACAGCATGGCCTTTCCTGGCGTGTCTCTGCCAGTCTGGGGACTTCCTCTGTTTGTGGAGCTGCTTGTGTTTTCTGTGAGTGCTTGGTGAGAAATGAGGGCACCTCAGCGCTGTCGGTAAAAGAAAACAGAAGTGGAAAAGAGTGTAGTGACGCTAGGTCAGATGCTCGAGTGACCCAGTGCACTGAGCACCTCCACACTCGGCCTCCGAGGGGGCGGGGTGCCCCTCCACAAACACCTGGATCCCCACAATAATCCAACAGGTTCATGGCATTCGAAGAGCAGGACTAGATCTCAGAGATCATGCAATGCGACCCGATCCAATCCCCTTCTCCATTTTCTTGATTAAAAAATTGAATTCTTGGGGTCTGCAGTTAGCATAATGGCTGCGTTGCTGGACTTCCATGTAGTCGACCACGGTTCGAGTTCCAGACCCAGTGGCTTAAACTCAGGCCAGGCGTGTGTGCGTGCATGCCCGAGATCCCAAGAGGAGAATGGTGGAGAAGGGATTGTGGCATAGCCATCCCCCCTGGAGGGTGATTTCTCACTTTCTGTCTCTCTGTCTCTCTCTGTCTTTCTGGCAAGCACACGCACCCTATAGCAAAAAAAAAAAAAGAAAAAGAAAAAAAGAAACTGAAGTCTTAACTGATCATGAAGGTGTCACTCCAAGATTTTCTGAATTATTTAAAATCTATTTAAATATTTAGCCCGTTGCCTCATATTAAGGGAAAACAGACTAGCTCTCTTAAATAATTGCTTTATAAAACATTTCTGTAATCACTTTTTTCCAGCTAAGGTAACTTGAATGACCTCATTAACCTCTCCTCCCAAACCTAACCAAAAACCACTTTAAAAAGGAGATTTTTCTAAAAAAAAAAAAAAAAAAAAAAAAAAAAAGGCAGAAGTTTTCAAAGATTACAAAATAAACGAGGATTCAATAACAGCTAACTTTCCAACCTGGAAGCATTTATAAGAGATAACAAACTAGCAGGCCTGAAAGCTGAGCCCTTATCTTGCAATAAGGAACGCTGAGTGGCAGCTGAGTTTACACCACAGGCATTGGCAATGATTGCCACAAGGGATGAAAAGAAGAACTGCTGTGAGATTCCAAAGGAGAAAATGATGAGCTTAGTTGGGTTGCTGAGTTTTTTGGCTGGGACAGAATTAAAGAAGACTTCACAGTTTAGGTGAAATAAATGGTTGAGTAGGACTTAGAAACTGAACAGTCCAAGGGGATAGTTTGGCACAAGAAAAAGCACAAGGCTTGGGGCCAGGAGGTGGTGTGGTGGTAAAGGTGCTAGACTCCCACATGTCCAACTGTAGATTAAATGGTGTCTTGTTTTCTCTCTCTCTCTCTCTCTCTCTCTCTCTCTCGAACACACAGGCCCTATAGTCAATTAAAATAATAATAAATAAAATAATTCTTAAAAAAATAGAAAGATGCACATTCTAAGAGTGTGTAGCCAGCCCATGAATCACAGTCAATCCAGAGGATATTCATATTTAAGAAGCCCAATATAATAACCAAAGATACTTTAGAATGATTTCACTTTCCCACACTTCTCAGTGGTTGTTAAAGTAAACACAAATGTGTAGACCACAACGTGCCATACTCCCATTTCCTGCTTACTTAGTTCTTTCTCATCCCGAAGCCACCCAAAGAGACTCTTGGAGGGACCAACAGGTGGTGTAATGGTTATGTCACTGGACTCTCACATGGCCGACCATGGTTAGAGTCCTTGACCTAGAGGCTTGAAACTCCTGCTGGGTATTTGTGTGTTCCCAAGACACCGAAAGAAGAATGAAGAAGAAGGGATTATGGTGTGGCCATCTCCCCAGGTGGTGATTTCTTGCATTCTGTCTCTGTCTCTCCAATGAGAGTGTACACAAATTATAGCAAAAATCTCCTTCTAAAAAAGAGAGAAAGAGAGAGAGAGAGACTTTTAGAAACTTTGGCAAAAATATCTTGTCTCCTCCTAGTATGGAGGACTCTTGCCTTCTTCCCCCTCCTGTTCCTTTAGCATTATCAGGTTAATTTATTCCCCTAGATGAAATGAGAGCCCCCCAAAATTCTACAAATTATTCTCTTGTATATGGAGTGAAAATATATTGGCAGTGAGGGGATTCTCTTTGGTGAATTAGGGAAAGGGAAATTTGTAAATGCTCCTACATTCAAAATTTTTGAAACCGCAGAAGTTCAGTTATGTGGGCACAGGCAGAGAGAATAGTCAGAAGACTTAGCAACTAGATGAGGCAAACACCAACCAGCTGAAGTAGGTGCCTAGTCAGAGTAAACACAAGCCTCACACCATATTAGGACATAAGGGCTGGGTATTATACTAGCAGTTGTAAAATCATGACATTGCAAGAACCCTATATCAACTTGATCATCCTTCTTACCTTTCTGTGGACATTCCATTAGAACAGGTTTTCATGAGTTTATCTGATAAAGTATCCCTGTAACTTATGGAGTTGTCAAAAAAGTCATGATGTGTTTTTCTATGCAAAAATGTATCATGACTTTTCCAACAACTCAATACATTACAGTTCTCAGCACTGTCACTTTGCCATCTTAGTCCATTTGGGGTACTATAAATAAGTACCACAGACTGGATGGCTTGTAGAAAACAAGTTTATCTCCCACAGCTCTGGAGGCTGGAAGTTTGAGCTTGAGGTGTTAATATGGTTAGGTTCTGGGAGGTTGTTTTTCTGGGCTGTTGAAGCCACCTTCTCATTGTGTCCTCACATGGCAGCAAGAGGAAAGAGAGATCTTGGGGATCCCTTTTACAAGAACACTGAGCCCATTCCTGGGACTCCACCCTCATGTCCTCATCAGCTCTGAAAGGCCTCACCTCCTAACACCATCATCTTGGGGATGAGGATTTCAATATCTGAATGGGAGGACACATACATTCAGTCCTTCGGAATCGTAGCTGATTGTAGCTCATCGGTTGTTTGCATTAGTTCTGCTATTGCTGTTGGTCAGTCCTTCCTACACTGGCCTTCTCCTAATGTCCAGTTGTTCTTCTATAGTAGATGATGTCCTTCTTCATTATTGTAGCACTCCAAAGTTAGTCCTGTCACCACGTGGCACTCTCTAATTTTTCATCCACATTTCTGCTGTGATTTCTCAAGGTTTGACTTTCTTAATGCTTCTTTATAATCCTTCATTTGTTTAACTTTCTGATTAAGTCTGTACAAACTTAAAAATGCCTAAAAAGGTCCAGTTGGGTAGCACAATCAGTAGCAAACTGAAATGCAGTGCTGGCAGCCACATGGCAGACTGAGTTCAAGCCGGAGATTGACCTAAAAACATGCCTAGCTCATGTACACATGCCCAAGATCCTGCAGAGCTGGGAGAAGGGGTTTGTAGCACAATGAGATACTGTGAGGGTGCTCTTCTCTCTGTCTCTCTGTCTCTCTGTCTAGGGCATGTGCACATGCTATCATAAATAAAAAATAAATAAACTTTTTAAAATTGCTTAAGTTATTTTCATACTTTGTACACTCACAGTGAAACAGAGTAGGTAAGTAAAGACTCAGAAATGGTTGTAAAGCCTGCGTCCACCCCACACCCAGCTGGGTCTCACCCGCCAGTCAGCATTTCTATCTCCGATGATGGCTGGAAGCTTGTGTGTGTGAGGCAGTGTCTGTAAACCCGACGGAGAGATCTCTTTGAGCTCACCTGCACACTTCAGGTAGATCTGGGATTCTTTCTATCATCTGGTGGTGAGGCCAGATGCACCCAAAATCTGAGGGGTCTTTGAAAAGTTCACGGAAAATGTGTATCATAAAAAAAATTGTGTGTGAATTTCAAAAAATCCTTTGCAGGAAAATCAACTCGTACTTCAGCTCCACCGTTTATGAACTTTTCGAAGTCCTCTCATGTTACTCTTCCCTAGTAATTCCCCAGGATATGCAGCAGCCATTCTGGCCTCCGTGCTGTCTCCGCGGTGGTCCTGTGAGCTGGAGAGGAACAGGAGTCTGACCCTCCAGTTGTCCCGCCCTCTCAGTTTGAGAAGCACATTCCTTACCATAGACTAGCTGATGCCGTACCCCATTTCCGAGCGTCTGCTCTAACACCGGTACATCTATGCAGAGTTCCCAAAATTCAGCTTCATAGACTAGCTGATGCCGTACCCATTCCTGAGTGTCTGCTCTAACACCGGTGCATCCACGCAGAGTTCCCAAAATTCAGCTTCATAGACTAGCTGATGCCGTACCCATTCCCGAGTGTCTGCTCTAACACCGGTACATCTACGCAGAGTTCCCAAAATTCAGCTTCATAGCCCGCACCTCCATGCTCTTACGTCGTAAAAACTGCCGTACACACTACAAAGGCTTTTGCCAGGGCAGTTGATTTTTATCCCCTTCCCAAGAGATGACCTGGAGGTGGGGAGCCCGGGCAGCACAGGTCCGGCTCTGGATTCACCCCTCAGATGAGAGCGCGTGATGGGAATGCAGTGCTCAGTTCTGAAATGACAAGGGACCCCAGAGCCGGAGAACCAGGCTGTCTTCCCCACACCATGGTACCCACCTTCCAGCTCTGAATAGACCCAATCCTACCCTGAGAGAAGGCCAGTCCTCACCTCAGAGCCATTCCCTAGGTCTGCCGTACCAGCTCACACAAACTGGAGTGCGTAAAGCCACAGAGGTGACTTCTGGGGTCCTGCAGGCTGGAAATCCCAGGTCAGGCTGGTTCCTCCTGGAGCCATGCATCTCTCCGGCTCCCAGTGCTTATCAGGAGTCCTTGGTGCTCCTGGACTTAGAGATGCGTCACTCGGCTCTCTGCCTCCGTCTTCATGTGGCCTGTGTCCACGTCCCTCCCTCTTGTAAGGAGGCCGGCCATGGGGCTAGGGCTCCCCTAGCCAAACCAGAGCGATGTCACCTTAGCTGCCAAACAAGGCCACAGGCACAGGTCCCAGAGGTCAGGGCTCGGGGGGCACCACTAGGCCTGGAACCTCCTCCCAGACACATCTCCTCTGAGGAAGAGAGGAGGGGAGCGCCCCATTTCCCTCAGGAGTCCAGGATTCAGGGCCACAAGGTTGGATTTGGTGCAAGACACATTCCAGGAGCCAGAGGAGCCATTGTGGGGCGACCCACATAAACTGAGGTTCGGGATGCCAACTTAGGGACTGGGGCTGTGTTTCTCCAGGAATTCTCCCAGGTCATGAAGCAAAATAAATACTCAGTTCCATGGAGTCGTGAAAAATGGCATCACCAACTCGGTTCAACCCTCAGAGCCATGGAGCCCTGATCAGTGAGCCCGTGACATGACCAGAACCTCACAGCCAGAACCACTGTTTGGAGAAGCTCTTCTCTTAAAATTGATTCCCAGGATCATGGTTCATTTTCTGTCAAGTTTGCCAGAAGGACTTGATCAGACCTGTTTCTAAGAAATGTCTGAACGCCCCAGGGACATGGGACCTGTGTTTGAGTCGGGCAACGGCAGCTCACATTGTTTTGTGTGTTTTAAAATAGACAAACTCCTTTTCTTGAAGCCGAGACTAGAACTATTGCTGTTACTTGTGGTCCTGCCCGGGAGAAGGCACAGTCTTCACGAGTCCCTCCACAGCTCCGGGCTCCCACAGCTCCCGCCTTGGCGTTCGGCTGTGACGGACGGAGCTGGCCGTGAGCTGCACCTGCTGGTGGGAGGACACCTGTCGTGGGCGCTGCAGCCTGGTTTATGCGATGCGTTTCTCCATCTTGAAGTCAAATTGAAATGCAGTGTTACTACCCAAGCTTAGAGTGAAGTCCTTCCACACTTGAAATAAAATCTTATCACCGAGTTTAAAAGAGGGACTCCAGCCTGGCCACTGCTCTTACTGGGAAGTCCCTGCGATCCCGTCCCCTCACCGCCACCCGAATCAGGAAGGATGGGAACCACACAACCGGTGGCCCGAAGCATGGACCGGGCAGACCTGGCTTGGGCTCCGCTCTCTGCTCACCAGCCCGTGACCTCGGCGTGCCTGCTAACCCTGCTGAGGCCTCCGTGTCCTCGCCCCGAGCATGCAGGAGTGGAGGTGCCTGCCCCGAGCATCCCCGAGCGTGCTGTGAGGATGGCCAGGATACTGTGTGACACGCTGTCCACGTGTCCCCTACGCAATGAGTGCTTAATGCGCGTAAGCGATTCCCGTTAGGATCATCGCCATTATCCACGTTATCCTCGCCGAAAAAATCAGCATTACGGACGTCTTAGCCCGTCCGGATCCTGAAGCCGGGCCGAGGAGAGATGGTGCCCTTGGGGAGAGGAGCTGAGCAGCGCCCGGCACGGAGTTCCCGATGTGCGGCCGCGGCCCGGCCGCTCCCGAGAGCCTGGTCTCGCTTACGCTGCGGGTCGGAAAGTCCCGGGACACAGGCTGCAGAAGCAGCCCCTGGTGGCTTCAGGAGTACCGCGTCTAGGGTCCCGCGCAGGAGCTACAAAGTCAGGAAATGGAGTGTTGTGGCCCCGCCGTTCCTCCACCTTGACTCACTCCTGCGGGAGCCTCCGAGGCCGCGGGAAGTAACTCCTGGGAGGATGCCCGCCACAGGGCACAGCAGTGCTCATGGCCCCCGGACTCGGAGTCGGCACAGAGCAGTGGGGGACACGAGGAAGCGGGTGGCACAGACCAGGCCCGCTGCAGAGCCATGGGAGGAGGTCCAAGGCCCGGCAGTGTCTGCCACGCACGGTGCAGAGGAGGAGGTGGCCATGCCACACGTGTGACCTCCTGAGATAAAGACCTCCTTCATGGTGAAATTTCGGGTGACCCCATGTATTGGAGATAAAATACATTTGGGGGTTCGAGATCCTCCTGAATCTACTGAATGCTCCAAATCTACTGAAGCAGGTTGTTCTTTATGAATTCCATCACTGTGTGTCATTACAGCGCACCAAATGAGTTTCCCCGTCGTAAATACGCTGTACCTCAGTCCCATCGGGCATTACCATATACGGTACACGGCGGAGTTCTTTCCACTCTGGGTCCCGTCAGTGTTTTGGTTCTTTTCCCTCCCCTCAATTCCCTCCCTCTCGCCCTCCCCCTTTCCCTCCCTCCTCCCCTTCCAGAGGACACCTGCCTCCTCTGAAGTGTGAAGTGCGTGTAGTTCTCTCAGCTGATCATGAAACTTCCAGTGCCGCCGAAGCAGGGAGACCAAGCATGGCAGTCAGCTGAGAGAGACACCCAGCCCTTCAGGGGCGACAGGTGCCTCGGGGAGGGACGCATGCCGAGCTGCTGCAGCCCCAGGAGGGAAACGGCTCTCCAGGAGACCTCCCCAGGGAGGCGCTGGCCAAGGCTCCCAGGCGAAGGGCCGCCCGGCCGTCCTGCACCCTTGGGAGTGAGGAGAAGCAATGTCCCAGTCCCTTGGAAGCGGCCTGGGGCTGTGCTGGCCCTCACCCTGCGTGCCGAAGCTCGTGCACCATTTACATTCTGAGCTAGCGCAGGAATTGAATATTCTGTTTCTGTTCAAATTATTTGCTAATAGCTCATGCCTAACTGCAAAGGAATAGTCCCAGAGCTAGAAAAATAATACTTAATCTGCTTCCCCTTGGTAAAACCGTAGCATGAGCTTCAAACATGCGGGTGATTCCAGGTCCCAAGAGCACCGACGCGCCTGGTGCCTGCGGGGCCTCAGGCTCTGACCTCGGCAGCCCTTCCCAATTTTGACTCTCGGGCGAGTCTGGGCTCCACGGAGCACTGCTGGGGTGCTGGTGAACGGGCACCTCTGTCCATGCTCTGTCACTCAGCGCAGGTCCCCGGAGCTCAGGTACCGCGGCAGGGACAGATCTGAGGCCACCCTATAGTGAGTGCGTCTGACCCATCGGGAAGCTGCCAGGCACCAGCAGGAGGGCCTTGCTCTCAGGAACAGCCAGGACACGCCTGCCTCTCCTGCCTGCACCCCGCCACGGCCAGGCAGCCGTCTGCGCCGGGTGGGCATCTGTGCCGGAGGCCTTTCTGCACAGGTGAGGCCCCACGGCAGGTAAGTAGTGTTGTCGTGGCCATGAGCGACGCCCCGAGAAGCCACCACTCCCTTCAGATGTTGCAAGTGCCCTCACAGGGTAGTAAACCCGTTTGCTGCTGGGCAGTTTTCCTCCGCGCTCCCTGCTGGCCAGGTCACTTCCCCCGTCTTAACCCTGACCAGGTCGTACTTCCTAAAGAAGAGTTCTGTTTAAAGTAGTTTCCCAGTGTGTCTCTTTTCTAAGAAAAGTGACAGAAGAAATGTAAACATAACTAAATAGTGCACAGGGCTACTTGGAAGGGCCACACGGACCAGACATCGAGGGCGTCTTGAGCAGCGAATGTAAGGATCGCACGGTGAACGCCGGAGGAGGGTACGCAGCCATGTGCAACGACGCGCCATGGAGAAGGAAGTCTGCTTTCCCGGAATTCCGAATCCTGAATGCCAGTCCGTGCGGCGGCAGAGCCCGGGGGCAGGTCATGGACAGTGGGGGGCACTCTCATGGGGCTGTGTGGAGAGATACCCATCTCTGCTCCTGAAGCTGCCCCTCAGGCCGGAGGAGACCTGGCCATGGAGATGCCCAGAGTGGACGTGAGCCAGAGCAGGAAGAGGAGCCCTCTCGGGAGCCGTAAAGACAGGGACCCAAGCAAGGAGTCGCCTGCTGCCACCCTGCCCGACTCCACCACCAGGAGCTGCAGCAGAGTCAGCGCCCAGGGCAAGGGTGGGCACGGGGCTCTGTACCTGCTGGGGCTGCTCCTTCCTAGGTGAGCTCACATGGACAGGAGCGGCAGTGACAGCCACAGAACAGCAGGGCCATGAGAGGGAGGACAGCGGCAGTGACAGCCACGGAAACAGCGGGGCCATGAGAGGGAGGAGAGCAGCAGTGAGAGCCACGGAACAGTGGGACCCTGAGAGGGAGGAGAGCGGTGTGAGGCCTCCCCCGTTGGTGGGAGCAGCTGTACCTGTGAGCATCCTCAAGAGTGAGCAGGTGCCACCTTCACGAGACAAGAACAGGACACTGCAAAGAAGTAAGCAGATTGCTCAAGGCTTAAAATAGTTGCTAAATTAAGAAAAGTTTTTTTAAGATTAATTTTATTTATTATTATCATTATTTAATTTGCTGTAGGGCACACACACTCACCAGAGAGACAGAGAGAGAAAGTGAGAAAGCAAGCCGCCAGGTCCGAGACTTGCACCGCGGTTGGCTATGTGGGAGTCCAGTGCCTTTAACCACCATGCCACCTGCTGGTCCTCCCTAAAAAAGTTTAAAAAGATTGTGTGCCTGTTTCCCCCAAGAGCACTGCGGAGAGTGTCTGGTGCAGATCAGAAGAGAGTCATGAACACAGACGCTTGCGTCCTCAGAGTCCTGAACCCCGCAACACCCGTCAGCTCCGTCCCTTCATTCTCTGAGTCCTTGTTTGAGCAAAGGGGACAGCCACAGAACAGCAGGGCCATGAGAGGGAGGACAGCGGCAGTGACAGCCACGGAAACAGCGGGGCCATGAGAGGGAGGAGAGCAGCAGTGAGAGCCACGGAACAGTGGGACCCTGAGAGGGAGGAGAGCGGTGTGAGGCCTCCCCCGTTGGTGGGAGCAGCTGTACCTGTGAGCATCCTCAAGAGTGAGCAGGTGCCACCTTCACGAGACAAGAACAGGACACTGCAAAGAAGTAAGCAGATTGCTCAAGGCTTAAAATAGTTGCTAAATTAAGAAAAGTTTTTTTAAGATTAATTTTATTTATTATTATCATTATTTAATTTGCTGTAGGGCACACACACTCACCAGAGAGACAGAGAGAGAAAGTGAGAAAGCAAGCCGCCAGGTCCGAGACTTGCACCGCGGTTGGCTATGTGGGAGTCCAGTGCCTTTAACCACCATGCCACCTGCTGGTCCTCCCTAAAAAAGTTTAAAAAGATTGTGTGCCTGTTTCCCCCAAGAGCACTGCGGAGAGTGTCTGGTGCAGATCAGAAGAGAGTCATGAACACAGACGCTTGCGTCCTCAGAGTCCTGAACCCCGCAACACCCGTCAGCTCCGTCCCTTCATTCTCTGAGTCCTTGTTTGAGCAAAAGAATGAACACAACGACACCAAGAGCAGCCTGGAAAATCCGGCCGAAGTAGTTCCCAAGTGGGTGGAGAAGAAGCTCGAAGAAAAGTGAGAGCCCTGAGTAACAGACCCAGCAACGCGGTCGGTGAACGGAGGTGCCCGGAGCCGAGACCTGGCGGGACAGAGGCAGAAGGAAGCCGAGAAGTGAGCGAACACGTTTCTCCGGTGCTTTGAGCCGGTGGACAGAGAAGGCCTCCTGAATATAATTATGAGAATTTTAGAAAAGACCTGACGTTACATACCTGCTAATGAAAGTCGGCAAGTCAGAGGTCGGAAACTACGTACGAGTACAGGAAGAAAAGTCACGGTATGGGTAGTTTTTCCTTTTTCTTCCCTTTTTTTTTTTCCCCTATTTTATATGTTCAGATTAGAATCCGACTTCTCAGCTACAGAAAAGCAGTATGCAGTAAAGGCTGTTGGCAGGAAACGAGTATTAATTTCCAGTCCTGTACCCACTAAGTGGTTAAAACAGAAAGAACAGGAAGGAATTTGGGGACATTCAAACACGTGAAACTGACCACTCCCACATTTGGCCTAGAGAAAACGGCACACAGATGCCCTTCAAATGACCCGGCAGTAATGCAGACGTGGGGAAACATTTTAAAAATTTGAAATCGATATTGGATGAGTGCAATCTTTAAGGAAAGATACCTGAAATACAAGTGTTTTCAAAAGCTCGGGGAAATCAAGCTAGGAAGTGCAGATACACTGGCAGGTTCGAAGGAGGGGAGGAGGCGAGGCCCAGCCTCTGAAGAAGGCTCCCAGCCTCTGAAGGCTCGGCGAACAATGCCACTGTCACCACCCCAGTGCAGCCTCTTCTGTTGCTGACCACAGGGCATGTCTGATCTGGGTAATTTAAAAGAAAGTGGTCCATTTGGTTCACAGTTTGAAAGTCCAAGGTCTAGGGGCAGCCCCATAGCCTAGTTTAGGGAGCCAGATCCCACATGGCTGATCAAGGTTCAAATCCCAGCCCCAGCTGCTGGAAAAAACACACTGAGTGCCTGTGTGTGCTCATATCCTCCGAGTGTGTGTGTGTGTGCCCGAAGTCCTCACGGGGAAGATGAATGGAGGAGACCACGGTGCGACCACACCCCCTTGAGGGGTGCTTTCTTCCTCTCCCTCTCTCTCTCTGTCTCTCAGGTGAACACCTGTGTCCTCTAGCAATTAAAAGTGAGAAGAAAAAGTGAAGGGGCCGCCCCGGAGGGTTTTCCTGTTGGTGAGGTTTCAGGGCCAAACACTGCATCGCACGTGAGAGAACAGGAGTACGCGTGTCTGTGTTCGGCAGTCTCTGTCTCTCGCTCCCCGTCCTTAGGAAGCTGCCAGCAGTCAGGATGAGGGCCCTCCCTGATGACCTTCACCCTAATCTCTCCCCAAGAGCCCCGCCTGTCAATGCCGTAGTCCAGTTAACTCTTACCCTCTTACTTCCATCACAGTCAGAGCTCAGCACCTGAACCTGGGCGGGACGAACCATAACATTCCAGCCTTGACCCTCAGTATTCCCAGACTTCGCACACGTGAAATCACCCAGTGGTCCCCAAAGTTCACTTGTGCCCGCACCAACCTGAGAGTGCAAAGACTCACTTCAGATCCGAGGCGAGCTCCTTCCAGCTGTGTACCTGTGAAATCTACCCACAGTACACACCTATGGTGCCATGGCAGAGTGGGCGAGGGCAGAAGTTCCATTTCCACAGAACAGAGCCGCAGGCCCAAGTGAGTCCAAACCCCAAGAGCACAGACATTCAACAAACATTCTTTGGCATGCGTTGGCCAACCACAAAGTATCTATCCTCCACTTCTACCCATATTTCAGAAGTAGGCAAGTTTTTTTAAGGTTATTTCTTCTAGGACAGAGACACAGAGATAGAGAGACAGCACCCCTAACAGGGGCCTCACCTCACGATCCACCACAGCCACCACCATCTAGACCCCAGTAATCAGGGAATGTGACCTCCCCACCTAGCACAAACAGATGGCAAGTGTTAGGTAGAAGGGTTTCTATTCCAGATACAAAGACATAAGGCAAATTGATCTCAAGCTTAATTCTTGATGCTAACGGAGAGGAACAGCAATAGGGAATCCAGACGCATCCCTAGCCACGCGTCTCCATCTCCGTGCCTAGCCGTTTAACAGAAAGGAGTAAGCACACAAACTCGCAGGGGAGGAAGGCATGGGTTGAAACCCCGGTGGAGCAGGGTAGGGAGGGCCGGCCTGTGGCGCGGTCAGGAGCAAACTGACCTGCAGTGCTGGAAGCCCAGGGCCAACCGTGGGTTCGGATCTTTGTGTCACCGCAGGGGCACACGCCCAGGAGGAGCTGGCGGGCTGGGAAAGGGTACAGTGCGAATGCACCCCATCAAGGGCTCTCTCTCCTCTCTCTCCTCTCTCTCTCTCTCCTCTCTCTCTCTCTCTCTC